>NC_064631.1:361967707-362277707 GCF_023864275.1 Schistocerca cancellata
TGCTTCACTGAAGTAGTGCATAGTGAGAAAGTTCTCATCGCAACTTTTCTATCCTTATCTGCACAGGTAGAACACAGTTTATGATTGGTGCTATCATTGACACCAGCGATATGAAATGGACAGTTCTGGAGATAATTGACAGCAGAGTTCAGGAAACCAACAGAACAAAAAAAGTACAGTGTGTACCAAAGTCATCTTAAGTGTATAAGAAAATCCAGGGAGGAATCAGACTCACTGATGTAAATCCTGGAGGGTCAAAACAATACTATTCAATAGTGCATAACTAAAGGCTTCAAAGACTACCAAGAACTTGGCTAATAAGAGCTGGGCTGTGGTATTTAGTGGTAAGTATTTGTCAGAGCACAGTGCAACGTGATGTGCTTGCCTTGTGTGGCTGCAAACTGCGGCTCTAGCCTGCAGCCCAAGAATCTGTGACATGTTCTCCCTATCGATACTCAGACTAGGCAGGAAATCTGAATCATTGTCAAACACTAAACCATCCAGACTTCTAAATTCTTTGTCTGATTCAAGTCCATTGATGATATCTTTTTGTCCTCTACCCAGAGCCACACCCTAAACACCTTCTCTCATCTTTGGTGCCGGCTGGAGTGGCCAAGCGGTTAAAGATGCTACAGTCTGGAACCGCAAGACCGCTACAGTCGCAGGTTCGAATCCTGCCTCGGGTATGGATGTGTGTGATGTCCTTAGGTTAGTTAGGTTTAAGTAGTTCTAAGTTCTAGGGGACTGATGACCTTAGAAGTTAAGTCCCATAGTGCTCAGAGCCAATTGAACCATTTTCCTCTTTGGTTCACACATTCTCCTCAGCCCAATGCATCATAGTTGTTGACTTCAACCTCTCCAATGACTCCAGAAAAATCTTTGTCCCTGTGAAGCTCGCCAACAATCATCAGTACCTCCATTTTTATAGCTGCCTTATACCACACCTACTACTAACCCATTTTCCACATGGATCATACAATTGTGGCAGAATCTGGTGCCAAACAAGTCCTAAGCATGCACCCACCCACTATGCACTGTCAAACCATGATGTGAAGGTTACAGTTTTATGGGATTGCAAAGAAATTTTAATAACAGATTTCAGGGAGTAACCTGTGAGAATACTGCAACATCAAATGTTTACTGCTCCTTCACAGCTGTTGGTATGTGGTTTGGCAATACAGGAGTGACATGTGATTAATGAACAACTTTATTCACAACTCACCATATGGATAATAATATACAACTACTAACAACTGGCATGAAAACATGCACACAGTGACATCTGTAGACACCAAAGACATCACATGGTGGTAAAATTTTAACCCCCTCAGTTTTTATAGATATTATACATTAAGAAGCAAATCTTAAGTTCATGGTTCTAGGACTGAAGTCCAAGCCATTCAACACATTTCTTGTGCTTTGGTGCAGTATATCTGCCATCATATCTTATGTTGGCTGATATTCCAGTTTCAGTGGATACTCTTGTATACCCTGATGTATGAAGTTATATTTCATATGAATGGGCTTCATCTTTGAGTGAAAAATTGGGTAATGTGCTAACTTTCCACCTGACTGATAGTCACTGACTGGCATAGATGTATGACAGTCTTCCTAAACACAGTTCATTCATGAATGTTGACAGGTAAACAGCTTCATTTACTGCTTCAGTGAGGCTCGCGTACTCACCTTCAGTTGATGAAAGAGCAACCTCTCTCTGCTTGTGTGAACACCACGACATTTCTCATGTGGATAAGGTGAAGCAGCAGCCTGTATACAAGTTCCTGTCAGCATCAAAGCTTTCCTAATCAACATCTGCAAAACCAAAGATTCCTTTCTTACACTTGATGAACATCAGTTTCTTGTATATGGTCCTTTGTGGTATCTGAGGATTTGATTAGCCCCTTGCCAGTGAATAAAAGTATGGCTGTTATTGTACTCACTCACCTTATTGACTGCATACCAAATGGCAATGTACATCAATGCCCCAAAAAGTTCTCTGAATGGACAGTAAGTACCATCTTCTGTCTTTTTCATAGCTGTTGCATTCGTATAGTCCCAGTTGTCAATGGAGTCCTCACTAGCTTGCAATCATTCATTTCAAATCAGTGTAAAACTTATGTGATACAGCCACTCTGATATAATGTAACAGACTGATATACTTCGCTGCCCAGATAATACCTTGACATCCAATCTGGCTGAAAAGTAATCCTTCATTTGTTTTGTCCTTTCTGGGTCTGCTGAAGCCATTATGATGTCATCTACCTAAGTGAGGAAGAAGACTGGACTTTTCCTTCACTGTCTACAAAGATGCATGGATCTGGATTTGTGTGTTGCAATCCAACTAATGTTACGGTTGGATTCAACTTAGCATACCACTATTGACCAGACTGGTGCAGCCCACAAATAGCTCTTCCAAATTAACACACATTATCACTGGATTTCATTCAGTGTTTGGTACTTATCACTTGCCTTCTTGATTATGTAATTATCTTCCTCCAAATTCTTCATCTTTTATAAGAATTTAACCAGTGTGCTCGGCTGTTTCCTGAACAACTCAGAAATGCAGCAGAGATACCAGCTGTAAGACATGCAAGTCAAATATGATTGACAGAGCCATGAGTAGAGTAAATGATTTGTTCTTGCAATTGGACGGAATGTTTCCACAAAGACAACTCCCAGCCATTGGTTGAATCCTCATGCACCTGTTCTTGCTTTTCTCCTCAGCAAAAATCCATCAACTCTGTATTTATCCCTCAAAACAGTTCTACAGTCAAGTATGCTTCCATTTGTTAGCCTGTCTATTTCGTCCCCGGTATCATTTCTCACCAGATATCTGATTTCGTCATTTATAGCCTCTCAGTGATCTTGAAATGCATCACTAACATATAACTCCATTACATTTGCAATAAAGATAATAACATGAATTGAAACATCTGATGAGTCCACACCTGGCACAAACTGTTGAGCAGGGTTGAGTCTAAATTATTGTCATCATCATATGATAAATCTTCATCGGGATTGAATTCTTGGTCTGTAGTGGTTGGAAGCCTCTCTTCTTCAAAGCCATAGAATGGTTCATCATCTGACAATGGCTCTGATTCAATGTTTGTATCACCACTGAAATCTCCTAGCAATTCATGTTGATGCCTTCTCTTTGGTGATGATCTGGTTCATCTTCATAAAAGTCCACAAAAGTTTGTTTGAGATCAAAACTGTCATGATCAAGAAAGTTCATGTCCCTTGACGTGTGACTCCTGTGATCTCTTGGTTCCACAGCATCGAAGAATTCCGTAAGATATTGTGTCACATCTTCACAAGGTTGCACTTTGTGAAGCATGAGATGCTTGAGCAGCTTTGTTTTGCAAGCAAGTCCTTTGAATGAATAGTCTGAGTTTAGTTTAAGCCATACCTCACCTGATGTGCAGTTTCTTTACTTGCTTCGGCTCAGTGGGATTGAGGGATAAAATCAAGCCTGCTTACAGATTTAATTTTCTTTCTGCAGCAGAGTGTGCCCTGTCAAACTTTCAGGCAGATTATAACTGTTTGCCAGATTGAGACTCAAAGTTTGGACCTTTCCCTTACTTGAGTAAGTGCTCTACCAACTGAGCTAACTGTGCACAACTCACAACCCATTCTCGCAGCTTTACTTCCGCCAGTGCTTCATCTTATACCTTCCAAACTACACAGAAATTCTCCTGCGAAAATTGCAGAAGTTGCATGCCTGGAAAAAAAAAGGAGAAATGGATTTCCTACAGCCTGGGGTACTGTTTCCAAAATGAATTTTCACTCTGCAGTGGAGTGTGCACTGATATGAAATGTTCTGGCAGATTGAAACTATTGGCTGAGCCAGGACCCGAACCTGCGATCTTTGTCTTTTGCGGCCTAATGCTCTATCATCTGAGTTACCCGAGCATGACCCACAACCCTTCCTCATAGCTTTACTTCTGCCAGTACCTCATCTCCTACTTTCCAAACTTCACAGAACTTCCGCAAAACTGTGATTCCTGTAAAAAGGATACTGTGGAGAAATGGCTTAGCCACAGCCTGAGGTATTGTTTTCAGAGAACTTCTGCGAAGTTTGGAAGGTAGGAGATGAGCTACTGGTGGAAGTAAGCTGTGAGGGCAGGTTGTGAGTTCTGCTTAGGTAGCTCAGTTGGTAGAGCACTTGCCCATGAAAGACAAAGTCACAGGTTCGGGTCCTGATCCAGCAAATAGTTTTAATCTGCCAGAAAGTTTCAAGTCTGCTTTTGCCTTTCTGCATTTCTGTCTGCCATTAGTCATGCTTTTTATGCAGCTTATGCAGCAGGGTCCGGCATATCTCCAGATATGTATCCCCAAGCGTCATTTTTAATGTGTAGTGCTTCAGCCTGTATTCTCCAAGTGTCATAATCACTGCAAGACAGCATTTCTAATGGAACTCTCAAGTGGGGCAGCCATACAGGTTGTAATGTTATGTAAAAAATTTTGTTAATTTCCACACTTTTAAGCTTACAAATTTAAGTTTTCGTCTAAGTGTTTTTTTTTGCCGATCACGTAACCTGGGCCCATAACCCATCAATGGCTTATGGGAATATCACCAGGTGGGACTAGGAGCCATAAAAAAAAAGACATGAAATTTCTTCAAAGCAAATATAACTGCCAGTTCTTCCTTCCCAATTTGAGAGTATTTCATTTGTGCAGAGGTGAGGCTTTTTGAGGTGTAAGTTTTAAGTGCTCTCAACCATCAACCTCTCAGTGAGTGAGGACAACCCGCAACCCTTGATCCGATGCACCCGTCACAGCCACTAAATTTTCTCAGATTGGAACATTGCTAAGCTCACCTCAACGAGGTTGATTTTGGAGAAGGAGTGTCCACTCTGCCAGATTCTCATAAATTTGCTCAGGCTTTGGGATGGGGTATGTGACCACATCAGCTTGAGCATTCACTGTGACTTTGTGCAGAATCTGAGTTTGTCAGATGGTTTCTTGATGACAACCACAGGAGTAGCCCACTGACACAATGATGTAAGTTCTATGACATCCTATACCTGCAACCTGTCTAATTTGTTCTTGACCTAGTCCTGGAAAGCAAAAAAGCGAGCACTGTTTATGACTTAGAAAGTTATGTCCTTGGTTACATTTTTGTAAATGACTCCCATAGTAAATTGACCTTTCAGTGGAATTCGTTGCTTGTTATAATTTACCAACCATCAAACTGATGGAGTTAGTATAGGTGCCCCTAATTGTAAATATGTTTGAAAACGGATGAGACTGACGGCTGCACTCATATCAACTTGAAAGTTCTATGTCTTATCAGCCACCCACAGCAAATTGAGCAGACTATCAGAGGAACCTCCATGAGTGGATGGTGCAGAATGTATAAAAGTAACATCCTTTGAATCATGTAATCAGGAATGGCTGCCCAACAAACAGATATGACATGGCTCTGTCTTGCACATTTAGTGCAATCTGCTCATTGGAACAGACAGTTGGCTCTAGCATGCTTCTGAAAATAGTCTGAGCAGGAAAGGTAAGATTGTAGGGGACTGCATGTGCTGTTTTTGTGTGCTGCCATGTTGTCATCCACGTGCCTAGGTTCACTGTTTATTACAGCAAAGTGGCAACCTGCCATTTTTTTGACTTCGTAAGACTATGCTAAATGCAACACCCAGTCTAACAAAGGGTCCTCAAACTAGTGTGACTTCATAAGACTATGCTAAACGCAACACCAGTCTAGCAAAGGGTCATTAAACTGTGAAGCTTTTCAGTGAAATTCTTTATCGGGTGCTTCATGGATGATCGCGTCTCTGATCACATCTTCTGCATATGATTCTCTGATCATGGATGTAAAAAATGGCAATGATAACTTAGCCCTTTGAGTTCAGCTTGATAGGACTGACTCAGTTGCTTACAACATTGGTAAAACTTGTGGCAAGCAGAAATCACATGACAGTGTCTTTGACAGTGAGCACTTGACAAAGAACAAATTTCGTTGAGTCAGTTTACTGGGTTACATCAGGGCAGCCAGCTTGCACAACATCCAATAAGTTTATGGGTGAATCCATGATAAGAAAATGGATTTAGCGGTACCATCGACATTTACCTTAAATGCATAAAGATGCTGTGGCAGCCTTTGTTCGTATGAGTCCCAGTCTTCCGATATTTCCTTGTAAGGTGGGAATGGCGAAGGATTGACCATTGGCTGCAGCAGTGCTCCAGCCAAGAGGTTCTCCATACACTTTTGACTTTCCACATGGTGAGTCATCAGCTGTTCCATAACAGCGGCAAGAGGTGGTTCAGCCATGGTGACTGGAAAGAAGGAAACGCCAGAGGCTGTTCAGCACACAAAGTCCTTAGTACACGGAAAAGTTCACAGTCCTAAAGCATCAGTCAAGTGCTGAAATTTCCATGTAAGTTCTCAGAGTTCAAGTGATGGAACACACACAATTTCAGTCCACAGTCACCAGTTGTGTTGCGGCACACAACACAAACGAACACTAGTTTCTGAATCTGTTTATTTGGTAGGTTAAAACACACAATGGCACAATGTACAACTACATGAAAC
The DNA here is from genome assembly GCF_023864275.1 of Schistocerca cancellata. Taxonomy (NCBI): domain Eukaryota; kingdom Metazoa; phylum Arthropoda; class Insecta; order Orthoptera; family Acrididae; genus Schistocerca; species Schistocerca cancellata. The sequence goes on from NC_064631.1 coordinate 361,974,252, forward strand.
TGCCTGGATATGACATATGGCCCATAGAGACGATATATGGTCCGTAGTGTAACGACGTTGAAATCTTGAGGGAGGCAAGAAAGTAACAATGGACAATACAGCATAGACTGAGGCTGGACGGCTCACATTGACCTAGATATAGACAAGCATAGACATCACTGATGTTGCAGCCACTAGTTTTGAGTTGGCATGTGTGGCTGGTGTTGTAGACTTGTGCTGGAACCTAACAATGGAAACTCTGGTGTTGATCCCCACATCCTCAGCTAGTTAGCCTTAGCTCAGTGCATCGAGTAACATCTGTTGTGTGCCAGCGCAGCTGGACTACATGGGCAGCTGGCGCAGCATACACATCTGCAGGAAGGTGAGAGATGAAAGATAGTGGTAACTGTGGGTTTAAAACACAAATTTCATTAAATAATCAAATCATAGAATTGATGTGTGAGGTATAGTCAATGGTTTTGGATTTATACCAAATTCTACTCTTCAACAAGCATTACTACTGAAAGCAAAATTGTTTTTCACCAAATTTTTATAAGACTTTGTGACTTAAGATAAACATAATAAATATAGGCTACAAAGAGCATGAATCTCAGCTTCTTTTAAGCTTAACACTGAAAGAAAATGGGACCAAAGATTAAAATTATTGAACAGAGAGTGTTCTGTGTGACATCAGAGTATTTAAATTTACACTACTGAAGGCAATATGCGAGGGTGTTTTTAGTAAAACTAAAACATGTACAGTGTTCAGCAGCTTGCAAAATGTATAGCTGCATCATTTTGATATAGTTGTATAAAAAGGAAAATTTACTTGAGAAAATTGCAAAGTTCCAATGAGTCAGAATGGCTGGGCTACAGGAGGTGGAATTCCAATACTGCCAACAGACAGAATTAAAAGTGAAAAAATTATTTTGTAGCTTTTGGAAATATTAGTTCCTGAAAGGGAAGACGGTAAGATCAGGGAAAGTCTGGAATGAAGACCAGGTAACTCAAAAGCCAGGATGGGAGGCAGCCAGCTGTTATGGTGACTAAGCCTCCAAAATCCACTAAATTCTTTAAAAAATGTGGTAATGTTTTAATTTTCCATCCAGTAAAGAAACCTGATCTTTTGTTATGTGGATTTAGAGGCAAAGCAAAGTTCCACGTTCTGACCTTAAACTGGGAAACTGAGCCTGACCGACCGCTGTGTTGTGTCTTCCTCTGCCAATGGCGACACTGGATGTGGTATGATGGGGCACGTGGTCAGCAAACCACTCTCCCAGTCTCTGTCAGGTTTCTTGGTCTTGGAACCCCTACTAGTTGGTCAAGTAGCCCCTCAGTTGGCCTCACGGGGCTGAGTGCACCCTGTACAAGCCCTCCCACCAAAGTAAAATCCCTGCCCTTACTGGAAATCTAACTGGGTCCTTCGCCTGGCAGTCACCCACGCTGACCACTCAGCTACAGAGACAATGGATTTAGAGGAAGGAATCCAAAATCATCATTGGTCACTGGTGATGAAAGGCATATCAAGAAAGATATGAAAATATTTCTGCTTCTCAAACGCAACAGGAAACTGACTACTAGTTACCTGAGCTGCTAGCACCAACCAGGCATCACTCTCAAGAAAAATATGGAAAATTTATGCCACCACAAACTCCAGAGAATTTTAGGGTACCTACAAGCTGTATACATGCCATTTAAGATAGGGATGGATAGGTAGCTAATGCTGCAGCTCAGCTTTTTTATTCGCAGATATCTTGAGCACATGAGGTAGATACATTGCAGTTAAATGATTTTAATTCTAATGAATCATCATCAGAACTAAAAGTACTGTATCTTGTACAGAAGTTACACATCAAGCACTCATTGTGGTCATGGAAGTGACACGCTGAATTGTCATCAAGCAGTCACTGTGGTCACAGTGAGGTCTAATGGGCCATCACAGCACAGTTGGTGACCTACATAAGACAGCTTCCCTAACTGATAACGCCAATGTAAGCATGGCTGTTGTTCCAGCATCATGAACCATCATATCTTAGCAGTGCTGTATGATGAATTGATGCAGAGCTGGAGATGGCACTGGTGACTACTAATCAAGTGCACACTGCACTGGTACTGGTGGGGACTACTCAGAGGGGGAGCTATATCAGGCATGGTCTGCACTTCGACAGGGCTGGAAAAGGGATGTTGGTAGAGTTAATTAGTGAGATTAAAAGGCAGATGTGGGGCCATATGTGGTCAAATATAAATTGTCACAGCTAGGGGAATAGGCCTTTTTTAGGATAAGTCAAGTCATGAAACAGGTACGCTCTCCCTTAAAAATATCTCAACCAGTTTAGAGATTTCTTCAATGAATACATGAAATATATAATGTGCACAAACATAACATAAATTTTCTCTGAATTATCTATCCTTCATCAAAATATGAAATCTGTTTAAAAAATTTACAATCTTTGAATAGCACTGTGGTACGCATTACAGAGCACAAGTGTGGCAACAATGAAATACAGCGTACAGTTCTATCATCATATGAATATGCAAACTGCTACTGTGCAACTACCTTAAAGGTTATATTAGAGGTGGCACACATTTTACAGCCAGAGAAGACTTGATTATGAATAGTGTAAATAAACATTTTGAATTGCCAGTTGTTGAATTAACAAATCTAAACATCCATAGAATTTAATCATTCTGTATGTGTACCACTCACCTAGTGGTAATGTGGGCACTTGATCAACAAATTAACTGAAGTTCTGGAAAGCATCTCATGCCCCAAAATTATATGTGGAAATATGAAAATTAATGCTGGTATTGAAGATGAAATCAACAGTAATGTCTTAAACATTTTGAGCACTTTTAGTGTTGTGTAAATGGTAGACAGTGTTACCAGGGAATCAAAAAGTTCACCATCATTCTTAGACCATGTAGCTACAGATATCAACAGGGAAAATTATAAAGCATTTATAATAGATCTCTGTCTTTCTGATCATTGTTGCCAGATAATAAAGCTAAAGACAGGCTTGGTACAATCCAAAAAACAAGGCCTAAAAGTGGGTGATTTCCGAACATAAAGAACATACTTTTTCTAGGGTATTGGTAAATTAAACCTGGAGTTAAGAGTATATGGAAAACAATGTAAATGCTAAGTTCTCTAAATTCTTCAAATTGTATAAATTCATTTTTGAGGAGACACCTCAAAAAGTTGTCACTTCAACAGCAGCAGCAGCTAAGGAGAAAAAGAATCTTAATAGATGCTTAAATTTCTCAAGTCTTTACAAAAGCACTTCACTAATCAACAGTTCCTAGATTACTGTCAAGATCATAAAGAAAGAGATACAGAAGTATCCTGCTTGATCCAAAATAATCATTCAACAACAAAACAATATAAAATACAGAAAATAAAAGCAAAGTAGTATGGGATGTCATAAAACACGGAACTGAAAAAGGCAGACATAAGTATCACACCATACAAGTCAAAGTTCACATGGATTAACAGGAAATCTTCAGTAACTGACAAATTTTGTAAATAACTATTCCCCTTACATTGTGAAGAAGTTGCAACAAAATCTCACTAAAACACTTGCAGCACCCACAATGACACACAGCAAGTACAATGATGTTTCGCACAACAGAACTTGGAGTGAGGAAGACAATACAGAAATTAAAAAATGAGAAGTTAGAAGACATAGATGATATTCAAGCCTCTGTTCTGGTGCTTTACATAGAGAGCATACAGACCCCATTAACAGACATAATAAACGATTCCTTTAGTTCAGGTATCTACAGTACCTGAAGCATGCAAGTACTGTCCCTGTACTAAAGTAAGTTAATGTGGAAAGTACTACTCTCTTGCATTCTTAAAAATAACTGAATCAATCATGAAAGATAGACTAATGAGTTACAGGAATAAACAGACTAATGATTTACAGGAATAAATACCATCTTTTTAATAAAGCACAGCTTGGTTTCCGAAGTGAATGAAATACAAAACTGGTAGTTCACAAAAGTGGTTCTTGAAGCTCTTGGCAAGGCTGACTGTGTTGCAGGCATGTTCTTGACCTTGACCGAGGCATTTGACACTGTTGACCATAAAACACCACTACACAAGCAAGAAGCACCACAATAAATAGCAAACTAGTGGGTCCATATCTTACCTGTTTTATTTGTTGTTTTATTTTGTTTTAGGATGCAAAAACAACTACATGTTAAGCCCAATCGATGGAAGGAAATAGAGCTAAGAACAAGGGTTTCCTCTTGGAGAAAGATCTACAAAATATACAGTAGAGGCAAGAGATGTTCCAAACAAAATGTCTTTCACCATATTACCATGACTGATAAAATGTAAAACGCGGTTGACAGTCAGTGTGTCGTTTGCTAAAATGGCAGATAACTTGGCCGTCAGACATTCATTAGAATGTAAGTGGTTAAAAAAAGGGTGTTCAGTCAGGAAAAGGAGAAATGTCAAAGGTTGATGACAATGAGCAGAAAGTGGTTGGGGATCACCACTTAACAAATGGTGATAGCTAAAAAGACAGTGCCCAATATGCAACCTAGCTAAAATGACCTCCTCATGACCAAGAGGAGGTTGACCAAGCTTCTGGGTCAGGTGTAATTCACCGGGGCTTGTTCCCATGATGGTAAGACCAGTGCTGATGTCAAAGTGATACTACCTGCTGACAGACAGCGACATGGAGATCATCGTAAGGAATGGAACAACTAGTGGGAGGAGGATTGCAGCCTTGGCAGCAGTGTCAGGAGCTTTGTTTCCCATCAGACTGACGTGACCAGGGGCCCACATAAACAGCACAGTGACTCACTCAAGAGTGAACAAGTAGATGATTTCTTGGACCTGTTGCACTAAGGGATGGATTGTGTACAGCACACAAAGGCTCTGAAGGGCACTGAGAGAATCGGAGCAAATGACACAATTGGTTGGTTGGTTTGAGAATTAAAGGGACCAAACTGCATAGGTCATCGGTCCCTTGTTTCATAAACACACAGAGCACAGTGAAACCATCCATTAGTCATTCGAAGCACAAGATAAAAATTCCAGGGGAAGAAAATCCCCAAGGTCAATAATAAAGAAACATGGAAAACGGAGCACAGCAATAAAAACAACAAAGATAAGAAAGGCAGAAAGAATTAAAACTGTACAGCAGAGGATCGTGGCTGGCTGATCACGAAAATAATAGGATGAGCCAGCCACTCTGCAACACGTTAAAACCTCCAGCCTAAAAGAATAGGAGGGAGTCGAATTAAAACACAAAACTAAGTAAAAGATACAGCTCAAAAGAGGGTGATGTAATAAAATTAAATGGACCTATAAAAGCCGGTTGCACGAATAAAACTTCAAACCCGATCTGCCATAGAGACATTGTCACCTAAAAGAGATGATAAATCACCCTGGAGATTAAAAGCACGCCTGAGAGCAGTTAAAAGAGGACATTCCAACAACAGATGGGCCACCGTCATGGTTGCACCACAGCGACAATGAGGGGGGTCCTCTCGACGCAGCAGATGACCATGCGTCAAAGCCTGTGTCGCCAAATGTACTGCATAGCCTGATACAGGGCAAAGAGCTCTGCTGTAAATACTTAGAAGTGTTCCAGGCTTTGACGCATGGTCATCTGCTGCGTCGCCAAATGTACTGCATAGCCTGATACAGGGCAAAGAGCTCTGCTGTAAATACTTAGAAGTGTTCCAGAAGCCAATACCAAAAATCACTGGTGCCAATGATGAAGGCTCAACCAACATAACGGTCAGTCTGAGAGCCATCACTGTATACAAAGGTACTATCGCTAAATTCAGAGCAAAGGTCAAGAAATTTACAGTGATAGATCAAATCTGGAGTAGGAGGCAAATGAAGTCCAAGATGAATACAGGTCGCTGAGCAAAGCCAAGCTGGTGAAGGGATCACACCCATCAGGAAAGGGCAGGTAGCATCAAGTTAAGCTGCAGGAGCAATAGCTGAAAGTGAACTCCAGAAGGGAAGAGACATGAGGGACACGCCCCATACTGGTTGTCAAAGGAGTCTTTGAAGAAGGAAGCATAGGATGGGTGGCCAGACATGGCAGAAAAACAGCACGTGTTTCTGCTGTGTAGAACATTATGCTGGTATGACAGCGGTAGCTCGGCAGCTTCTACATAGAGACTTTCAACCAGGCTAGTGTAAAAGGCACCAGTGGCCTAACATATTCCATGATGGTGGATTGAATTCAGATAGTGTAAGATGGATGGGTGTGCAGATGCATAAACAAAACACCCATAGTCTATTTTCGAACAGACAAGGCATCAGTACAAATGGAGGAGGAGGATGGTCCGATCCACTCCCCTGGAAGTAACGCTTATGACATGTAGGTCACTGAGGGACTACGTATAGTGAGCAGCCATGTAAGACATAGGAGAACCAAGGAAGGTTCCTATCAAGCACGAGTCCCAGAAGTTTTGTAGTTTCAGTGAACAGAAGAGAAACAGGCCCAAGATGCAAGGATGGTGGAAGAAACCCACTGCGCCACCAGAAATTCATAAAAACAGTTTTGTCAGTGGAAAAGTGAAAGCCATTGTTGATACTCCACGAGTAAAGATGATCGAGACATTGCTGAAGATGCCGTTCAAGGAGCCAAGTCCCCAGAGAACTGCAATAGATCGCAAAATCATCCACAAAAGCAGAGCCACAGATGCCTAGCAGGAGACAGGATATAATACATTTGAATGCTACAGCAAAGAGAATGATGCTCAGGATGGAGCCCTGAGGCACCCTGTTTCCCTGGATAAAGGTGTCTGATGAGGCACAACCCACATGTATGTTGAAAACTTTGTCTTAAAAATTCCTGAAGGAAATGGGGCAGCCAGTCTTGGAAGCTCCATGTGTAGAGAATATGGAAGATAGCAGCCCACCAGCAGGTGTTGTACGCTTTCTCCAAATCAAAAAACAGGGCCAAAGTCTGGTATTTCCACAGAAAACCATTTACAACATGGGTTGACAAAGTGACAAGATGGTCAACTGCAGAACAGCGTGCTCAAAATCTACATTGTGCAAGGGTTAGTAAATTGCGAGACTCAAGCCACCATACCAGCCTGGCATGAATTGTATGTTCCATCACCCTGCAAGCACAGCTGATGAGAGAAATTGGGCAGTAGCTAGAAGGAAGGTGTTTGTCCTTACCAGGCTTAGGTATGGGTATGATAGTGGCTTCACACCAATGTCTGGGAAATGTGCCTTCTGGCCAGATGCGATTGTACTTATGAAAGAGAAAGTGCTTGCCCACAAGAGAAAGGTGCTGCAGCGTCTGAATGTGAACATTGGCTGGCCCTGCGGTGAAAGATCAGGATGAAGTATCTACCTCCCTCAAAGTAAAAGTGGCATTTTATCACTCATGATTCTGAGAGGAGAAGGGTCTCACCCAAGGCTCCTAGTGGATGGAGTTCAAAATCTCTGTAAAATAGCAGCCTAAGGTGTTGGAGGTAGCAATGGTGTCCACAGTAACATCATCTGCTATGGTCAGGCTGGAAACTGGCGAATGGACCTTGGGCCAAGAGAGCTGACAAGAGGTTGGCTCACACAACAGAAGAGGAAGTGGAACTGTTAGAAGAACTAGTAAATGAAATTCAGCTAGCTTTTTTGCTATCCCGAATAATACAATGACACCGTGCAACTGTTTATAGGCCTAATGAATTCAGTTCACCATCACAAGATGATACTGAAAAACACAGAGAGCACATCTCTGCACGTGAATTGTGTCACGGCACACCTCAGTCCAGCAAGGGACCGGGACACGGTGCAGTAAAGATGAAGTGCAAGGAATGGAACGTTCTGCAGCAGTAAGGTTTAACATGTGAAGGTATTCTACCTGTTCATCACAACTGGGGAAATGTTTGTCGAAGGTTGCCAGGGAGGAGTAAAGCCTCCAGTCGCCCTAAGAAAGCTGCCAGTTGGGTTTCTACATAGGTGGGGTAGGAGTCAGCAAACAGAGAGCACACGTGAAGTGGTTGCTCGAGTACATGTCAGAGAGAATGGACCACTCGAGACAACGGGCAAGCTGGGCAGCACAGAAAGAGATGTCCACACGGTAATAGGTGCACATGGAGTCTGAAGGAAATGTGGGGGCACCAGAGTTGAGGCAGATGAGGTTGAGTTGATGGAGAAGGTCAGCCATGAGGGCACCTCTCGGACAGGTTCTGGAAGAGCTCCAAAGGGGATGGCTTACATTCAAGTCAGTGGGCAGCAAAAAGTGGTGAAGGAGTTCACCAACATGCTAGAGGAAGTCTACCAACGGTGACACCAAGTGACGTAGGGATACAGACATTACAAAGAGAAAAGGTAAAGCGAGGAAGGAAAATGCAGACTATGACAGTTTGCAGATGGGTGTTCAGTGAGATAGTTTGACTATGAATGTCACCCAGACGAGCAGAATGACTCCCCATGGGATGGAGTGCCATCATCAGGGGGAAGGTCAAAGCAGACTGGAAAGAAATGCGAGAGATCAAAGCAGTTGTGAGGATGCAATTTTGTTTCTTGGAGGCAGAAAACAAGTGGATGCTGTGATTTCGAGAGCAGTTGGTTACAAGGCCCTGAACAATCCATTGGAGGAGAGTCATGAGGGGGAAACAGGAGGAGGAGACAAAATGAAGGGTTACACCTCAGCAACTGCTGAGTGCCAGCCTTCAAAGACTCACTGCTACAGGGCGCAGAGGCTGGAGGATCCTGTTCCTTGACACTGACAGAGTCATCAGCATTCTCTCTGGGTCGGCCTGCAGACTCCAGAGCAGAAAAATGATTGGTGATGCACACCAGTGAGATGGAGGTTAACCAGGTGAGGCTGTTGCGCAGTGACACCGTTAATGAGGATCTTCGAGTCAGCGGAGGAGAAGACTGTTGGTCTTTGTTTGACTTTTTAGAGCCTTTGTGACTGGGAGATCAAGACTCAGATGTTTATTGGCTGGAGTGATGTAAGAAGTCTTGTGTGAGTGTTCCTTTTGTCCTTTCCAACCTGCTGGTTGAGAAGCATGAGACTTCACTGCCAGAGGTGAAGATTTTGTGGCTAGGTGCACAGCTAGAAGAGGAGACAGAGATGCTAGCATGATACTGGGCGATTTGATAACTGAAGTGCTGAAGTTGAGGTAGCACGTCTGCATGGCCATGTCCTTCGTGGAGTGAAACATAGCACTGATAGTACTGTAAGTGTCAGATAGTAAAACGCAGGGCTTTCGACTGTCCAACAACTTGCGAGCAGCAGGGTACAGTACTTTTCCTTCATTCAGATTTCCTGGACACCCCATTCATTGAGATGCATAGGACATTCTCGGGATGAGGTGTCATGGTCTCCATTACAATTGATACAGCAGGGAGAGGGAGACAGGCAATTGTGAGCATCTCTACCACAAGTAAAACATTTGGTGGTGTTTTTACACAACATCTGAGTGTGATTGTAATGCTGACACTGGCAGCAATGCATTGGGTTTGCAATGTATGATAGGACTGTGATGACTTCATAGATGGCTTTGATCTTCAATGAAAGCACTACTCAATCAAAAGGGAGTACAAGAGTGCACATAGAAACTAAAGTGGCACAAACCTGTTTCATTACCCAATGCACTGCAGTGACACCCTGATAAGAGAGATAAGTTTGGATTTCTCCCTCAGTCCAAACATCAAGCAGCTGAGTGTAAATAACACCACACAAAGAATTCGGTGTTCAATGGGCCTAACATAAACAGGATAGCCATGGAGGACAAAAGCTGTAAACAGCTGCTGGGGCTGAAAAGCAAAGTCCCATTAAATAGACGAGAACAAGATTTCACAGGGCCAGCAACTGCATCAGCAGCTTTCTGAATAATCAATGGATTAACCATAGCAAAGGGCTGACCATCTTCAGTACATGATACCATGTGCGGTGCGACTAGGAAAGTCTTTGAATCCTTAGCCTCATTCCATTTATGTTTAGTAGACAGACACTGAGATGAAGGTGAGTGGCTCATTGTGAAAAAATCCCCCATGATTGTCAGTGTCTCCAATGGCAAGCACCTTCCAACTGGAGGCCCCTTGGAGGGGGCTCACCCACCTTAGGTGACTGTTCACACCTCCCAAGCTTCTGACAGAGTGGCCAATCAGCAATTTGGGAAGGTCACAGCTCAATTACCCCTCTCTGGGCCTGGCCTGTACCAGGGGGTAAGTGAGGAGACTATCTGTCAACCCAGGGCTGGGAATCACACATTACCCAGTCACCTGTTATGCCTTCAGGAGTGCACAGGTAGTAAGAAGAAATGTAGAGGAACCTCAAATGGCAAGGGTATGAGATGGATACCAAAGAAGAAAAGAAATTATAGATGAGGGACTGTTTTGATGTTAGGCTATTAAAATCTCAGAACACATTCTCCAGGAATATCCCTGATAAAGTACCCAAAGGAGGGGGAAAAAGGTAACAGAAGGATAGACATGCAGCATGGAAAGGGAAGAGGTGCTGCGAACATGTGGTAGCCAAGCTTGAACTCACCAGAGTGGTGACCCTTCTGGGGGTGCCAGTCTTACCTGGAAAACAGGATGCAAAAGGTAGAGACGGTTCACACGTTCGCTGGTGATACATACTTAGATAAACAATCATCAGACGAGAAACATACAAACACAGGTGTCCCTCAGAATAGCGTATTGGGTCCATTCTGCTCTTAATATACATCAATGACTTTCTACATGGCATAGGACATGGAGATGATAAACCAGTTGCCCTCCTAGCAAACTTAGAGTTTTTAGGGATGAATACTGACTGTCACTTAACATGGAATGAACACAGATATACTGAATAAAGAATTTCATCAACATGTTACACTCTTATAGCCCCAGCTCTAAGCAGCTACAAAAAACAAAAATTTTTAGACTGCAGAAAAGGGCTGTTTGAATGATAACTAGAAGTACTAGTTGGGCATATTGTAAAGAATGTTTCCCTGCTGCACCAAGTGAGTACATCTGACAATCTCTTGTTGATATGAGGGAAAATATTATTAAGTATTTGACTAATAGTTATATACATAATCATGAAACAGACATCAGTTCAGAGTGCCATATACCTAGGAAAAAGCAAACAAAAAATGCAAGAGCATTTTTGTGTGGGAATAAAACAGTACAATAAATTGTCCAAACAGATGAAAAATGTTACACATCTAAAGATTACTTGGAGGGCTCAGAGTAGTGGTTAATAATGAAAGGGGATAAATTGAACACCTTGTCATATTACAGCACATGATCATGACATAATGCTTTTACAAGAATATCATACATCAAGATCTACAGTGCATAATAGTAACATCTCTCAGTCCCCTGAATCAACACTCACTTAACATGGGGGGATGCAGACTCATCTTTTCAGGTGGACTGACGGGAGGACATGAAGACATGACATGCACGAGACATAGTTACATGTTTATGGGCCTGGAGTTAGTTTTCTGAACAGTCCGGACTTAGTGCAAGGGGCATAGCAGCATTTTCTTAGTCTAGCAGTTACCAGCAGGCATTCACAGTGTGTGAAGTGATGCAGTGCACAACTACACATTTATTATAAGATATTTGATGTAAATTTTGTATGATCAGGAGGACATTATACATATTGCAAAAATTTTGAGCTATTTATTTGTGTTGTATTACTGTGAAAGGCCTATATCATTGCGAGACAATACCTGAATGGATGGATAAATTAATTAATTAATTAGTTATGCCAGATAAAAGTTTGGTGAAAAAAAATTTTACAATATATCATCATTGCCAGCTGTTCTGTTACATACATAACAATTGATTTTTCTCTAATGTTTGAGATAATAAAAAAAGCAGGTACATCCAGATGTGAAAATTGATTTCTCATCCTTTGTAGTTCTTAGATTGCATGTACTTCTTTCAGCCAACATTCTGCTAAATGACTGTATCTGCATGTGTCTTCATAACATCAATCTTCTATGGTTCAGCATAGTCGAGAGTATCAAAAGTTTTCCAAGTAAAAACAGACAGTTTGTAAAACTATTAAATGTGACACATGGAAAAACATTGTGTATTTGCTGCATGCCTCAAATATGGAAATTTACAGAAGCATGAAGAACTCCTCTGTTCTCTGCTTCCTTTTTCAGGTGAATTTACAAGCTTGTATCAATGGAATAATGATGAAACAGGAAGAGTAGTTAAAGTGGTACAGGAAGATGCTATAGGTGGTGTTTTCAGAATGCTGGAAAATAAATCACCAAAGTTTCTTATCCACAGTTACATCAAAATAAGCGACGTTCTTTCTTTGAAATGACAAAATCTGAAAATCTTTCAGATAGCACTCACGATCTCCAGATTGAGCAGTTTTACTACTGATCATCAGAATGAGGTGCAGAGCGCACACTAGAGTAATGAACAAATCATCATTCACACAGCAGTAGCTTACACACTTACTGATCTCAACTACGACAACCCTAAGGAGTATGAAATGAGGAAAATTTACAGGTGCAGACGGGCTTTCAGTTAAAAGTACTCCAAGGTCAAAAGAAGTGCAGTTGCATGTACTCAATGATGGCTTGTCTCAAGCTCCAGCATTATTCAATCCCTACACAGCAGACTTGCCAAACTCGACCTGGCGGAAATCCCTGTACACAGATGGCCTTGCAATTTCATATCAGATCTTTCTGAATGTGAAGAACACCTGACAAACAACCTCTCTGAATTTCATGAATATTTCAATACATAGCAATTAGTAGAAGCATTGAGTCATTGGATTAGGTGTGTGAAAACTTTGGTAGCTTGTATGTGGGGGGTGGTATATGTATATGTATATAATCCAGCTTGTTAAAACATTTATCAGAAAGCTACTAAAGTTTTCATTTTGTTGTTGTTGTTGTTGTTGTGTGTGTGTGTGTGTGTGTGTGTGTGTGTGTGTGTCTAACGACTCACTGCTTTTGTTATTTGGTGAGTTGTCTTTCACTCCTGAATTATTTACATTCTGTCAGAACTGTCCTTACCATATTACGAAATGGTAACTTAGACCTAATGTTACTAAAAGAGAAGTATGACTTTTCCACCTCTCTAACCTTGTAGCATCACCAAAGACCAGCCCATGGTTTGACCAAAATACCTTGGTGTCACATTAGACAGAACACTGACATGCCATAAACACATTTACAACACAGCTAGGAAGGCACAGACACAAGTGAACGTGGGAGGAAGCTGACATGTGACATTTGGGAAGCAAATACATCACTCTTCTGTGGTGTATTCCTTACATTGGCATACTCTGCAGCAAAATATTATGCACCAGTTTGGGTTCGCAACACTCATGTGAAGAAGGCTGATGTTCATTCGATTGGAGCCATGAGGATCACTAATGTCACATTCAGATCTATATTTACATGCCTGCTACCACTGTATCGATTATCTGTCCAGCTCACCTTCATCATGAGGTGGCTCTCTATAACATTTGCCAGTAAGTTTCTAAACATGAATCAACCCTACTTCATGAAGATTTACTTCTGCTGCCTAGGAAGTGCCTCAAAATCAGAAGACCATTGCATGAAGAAGTTCAAATACTCCCCACTGTGTGGGTTCATCTGAGACACTGAATGGAAATGTGAGTGGCAAGCCACAAAAACCCACAACTGTGAACTTGCTAACCACCCAACTATTAAAGTTCCAGACTTTCATCATCCCAGGGAGCTGTAGGACAGTTTAATAAATTCAGGAGTGGAGAAGGTATGTACAAATACAACATGTACAAGTGGAGCTTTTGTATTTACAGTACAGGTGGATATGGCAATATTTATGAGACACACAGTAAATGGGTGTCCTGCAAGACATTTTCCTGCTAGTGCTTCACTGGATTGAGTCTTCTGACTTTCATGTTGTAGTCTGGGCCACTGAATGATAAATATAGTGTAAATAATTGCAAAAGTATTTTTGGTTAAATATGTGGCACAATTTTTGGTGTTGTAATTGATGAATATGGTAATAATAATATGCTATTATATTTGATTATCTGCAACATGACAAGCTAGCTATTCATGTCTTTAATCAGCTGATACTTCAGGACCAAAAAATTAAATTTTCTGATCTCAAAGTGGCAGAAATATTCTCTAGCAGAGCTGCTCAACATTTCCAACAGCACTGCATATTAGCCAATACAACTTTCTGCAAAGAAGATTGTGGTCTTGCATTAAATTGGTTTCTTTTTTTTTTTTTGTGATGTTAGAATAATGTTGAAGCATCATGCATGGCAGTGTGTGACAGCTAGACAAACTCTTGTCATTGATTACACATCTTTTGTACTATATGCATAAGTTATAAATGATAAATTTAATACAACAGAAATTCAAGTAGAAGAGGTGAAAACCCATGCTGACCAGTTAAAGTACAATTTTTTGGGGTCATATCTGATATCTTCCAAACACTAAAGCCCACAATCTCAGCACCATTGACAAATATACACCTTTAAAGAGAACTGCTGTCTGAAGAATATGGTACACAGTTCCAGTTCAAATATAAGACAGACCAAGAGCGTTCAAGAAGAAACACCCATAAATTCTTTAATTGCCATTTCCAAAGACGGAAATTTTTTACTGTCTACAATAGAATCTGAACAAGGACATTCACATAAAGTTTTTGACCAAGGTGCTAACAAAGAAAGTGAAGAAACTTTTTTAAAAAGATTCTTTAACAGGGTAGGGAGTAGACCTGCATGGTTAGAAAAGGGTGATACTAGTGAACTTGTCATTTCTTAAGTGGTGTGTAATTTACAAGAACCTATCATAGATTCTCAGGAAAGGTGAACTTTTACTGATCTGAACTCAAACATTCTAAGTTAAATCTGTTCTCTTTTATCTAAATGTTCTTAATTTACTCATAAATATGTTCTACACCATGACTTTAAAATTATGAGGCATATAATTTTGGGTAAACGGATGTGTTACACCTGTAACACACAATGTTACATCTGTAACATTTAATTGCTTATTTCATATTAGTAAGGAAATGTGTATTTAATGTCTGATATATTTTCATAAATGCTGTCCCTTGTATTGTATTTGTTCTCAAGAATCTCACAGATATTACAAGACTTTGAAATACACTTGCATTATCTTCGATTTTCAGAGTTACATTGATAATACCACTTTTTTATTTTTTTAAATGGCATATAAGCACAGCTTGCTTACCAAAAATTATGGTCTATCAATTAAAAAACTAGTAGCTTTTGGGTTTGCATGTTAATACTGGGTCATTCCATGAAAAGTGACAGTTTCGTTACATCTGTAACACTTCCTGTTCATTTGTTTTGTGGCAAATCAGTACAGCTCGCATCATAAAACCTTTTCTGTATAAAGTGTATTATTCAGGTCGGTCTGCTTTATATTTTAATGTTAAAACTTCAGTAGAAACTACACATGTTATGCACATAACAATGCGTCACTTTCAACTGCACAAATGTTACACCTGTAACAATGGAATCACTCTGTGTCACAGGCTTATAAAAATGGCCCCAACATAAATCAATCAGTAGATCAAGATTATCCAGTCACATTAATAAATCTGGGACACAACCGAAGTAAAGGCCAAGCTAAAATAAAGACCAATAGTGCAGCACAGTGGGAAACTAACAGAGTGCAGATCCAAAGATCTGTGGTTTGATACCCAGTCAGTACTATCATTTGTATCTTTCCTTTCTTTCACCTCTAGCAAAGTTTGTTATTGTGAAAAATACCCGGTTACATCATGGTTCAGCTAATACACAAAACTATACCCCTCCGATTCACCACCCCCCAAAATAACTGGCTGGGTAAATCAGTTGCAGAAGGCGACGACAGAACTTCCATAAGAGCATGTATAGTAAGGTACCGTGCTGTTCAAACTTGATAGCTTTATCTTTTACGCCAAAATACTAATTTCTGTCCTAAGTTGTTTTCTAATAATCATTCTATTGTGTCTCTTCACAATGGCCAAATAGATACCAAAATAACAGGTACAGAGATAAGTGTTGGTGGAGTCAATATGTGACTATAGTTGCTTAGTAGAGGGAATGCATCAGAACTTGCTAGGATTAAATTTTGTTTTCTGTGGAACATTAATGGTATGGCCACTTACTAAAGATTATCTGTGTAAATAACTGAGAGAACACACTGAACATTTCCCAATTTTTCTCCTTTACTATTCCATCACTTAGTTGTCTCGCATGCCAAAAATCTATTAGTGGGGCCTACATTCTTGTCATTCAAGGGCAGAACATTGCATGTGCTGCCGTAAAGATAAACACTAAATTAAATGATTATGGGTCATTCCATGTCAAGTCACCCAGGCCTTGACACCAACCATGTCAGATTTTGATGAAACTTGGTACTGAAAGCACTTGTAAAAATTTTTTTCTCTATCTCTTATAATTATCTTTATAAATTTTTAAAGTTTTTAGATTTGGCGTTGTTTCAGCAGTCAGAAATCGTAACTTAAATGTGTCCTCACAACTAAAAAAATTTGTATATTAAAGAATACTCAAGATATCAGTATGAAATTTTGGAATAAGTTTGTGTATTATATCTAAATGTTAAAATAAATTACCATAAAGATATATTAAAATCTTCCAAATGAAGAAAAAAAATTTACAAGTGGTTGGTGGGTGTTTTTTTTTTTTAGCTGACGGATGTTTAGTTTTACAAAAACTGCAATATCTAGAGTCTCAGACCTGATAGAAAGCTCAAATTTGTTTTAAAATACTCTTAATTGTATAGGCTATTAGATAAAAGAAAATTATGTTGGCTTTTTAACCTGTTTAATAGTTATCTGATTTTTAAAATAATATTAATTATATTTTAAAAATAAAAAGTACCAAGTGACTTAGACACCAGAAATAAGTTTTTTTCTTCTTGGAGTAACAATGTACGCTTGGATTTTGTTTTGTTATTCCTGTGTTTTGAAGTAAAAAATTATTACATTGTTAAATAGTGCTTGGATAGTATTTTATTAAGTTTATTTGAACTTTCAGTAAGTACTATTACTTAGTTTACGGAGATTCTTTTCCAATGTCCTATAAAAGTAACCAGAACAGTAATCAGACCAAAAGTGAAATCAATATGTCAGATATTCAAACCTGTACCGTAGGGTTATTTAAAAAATCTGACTGTTTCCAAACAACCTACACACCTTCAAAAAAGTTACAACCAGTATCTGAATTGAGTGAGGAAGGAAAGATTTGACCCACTTACGATCTGGAATTAATCTAGAATGAAAATTTCACTCTGCAGCGGAGTGTGCGCTGATATGAAACTTCCTGGCAGATTAAAACTGTGTGCCCGACCGAGACTCGAACTCGGGACCTTTGCCTTTCGCGGGCAAGTGCTCTACCAACTGAGCTACCGAAGCACAACTCACGTCCGGTACTCACAGCTTTACTTCTGCCAGTATCTCGTCTCCTACCTTCCAAACTTTACAGAAGCTCTCCTGCGAAACTTGCAGAACTAGCACTCCTGAAAGAAAGGATACTGCGGAGACATGGCTTAGCCACAGCCTGGGGGATGTTTCCAGAATGAAATTTTCACTCTGCAGCGGAGTGTGCGCTGATATGAAACTTCCTGGCAGATTAAAACTGTGTGCCCGACCGAGACTCGAACTCGGGACCTTTGCCTTTCGCGGGCAAGTGCTCTACCAACTGAGCTACCGAAGCACGACTCACGTCCGGTACTCACAGCTTTACTTCTGCCAGTATCTCGTCTCCTACCTTCCAAACTTTACAGAAGCTCTCCTGCGAAACTTGCAGAACTAGCACTCCTGAAAGAAAGGATACTGCGGAGACATGGCTTAGCCACAGCCTGGGGGATGTTTCCAGAATGAAAATTTCACTCTGCAGCGGAGTGTTCGCTGATATGAAACTTCCTGGCAGATTAAAACTGTGTGCCCGACCGACACTCGAACTCGGGACCTTTGCCTTTCGCGGGCAAGTGCTCTACCAACTGAGCTACCGAAGCACGACTCACGTCCGGTACTCACAGCTTTACTTCTGCCAGTATCTCGTCTCCTACCTTCCAAACTTTACAGAAGCTCTCCTGCGAAACTTGCAGAACTAGCACTCCTGAAAGAAAGGATACTGCGGAGACATGGCTTAGCCACAGCCTGGGGGATGTTTCCAGAATGAAATTTTCACTCTGCAGCGGAGTGTGCGCTGATATGAAACTTCCTGGCAGATTAAAACTGTGTGCCCGACCGAGACTCGAACTCGGGACCTTTGCCTTTCGCGGGCAAGTGCTCTACCAACTGAGCTACCGAAGCACGACTCACGTCCGGTACTCACAGCTTTACTTCTGCCAGTATCTCGTCTCCTACCTTCCAAACTTTACAGAAGCTCTCCTGCGAAACTTGCAGAATTAATCTGTGTGAATTTAAGAATATATGTTCACACCACAGCTACTACTTTTTAAATGTTTTTGAAAAGTATCAAACAACATGTGTAGACCCACTAAAAAAAACACAAAAAGCCCATCAAAAAATCGTTGAGAAGTGTAGGCTTGGATCTTTCTAAACAATTACTGACAAAAAATATTAGCATAAAACCTGGACAAAAGCTTTGCTCAACATGCCGTAACTTTTGTGAGGAAAAATTAAGAGTTGAAGTCAATGAAAGTGAAACAGATGATGAAGTCATGGTTGAATTAGAATCATTGGAATCCAGAAATGAATCCCTCGTACAAACAAACATTGCTCTTGATAATTTAGGTTTAACACCGATAAAGCTTCATGGCTTGTCAGAACAAAGTAAAGGGTCTTATTTTAAAAGGAAGGTTAGCAGTATTGAAAAGACTGCAAAAATGCGGTTTCAAAAGCATTAAAATATGATGCACCAAGTTCTGATGATGACGAAGAAGATACAAGTGTGGCTGAGAAAGCAAAGGATTTTGATGTAATGCTTTCTCTTATGAAAGAGAAGATTTCATCTGTTGGGAGGTCTAGATAAATCCAGATTCTGACCTTGGCACCAAATTCTTGGAGTCGAAATAAAGTGATGAAAGAATTTAATGTGAGTGAGTACGTGGTGCGACAAGCTAGAAAGCTAAAATCTGAAAATGGTATTTTGGAAACTCCTGGTCCAAAAAAAGGTAAAACTCTTTCTGAAAATACAGTAAGACTTGTAACAGATTTTTATGAAAAGGACAAAAGTTCCAGAGTGCTACCTGGAACAAAAGACAAAGTAAGTGTTCAGAAAAATGTGTACATGCAAAAAAGTCTCATTTTGTGTAACTTGAGAGAACTCTATTATTCTTTCAAATGGGAGAATTCCGAGGTAGAAGCAGGATTTTCAAAATTTTGTTTCTTGACACCTAAATGGTGTATCCTTGCTGGTGCTGCAGGCACACACTGTATGTGTATGCAGTATCCACCAGAATGTTAAACTATTACCGGATGCTGTGAAAATTGAAGAATCTTATAAAGACCTAATTAAGATGCTTGTGTGCAACACGGGAAACCAAAACTGCATGCTACATCATTGCGATAGCTGTCCTGCAAATACTGCACTAACTGAGTACTTAACTGAAAAACTATGTGAAGATTATGATTTAGAAGAAGAAATTATAATCAGTCAGTGGGTTAACACAGACAGGGCAGAAATGATCAAACAGTCTATCAGTGTTGAAGACTACATTTCTTTATTGGTCAGGTCATTGGAAAAGCTCATCCCACACCCGTTTGTAGCAAAATCCCAATCAGCAGCCTTTAAAAGATTGAAAGAAGACCCATCATCCAAAACAGCAATTATTGTGATGGATTTCAGTGAAAATTATTCCTTTGTTACACAAAATGAGATCCAAAGTTACCACTGGAATAGAGGTGGTTGTACTCTACACCCAGTTGGAGTTTTTCTAATAAATGAGGAAAACAATGTTTTTGTTTCCAACCACTGTTTTATTGGTGATGACCAAGAACATAACACTGGTTTTGTTAACTTTGTACAAAAAGAAATTACAAAGTGGCTGTCATTACATCATACTGACATTGACTCAGTTCACTACTTTACGGATGGTTGTGCTGGGCAGCACAAAAATAGAAACAGTTTTAAAAATTTGACTGAACACTTGAGAGACTTTAATTTGAAGGCCCAACACTCTTTTTTTGCAACATGTCATGGGAAGTCAATTTGTGATGGCCTAGGAGGAACTATTAAAACAATTTTAAGGAAAGCCAGTCTACAGCTTTCAGACAAAGAACAAATAATGACAGCAATCGATGTGTACAAGTTTTGTGAAAAAAAATATTGAAAACATTCATTTTCACTTTATTGACAAAAAAGAAACTGATTTGCTACGGTTAAAACTAGAAAAACATTTTTCAGCAACCCGAACCATTCCTGGAACAAGAAGTTTTCATAACTTCAAACCACTTCCAACAAACAAAATTAGAAGGACTACAGATAGTGTAAAACCCTCCTTAGTCTTTTCTTTCCATTCTTCTTCTGATTGGGTTCATGTTGAACCATCCATAAATAGCTATGTGGCTGCAAATTATGATGGTAACTGGTACTTTGGATTGGTAAAAACAATATTCAATGATGAAGAAGATGCAGAAATTCTATTTCTACATCCTTCAGGACCAGCTGCATCATTTTATTGGCCTGAAAGAGAAGATTCTTGCACAGTGCCTTTGGAGCACAGTCTGTGTAGTAGACGCACCTCAGTCAAGTGGCACTGGAAGAATGTATTACTTCAAAAAAGACTGTATCAAAAGAACTGAAAGCTCTTCGATGAAGTGGAAAAACAGTTTGAATCAGCATTAATGTTTATTAAAAAGACAAAAATACTCAAAAAATTCAATGTTTCAAGCAATCAGTTGGGTTATACATAAGTGTCGTAAGTACACTATCTTTGTACGTAATTCTAATGTAATCTACTATAATTTAAAAAAAATGTTAAAAGGCCATCATTATTTTTGTTTTATCAAGTAGCCTATATATTTAAGAGTAAATTAAAACAAATTCGAGCATTCTATCAGGTCTGAGACCCTAGATATTGCAATTCTTATCAAACAAAACATCCGTTAAAAAAAAAAAAAAGAAAAAAAAATACATACATATATATATATATATATATTTTCATATAAAATTTTTTCATATAAAATATTAACATATTTTAATAGTATCATTTTTATCTTCAAATATGTATAATAAATAAACTTGCTGCAAAAATTCATGATGTTATCTAAAAGAGTTTTTAAGATAAGCAATTTTAAAGTTTTGAATACAAATTAAATTTACCATTTCCGAAGGTTCGGAAAACGCAAAACATAAAAACTTTAAAAAATTATAAAAAAACTATACGAGATACAGCAAAAAAAAATTGCAGGTGTTGTCAGGATGGTATTAGAACCATTTGAGCCAAATTTCATGAAAATCTAAGGAGGTGGGTGTAAAATTTATTTTTTATTGGGTGATTTGATATGGAATGACCCTTATATGAATATGTCCCGCTAGTCATTTATTTTGTTTTTTTAAAAAAAGGAACTCGACTGGGCAGTCATGGGAGATAGTTTTTCAACATCAAGCTATGTGGGCCTACTGCAGAACCTAAGCGAAATTTTACGGATCAAATTCAACTACAGCGTCCTTAACGGTTCGTAACTGAGGCTTTGCCTTCCGTGGTGTGCAATCTATTAGTAGAAAAATAGGGGGTTATGGCAGGTGGTATGGGAAATTGTAAGCGGCCGCTACATGGTAAACCAATACCGTACCAGCAAAAGAACGCAACGATCAACAAAATTGTGGACCGTGGTCGATCTGTTGAAACTTGTGGTATTTCTTCGTAGGTGGAACGATCATACATCGTCTGTTATTGTTTCAAATACTATTTTTGGCAGCCTAATGATTCTGCCCCGTATTACTCGTTAACGACACAAATCTGAGTGATCAATCTCCACTTAACCTCCCTGTGTAGACGATTCGTTATTACTCTGGTATGAAATTCTGTGCCTCGAAAGACTACAGATTTTGCTGTCAAGGTTAAAAAATTTTGTACAGCGGCACGGGAAATGACTGTTAATATACCGAAGTATTTTTTATGTACCAATAATGTAGTTTGCTACGTAAACAGTAAACCATTTTTTGCCAAAAGAGTAAATACTTACGTTTCCTTCGTTTGGTTTCGAAGGTTGTTTATGATGTATTTGTACACTACCGGAGGTTCAAAAAATTTTCAGTTTGAGCTAGAAACAGTACAAAATTGTCGAAACGGAAGATCCCCGCCCTGCGCGTTAACTTTCGTTAAAACCCGAGCAAAACAATAGACTACTAAAGAGCCAGGAATATGGCTCAGAGAGATAATCGGCAATCCATACGCCTGGTTTTATTCTTAGAAGTTTTACTTTTTTGTATTCTCTGGCTAGAGCTTTGAGAAACTCCGCAGTCATCTTACTCTGTTTATGTTATCGACTCAGCCATTTGACTTTCTGCTCTACATTGTTTTTTGTTTTAGTTGTTGCCCATGTCGGTAGGAGTCAGCGTTGTATTCAAGGCTATTCAGATGTTGTTGTGGTCTTCAGTCCAGAGACTGGATTGATGCACCCCTGCATGCTACTCTATCCTGTGCAAGCTTCTTTATCTCCCAGTACCTACTGCAATCTACATCCTTCTGAATCTGCTTCGTGTATTCATCTCTTGGTCTCCCTCTACGATTTTTACCCTCCACGCTGCCCTACAATACTAAATTGGTGATCCCTTGTTGCCTCAGAACATGTCCTACCTACCGATCCCTTCTTCTAGTCGAGGTGTGCCACAAATTTCTCTTCTCCCTAATTCTGTTCAATACCTCCTCATTAGTTATGTGATCTACCCATCTAATCTTCAGCATTCTTCGGTAGCACCACATTTCGAAAGCTTCTATTCTCTTCTTGTCCAAACTATTCAGATATAGGCTCATAATTCAAGGCTGTACTGCGCTGAATTCGCTCTTCGTTGTGTATGGGAAGCCAAACGCTGAGACCACACAGCATGATTCAATGCGAAAACGGAAACATTCACTGCATCACCTCGTTGTTGCGATGAACCTTCCAGGAACTTTGTTCTTGATTTCGTATGGGTACCCATTGTCGTATACGGAAAAAATTTTTGAATATCAGTTTGGCGCACTGGATGTTATTGTTCGCATTAAATCAATCTTTTGTTTGATATTGTTCACTACTACGTAGTTTCGGCTGTACAGTCATTTTAACCAGCGACCCATCCTAGAACGTTACTAAAGGACTAAGACTGCGTTCACAGTGGCACAGACAACTGTCGTCAGACGCCGTCTACAGAGGTCGCCCGATAACATCGACCGACGTCTTGGTGACAATGCGTCCAGTTGGCTTGTGCTATTAACCCTTTCATGTACATAAGTAAACTAAAGAGCTATTGACTGAAAGTTAATGCATCTGTGTTAATTGGAATGTTTGTAAACAAAATAACTTACTGTTTCAAACGTTTTTGTTTGTACTTAAAAAAAAAATACTGGGATATTTTTGTCCCTATGTACCTTAACGGACAAGTGTAGAACACATGAGACATTATATACTGAACTACTTACTACAAAGGCTGTGTATCTGTTGTCTATTTGATGTAAAATTCTGCAAAACAGTTTTTTTTTTTTTGCTTGAAGTAAAGCATAAATTAACACCACACTTCTCACAGATATTCAAGTGTGATTTTCAACATGCTTTGATGCACAACGGACACATCTTATCATCACATCCGATTTTATCATTCAGTGCTCTGGCTCTGTGGATTATAACGCATTTGTAACCTTCTTCCAAATTTGACAGCTGTCGATAAATTCCTTCCGCTGTCAATTTTGAATATGTTACTTACACATTGCTCACACCAACGTCAATAAGATCAAAGACAATACTAAGATAATACTTAACTTTTGCCTTTCTGTCAGTCTCATAAGCCACTTTCTTCTGATCCTTGGGATCCATCCCTCGCACCGACTGGGATACTATCATAAAACGACACTGGACACTATCTCCTCGGAATAATCAGACTGACACCTCTACACATTTGTACGTAGTATGGGGAAAATGAAATTAGTCTGTCAATAAACTGGCTTGTTACCCATCTATTTGAGAATTGTTAGTCCATTGCTACTAAAACTGCATGTACCAACATTTTCATTTCCTTGTCTGGAGGGAATGACTTCTCCACAGGATGTGATATTTTCTGAAGCAAGGTAATACTGCAAAACTGGAGTGTTAAAAAATTATATATGCATATCCCGGCGTTGCCAGGTGAAACGTTGTTGTGATGCCTCGTCCAAGGAGGAGAAATGCGTACCATCACGTTTCCGACTTTGATAAAGGTCGGATTGTAGCTTATCGTGATTGCGGTTTATCCTATCGCGACATTGCTGCTCGCGTTGGTCGAGATCCAATGACTGTTAGCAGAATATGGAATCGGTGGGTTCAGGAGGGTAATACGGAACGCCGTGCTGGATCCAAACGGCCTCGTATCACTAGCAGTCGAGATGACAAGCATCTTATCTGCATGGCTGTAACGGATCGTGCAGCCACGTCTCGATCCCTGAGTCAACAGATGGGGACGTTTTCAAGAAAAGAACCATCTGCACGAACAGTTCGACGACATTTGCAGCAGCATGGACTATCAGCTCGGAGACCATTGCTGCGGTTACCCTTGACGCTGCATCACAGATAGGAGCGCCTGTGATGGTGTTCTCAACGACGAACCTGGGCAAAATGTCATGTTTTCGGATCCAGGCTCTGTTTACAACATCATGATGGTCGCATCCGTGTTTGGCGACATCGCGGTGAACGCACATTGGAAGCGTGTATTCGTCGTCGCCATACTGGGGTATTACCCCTCGTGATGGTATGGGGTGCCATTGATTACACGTCTCAGTCACCCCTTGTTCGCATTGACGGCACTTTGAACAGTGGACGCTACATTTCAGATGTGTTACGACCCGTGGCTCTATCCTTCATTCGATCCCTGCGAAACTCTACATTTCAGCAGGATAATGCACGACCGCATGTTGCAGGTCCTGCACGGGCCTTTGTGGATACAGAAAACGTTCGACTGCTCCCCTGGCCAGCACATTCTCCAGATCTCTCACCAATTGAAAACGTCTGGTGAATGGTGGCCGAGCAACTGGCTCGTCACAATACGCCAGTCACTACTCTTGATGAACTGTGGTATCGTGTTGAAGCTGCATGGGCAGCTGCAACTGTACACGCCACCCAAGCTCTGTTTGACTCAATGCCCAGGCGTATCAAGGCCGTTATTGCGGCCAGAGGTGGTTGTTCTGGGTACTGATTTCTCAGGATCTATGCACCCCAATTGCGTGAAAATGTAATCACATGCCAGTTCTAGTATAATATATTTGTCCAATGAATTCCCGTTTATCACCTGCATATCTTCTTAGTGTAGCAATTTTAATCGCCAGTGGTGTACTTGTCGTACCTGTTGCTCTGGCGCTGGGCGAGTCGGTGGAGCAGCGCTACCTTTGCAGTGTCGAATTTGCCGCTGGGATTGTTTGGATGACATCACTAATTATGTGAACACAATCCCCTACGTTGCTTAGTAAGGGCACAAACGTGGAAGTACCATTAGCGATTCCAGAGCTGTGTAGTACGAATTCGATGATAGTGAAATCGGTAGTTTAAGACGAGAATCCGGCCATATATGCGCTCCACAGATGTCCTGTTGGGGATGTGCTGGAACGGTTGATCTGAGGTCGCTGACGACCGTGAGCATTACGGGCGGAAAACGCAGCCGGATGGGCCCCGCAGCGGGTTACGAACTGATTCGTCTGGATCATTCCCGATGCGGATGGACCGATAAAAACGCACGAAGTGTTGTTGTACAGTCGTGAATTAGTTTAGTTGTTAGAATGCTGTCTTTTTTATGTGGGGTAAGATTTGCCTCGACACCGAAATCACCGTGGAGGTGGAAATGCGCTGCACGATGTTCTTGCACACGTTCACCATTGTTGCTGTCGAGGGCAAGACACGTGTCTCTTTCATGTTCCACACCAAATATAGTCTGCTCAGGTTGGAAGAGAACATTATGCGAGTCGCTCTTTAAAGTCACCATTCTGTCCAAATCGCTCGAAAAGACGGCGATCGTGGATCGGCTCCATTATCGAAACTATGTTAAAAAGTACCCTTGTTAAATCGAAATAGAAGCTGATCTCAGAATATTTGGGTTTTCAAAATAAAGGTCACGATATGTCATGGAGGAAGAAATCCACTGCGCCAAATCACTATAGTGCAGTTAAGTCGGTTTATAAAAGGCTACGAATTTCGAACAGCCAGCAGGTTGTATTTCTTTGAATGTACGGATGAATTCAGAATTGTCTTTGTTTTCTTATTACGTAGGAATCAATCTCACTCTGATCTCGAATCTGTGCTCGACATGCCAAGTGTAACCAAAAGAGGATGCGACAAAAAATACTCGCTCTCCTCTATGCTCTCACACGGCAACTGCAGGTTCTCATTTCAGAGTTGCTCCGTGTGCGGAACTGCGTTATCAGCTATCTGGCAACTAGTTACCGATGTAGATCGCCTGCCCGTTGCGTTCTTTTTCAGTCGCTGCGTGTGCGGACGGTTTTACACTTCGCTGACTCATCTACAACAGCTTGGCGACGTACAGACAGACACTTACACTTTTCTTTGTGGAAAATTGAATACCTTTGGATAGATTAGCCCCAAATTCCGCAGATAAAACTTTTTTCTTGAATTTATTCAAATGCGGTAGCCCTATTATGGGAATAATAAAGTTTCGTAGTGTTAAACGCTCGCAAAAAATATATTATACGAATATTTGTCTGAAATGAACTTTATTGTTAAGAAAATGTTTGCTATTGCTCTTCGCCAAACATGAGGTAATGTCGGAAATTCATTGTTTTTAACCTCGTTCGGAAAATTTCTCGGATGCTTCCTTAACGCTCATATAAAGACAAATCGTCGCGTTCAAAAAATGGTTCAAATGGCTCTGTGCACTATGGGACTTAACATCTGATGTCATCAGTCCCCTAGACTTAGAACTGCTTAAACCTAGCTAAGGACAGCAGACACATCCATGCCCGAGGCAGGATTCGAACCTGCGACCGTAGCAGCATCGCGGTTCCGGACTGAAACGCCTAGAATCGCTCGGTTACAGCGGCCGGCGTTTCAACAAACGTCTGATCCATAAAAGAAGCATAGAGGCCCTAGAAAAGCTTTCACCACGGAAGGAGAGCGCTGATAAATGTACACTTACAGAAGAAATTGTTTGTAAAGATCCAGATACAGCCAGTTCACAGAATTCCGTAGCGCCATTACAGAGGAGAAATGCTCATCTGAAAGATATGTGCATGAATTTCCGAGCACGTCATAAAGATCTAAGAAATCAGTTGCCGTCAATGAAACGGGGTCTGTACGAAAAAGAAAGTAATAAAAAGGCACTTGTGCGTCGTGAAATTGAGTATTGAGCAAAATTTTTTCATCCAACCAAATCATAAGTCTGTTACATGGGTCAAAACGGGTTCCGATGGTTCGAAGACATTTGCAAATCGATTACTTTGCGCACCATTTCCCATGAAAGTTACAATATTTTCATGGGAAAACTCGATATTCCCTGTCTGCAGTGTCAACCTTGTGTTCTTGTATAAACCGCAATTCCAGTTACCAGCCAGGTATTTTGGAAGATATTTTAGTTAGATTAGCTAATTCAAATGGTTTCTACAAATAAGCGGTGTCCACCTATTAGTTGAAGTTCTTTTAAACTTGTGATGAATACAAGATGAAAATAAGCAGGCCTTGTTTACTGGCTGAACCTTTTTTCAGAGCCAGATTATAAAAATGCAAGCTTATTTCGAACATTTTCTATGACAAAAAAAGGTTCAAATGGCTCTGAGCACTATGGGACTTAACATCTGAGGTCATCAGCCCCTAGAACTTAGAACTACTTAAACCTAACTAAGCTAAGGACATCACACACATCCATGCCCGAGGCTGGATTCGAACCTGCGACCGTAGCGGTCGCGCGGTTTCAGACTGAAGCGCCTAGAACCGCTTAAAAAAAAAAAAAAAAAAAAAAAAAGAAGAAGAAACACCCCACTGTCTATTTAAAAGCTGGACAAGTTACATAATGTAGCAATAACATTCTAGCAATACCAGAATAGCAGTTTGCATTTCACTATATCAGTAGAAGCTAAAACATACCCCATATAAATCGCTTAAATGAGCGGCTGACATGTCACAGCGCTGTTCCCCAGGCAGACGCTGTTCCTTGGTGATGTCACGGCGCCGCCAGTAGCAGTACACAACGATTTCCGCCCAACCTTATTTTTCTACGGACTTTTGGTGCAGCATGGAACGCGCTTAGCTAGGACATTATTGATTCGAGTAGCATTATGAAGACCTTGCGGGGCACTACTAGGGCCCAAGTGAGAAAGTAAAAATGTTCGCTGGCATATAAGTAAAAATCGACATTACTTTGATTACTGTTCCACGTCTGGCGTGATGGGTTGGACACGTGTTTCATGCACAATAATAAGCTGGTAAGCAAAGTTATTTAGGTTCGTTTCAAAACGGGCCAAACACAGATGTGAAATCCTTTCTGGCATTTGGTTTGTTGTCAACGTTGACCAAATGCGACACTCACTTGTACAAAGCTTTCCTATAGTTAATTACACGAATGGAAAACCGTACTTGCTTTGATTGGTTTGCCGCTTCAGGTATTTCATAGATCTTAAATCGCTGAAGGAGGAATACTTACTTCGTTCGCGGTGTTTCAGTAAACGTCGGGACAACAACTTAATTTGAAGACCTTTCTTCCTCTTGCATGCCTCGTGCATGCTCTCCCCACCCTCAACTCAACAAAACGACGCCTGTATATCGTTTCTCACCACTGAAGCATGCCGAAGACAGTAATATCTGTAGATGTACTCAACTGTTCGAAATGCAGGGCTGCTTTTCGATTAGCCCTTCACCCTCTGAAACGACTTTAAGGACTAGATACAAATTATGACTCAGATCTTTTTTCCACACTATCGGCCAAAATACTTTCTCCCTCTATGGATTCAGTTAACGGATGTTCGAGGTTGATGCTTGACCAGGGTAAAAGAAGTAAATGATTCTCAGATCTTAACCTCAGAATGATTCCCAGAACACTCTTTGACCCACTTAACACAGCGAAAGACTTGGCTTGACTGATGCATTTTACTAATTTTTCCGCTTTCCTTCTCCCCTTTTAGCTCTCGTATTTCTCGTCTTTTCTTAGCTCCAAAAGGGTGTTGCCTTCCAAAAATTAATGGAATTCCGGAGACCGTCTTAATCACTCATGTAGGCCTCTGATACGAATAATCTGTATTTGCCCCGATATCTGAGTGCAGCGACAGCCGTGATGAAAGAAAAACAACAAAAATTACAGACTTTTTTCTTTTTTTTTTAAGTTCCTCGAAACTAAGCATTTAATCGAAAAACCTAAGGTTACCAAAAATGTAGAGGATTGAATTTTGCATCGACTGAGTATCAAAACTTTCTGTATGATTAAATTTTCCTGCAGAGAAGTTACGTCAGAAAATGGAAATTTTTCACACTTTATACGAAAAACGTTCGTTTCGTCGCTATAAAACGTACATCATCTGAGAATTGGCAAACTTGACGCAAAAATTGATAGTAGAAAAGTTGTAGAGCGTTAACCTGCGTTTTGAAAATATCTAAGAAAGTGACAAAAAAACGTAGCTTGTAAGTAAATATCGCAATTATTCAGTTACATGTAAATCACATGGTTGATGACCAACACCAGCTTTCTGCTTTCATGAATGGTTTCTTCCAGTTTTCGCCCTTGTTCTCTTACTGGTCAGACTAAGTAAGCAATAAATAAATAATTGTAGAAAATGGAGGAATTAAGAAAGGTATTAATTACTTGTTATATAAATTCAGTAACAATAGTTCGCATTATTGACAAAAGTAATAATTTGCAATAATAATAATAATAATAATAATAATGGTGGCATGAAAAATGATATTGATAGATTGATTTAGTACTTATGAAGACTTGTTTGGTGTTAGAAGGAGTGGAAGGAACAATGAAAGAGCAGAGGTTTGAAATGAAAGTGACAATGGTTGGCGGGCCGGGGTGGCCGAGCGGTTCTAGGCGCTACAGTCTGGAACCACGCGACCGCTACGGTTGCAGGTTCGAATCCTGCCTCGGGCATGGATGTGTGTGATGTCCTTAGGTTAGTTAGATTTAAGTAGTTCTAAGTTCTAGGGAACTGATGACCTCAGAAGTTAATTACAATAGTGCTCAGAGCCATTTGAACCATTTGACAATGGTTGCTAGCAAAGGAAAGAATTTCAATACAGAACTCTGTAGGTAAGTGGAGGGGAAAGTGGAGGGGAATGGAGGGTTGATGAGAGAGAGCTGGAAGAAGAGCAACCAGTTGATGTTAGAAAGACTTTTAATTTCTCTAATATTCTGAGGAAGATTGCTCCAAAGTCGGGTTCTTGATACAGAGAATGATTTAGAGAATCTGTGAGTGTTGTGTAGTGGTACAGAGAGGATTTTGCTTCGTTAGGAACGAGTATTTATGCTGTGTTGTTAAGATAGAACTCTAAGGGTTGAAGATAAATTAGGAAGAAGTACAGTGATTGAAAAGACAATACAACAAACACAGGGTAGGACAATCTCTACGCTTATCGGCACTTAGCCGTGGTAATTGTTCATAGGCGGGAGTGGTATGGTTGAAATAGCGTACATCACAAATGTATCGCACATAAGCATTCATCACCAGTTCTAGCCTGCGTGAGCTCTCATACGAGAGTCCTTGAAGACTAGGACCACGTCATCAAGAATGGGGAGTACAGGTGACTCTGCGAACTTATTTGTAACCTCGAGAGGAAATACTTTTTTATATTTCTGTAGTGAATGAAGTGATGCTGACACCTTCTTACAGACTGCGCTTGTGTGTTCAGTCCACTCTAGGCGATGGTCCAGAATTATCACCTAATTCTTTGCAGAAGAAGAAAAAGGCGATTGTTGTACTAATTAGGATTAAGGGTGGAAGAGATTCTCTGAACTGAGGAGTGATAAGTCTTTTGTAAGCGACTAAAATTGAGTTTTAGATGGGTTACGTTTCTCCGCCCATTCTGATGAAGCAAGTCAGTGAGCATTTATGTTCTGGGTGGCTGTGTGCGGATTTGTGGGCTTGCACTTAGATATAACTGAAGGTCATGAGCAAATGAATAGTATTTCCAATGGGAGATAATAGTCGACACATCAGTAACATATAATGGCAAAAGTAGTGGGCCCAATACTGCTCTTCGTGGGACCCCTGATACTACATTCTTCCACTATGATTTCTTTGTTCCGATCATTACATACTGTTGCCTGTATGTAAGGTATGGGTGGAACCATTTTACAGCAATTGAAGAAAAGTTTTGACTTTTGAGTTTAGCAATGACAACAGTGTCGAAAGGTTTGCTGGAATCCCCAAAGCGCATAATAATCTCCTTTTGTTTGTCCATAGCTTATTTCAGTTCGTCAGTCACTCTTGTAAGAGTAGTTGTGCTGGTAATAAGTAAGCTGATCGTGAACTATGTATTCTAAAGACTTAGTCCGCCCCATTAGCTGACTGGTCAGCGCGTTGGAATGCCACGCACAGGGGCCCGGGTTCGATTCCTGGTTGGGATGGGAAATTTCCTCCCCTCAGGGACTGGGTGTTGTGCTGTCCTCATCCCCACTATCGACGCACAAGTCGCCCAATGTGGCGTCGCACTCAATAAGACGCACTTGGCGGCCGAACTTCCCGCCTGGGAACTCCCGGCCACTGACGCCTCACGTTCATTTCCATTTTCCTAAAGCCTTAGATAGTGCTGTAGAATGCAAAGGGACCTGTGTAGTCAGAAGGTTCTCTGGCAGATTCCTTTTTTTTTGTAGTGGGTTAATGAGTCTCTTTCTTCCAGGCCTTTGGGAAGACGCTGGAGGTCAGAGAATAGTTAAAAACATACGTTATTATAGGCAGTAACGGATCAACGAGGGAAGAGATCATTTTTATTGTAATATTGTTGTCTCCCGCACCAGCAGAACGAAATCGCGTAATTGACTTCCTGACTCTGTTAATGGTTACCGGCTGCAGAAAAATTTTTTCGTTTGTACCGACAGCAGATACTTCAAGGGATTCGATGGTTAGCGTCCTTGTGCGTTGGTCAAGTAGAGATGTAGGGGAGGCGAAATATTCATTTAATAACGAGAGGTTCAGCTGTACGTTGAGATTTGCCTGTTTCTATCTCTCGTAGATTTTCGCGCAAGACGGAAGGCCTGTGAAAGTCCTCAGTTGAGTGGGCATACCTGAGTGTTGCTTGTTTACTGACTGGCTGACATGGTTGCGTAGTAGCTTGGAAGTGAGGTGATTCTCGGAGGTCGGTTGCCGCCTATATTTCCTGTGTGCTGCATCTCTGATACTCATATGATTTTCGGGTTGATCGGAGAGCCATGGTGCAGGTTTTCTCCATACTGATATAGCTTTCATCGGAGCGTGTTTATCGCATAAATTATTGAATCTCTCAGTGAAATTGATACTTTATAATTTAAGTCAAAGTTATTTCCTGCCGTTCGCCGCCAAGAGATATCACAGGCGTCAGCTGTTAGTTCAGACACTTTTAAGTGCTTAAAATCTCTAAAAGTGGCCACTTGCGGTTTGTTCTTTGGATATTGCATAGACTAATTCATGAGTATTACATCATGAGCAGATAAGCCAGGTGCAGAAATTTGACCAGTGTGAATTATTATGTTTGCAGACTTGGCCGCGAAAATATCGATAAAGCTTTGAGTGTCTGCAGTATTACGAGTCGGCCCTAGTGAAAGCAGTATAAGATTTTAGCAGGAAAGTATATGCTTGAATTATGAAACTGCCGGACTTTTTCTTATAAAATTTATGTTCACATCTCCGGCTACAATTATGTGTTCATAAAAAGATACAGTACCTGAGGGTGCAGATCCAAATCTAGGGAGATGTCCAGATTTGGGGGGATTCTAAATTACACGTATAAGGCACTTTTTGTTGACAGGTCTAATTTCAATGAACGTATTTAATCGTATGGCAAAGTTTTGATGAACAATCCACGCATAATTTGATGCTCTAAATTTTTGTAACCATGGCTCTTTCAATTAAACGTTTAGATTCGGAGGTATTTGAAGAAGAAAACAAAAAGTTTTGATGGTTTTCTCTTCAGCACGGCTGAATTTCCGCTGGGAAATCGAGGCAAACTCAAATTATTCATATCAGAGGCCTAAGTGAGTGGATAAAACAGTTTCTAGAACTTCACTAATTTTTGTAAAGCAGAACTATACTTTTTTTGGCCTGTTCGTACTTTCTCCTGGGCCTTGCCGCGGACACCAAGCCCAATTAGGCCTCTGATATTATCGCTAGATAGTTTCCTTAACTGTTTGTTCTGTTTTCCACATGTCTTCTTAAACAACAGAAATTGTGACTTACGCTGTTCATAACAATAGAGGGTCTCTCCAACGATCCACGCCTTTGCTTAGCAACAGTCTGAGACGAGTCGAATGGAGAACAACATAAATTTTCTGTCTTCACTCAGCAAATTCTTACAAAACCATGAAGTACAGGAAGAGTACGGAGCATCGATAGCTGTTGGAAGGTAAGCCATCCACGAACATTTGATTTCAGCCAGTTCTTGCCAATCGGAACACAGGTGTCAAATCGATTGCACCTTTCTGCGGACGCATAACATAAATTCTAGCAAGCAGTTATGGGTATTAGATATGGAGATCTTCGACACAGCAGTTGTATTCAGGTAATTTGCTTTTACAAACTAGTCACCCAGTAGTTTTATCGCGGTTCGGCTGAGGCATTTTCTGTTAGAGAAAAAAGAATTTGATAAATCTTGTAGTTACAGAAAAATCGGAAAACTATAAACTACACGTGCCCCCACAAAGTGGCCACGCCAAATGCTTTTTGTATTCGCTCGTGTAGGTAATTTTGGACTATTTGAGTAAAGCACCATGTCTCGAAACACGCTTTTTCCAGGCACGTATCGTAAGAAAAAATATATTTTATAAGAATGTCTAACACAGTAGTGTGTTTACATTTTGCGGCGTGCACTGCAGCTGTAGCGGTTATAAGCTAAGTACTGACAAACTTATTTGTGCTCTGTAATACAGTTATTAAATTTAATAGATTTCAGTTGTGTTGCGTGCCGTTTGTGGCGAAATAATGACTTAATAAACTTTTGTAATCGTTCGCTCGCTGTGTTTTATAGAGTTTTCAGTGTGTTGAAGTCGTTTAGTAACTTTCGTGCTTTAGGGGGAGGCTGGCTAAGCTTATAGGTGACAGTGTAGTGGGTGGTGGTGCTAGTGGTATCACTCTTGGAAAAATTCCTGTAGTAGTTGGTGTTAGAGCTGCACCTTTTTTAGACTGAAGTCAGCTGATAGGTATACCTGCTTAAAGGAAGTACCTCTAAATAAGGGCTCACCTCCAGAGGATGTAATGTTTCCTAGTAGAGAAGGAATTAGCATATTTCATCAAAATATAAGAGGTATTAGAGATAAAGTTAGTGAACTGCTAATAGATGTTAACTCTGAAATTATTGGTATATCAGAACACCACTTAAATAATTTGATAATTCAGAGGCTTCCTTTACCAGGCTACAGATTAGCTGGCTGTTTCTCAAGGAGTTCCTTGCGGGGTGGGGGGTGGCTCTGTACGTAAAAAACAGTATTTCATTTGAGTCCATAGACGTATCACGACACTGCACTGAACAGATATTTGAAAGTTGTGCAGCATTAGTTGAATTTAGTGAAACTAAACTTCTAATTGCTGTTGTTTATAGGTCCCCTAACTCCGACTTCAGAGTATTTTTGCTTAAGCTAGAGAGGGTTCTTGATTTACTTTGTAGGAAGTACGAGAAAGTAGTTATATGTGGAGACTTCAATATTAATTTTGTACATGATTGTGCAAGAAAAAGGATGTTGGTAGATCTCCTAAATTCATATGATCTGATGCAAACTGTGTTTTTCCCAACTGGGGTGCAGGGGAACAGTAGCACAGTCATAGACAATATTTTTATTCATTCTTCATTACTAGATGGGCATTCTGTTAGTAAAAGGGTGAATGGCCTTTCAGACCATGATGCACAAATTTTAACACTAAAAGGTTTTTGTACTCAAACCAATGTCGTATTTAATTAAAAACTACGTAGGAAAGTTAATCCAACAGCAATAGAGAGTTTTTCAAAACTTGTCAAGGAACAAGAGTGGCAAGATGTTTATAGTGCCGATAATATAGATGATAAATACAATGCTTTCCATAACACATTTCTCAAGCTCTTTGAGTGTTGCTTTCCATTAGAACATTCTAAACGGGGTACTAGCAGTAATGGACAGCCCGGTTGGCTGACTAGTGGGATAAGGATATCATGTAGAACAAAGCGGGAATTATATCAAAATGTTAGAAGTAGTCACAATCAAGCTACTGTAGCCCATTACAAACAGTATTGTAAGGTGCTTAAAATGTTATTAGCAAGGCAAAAAGTATGTGGTATGCAAATAGAATAGCTAATTCACAGGATAAAATTAAAGCCATATGGTCAGTTGTGAAGGAAGTGTCTGGTCAGCAGCACAAGGTTGATGATATAAAGTCAGTTCGCAGTAATAATATTTCTGTTACTAATAAATCGGATATATGTACAGTATTTAACAACCATTTTCTGAGCATTGCTGGTGAATTAAATAAAAATTTAGTTTCTACAGGAAATCATATAAATTTCTTAGCAAATGCCTTTCCGAGATTGACGTCTGAAATACTCCTCTGTGATACAGACAAGAGGGAGATTGAGTCAATAATTAAATCACTGAAGCCTAAGGACTCTCATGGTTACGATGGAGTGTTTAGTAGAATATTAAAGTACTGTGCTGCCCATGTTAGCCCTGTATTTAGCCATATTTATAATTTTTCCTTTAGGAATGGTCAGTTTCCTGAGCGATTAAAGTACTCAGTAGTAAAGCCGCTTTATAAAAAGGGAGAAAGGGATAATGTAGATAATTTTAGACCTATTTCTATGCCATCAGTGTTTGCAAAAGTTATCGAAAAGGCTGTGTATGTAAGGTTAATTGATCATTTTATATCACACGATTTGCTATCAAATGAACAGTTCGGCTTTAGAAATCGTTTGACAACTGAAAATGCTATATTCTCTTTTCTCTGTGAGGTACTGGATGGGCTAAACAAAAAGTTTCGAGCGCTTGGCGTATTTTTTGATTTAACAAAGGCGTTTGACTGTGTTGATCTCACATTATTGCTCCAGAAGTTGGACCATTACGGAATAAGGGGAGTAGCTCACAATTGGTTCACCTCTTACTTTAGCAACAGGCAGCAAAAGGTCATTATTCATAATGTTGATAACGGCTGTGATGTGGGATCTGAGTGGGGTACTGTCAAGTGGGGGGTGCCCCAGGGATAAGTGATGGGGCCGCTCCTGTTCCTTATTTATATAAATGATATGCCCTCTAGTATTATGGGTAACTCTAAAATATTTCTGTTTGATTGGTAGCAAAGGATGTTGTGTGCAACATTGACTCGGTTTCAAGTAGTACAGTACATGACCTCAGTTCATGGCTTGAAAGTGAGTGATACTTCAACACGTAAATTAGTCTACTTTGCTTATTTTCATCCACTTATGTCGTATGGTATTATGTTTTGGGGTAACTCTTCCCATTCTAGAAGGATATTTTTGGCTCAGAAACGAGCGGTTCGGGCAATAAGTGGTGTGAGTTCACGAACCTCTTGTCGACCTCTGTTCACGAGCCTGGGTATTGTGACATTGGCCTCTCAATATATATATTCCTTATTGTCGTTTCTTGTTACCAATATTAGTTTATTTCCAACAATAAGCAGCTTTCACTCGGTTAATACTCGGCAGAAATCACACCTCCATTTGGATCGGACTTCCTTAACTCTCGTGCAAAAAGGTGTGCAGTATACTGCTGCATCCATTTTCAATAAGCTGCCACTTGAATTCAAAAATCTTAGCAGTAATCCACGCGCTTTCAAATCGAAACTGAAGAGTTTCCTCATGGATCACTCCTTCTATTCTGTCGAGGAGTTCCTTGAAGAATTAAGCTGATTCTCATTGTATTGCTGATAGCGTTTGCTTAAACTTATGGACTGATTTTCTTTCAGGTTCATGAACATTTATTTTTATCCGTTATTACTTTTATGTTGTAAGGTCATGTACTGACACGTTCCATGACCTTGGAGATTTGCTCCTCAATTTGGTCCTACGGAACTTGACATGTAAATAAAATAAAAAAATAAAACTGTAGACGTATTTGAAAAAGTAAGCTACATTTTTACAGGAAAGCAAATTTGCCCTTTAAATCATAGGTGTACCATCAATGCAGTAGACTATGCCAACATTTTTGGCTTCTCGTCTCCGCAATACTGAATCGGTAGATGTCATTGGAATCAGAGCAACAACTATGTTGGTTCCCCTCTCTGACAACTTCGGCGACAGCTCACACTGTGCTCCATAGGCCTGACGCTGTAGTCGTCATTGCTTCATGCTGTGTTTCGTTTCGGTGATACGTAATGTATAGCTGTGAGAGTCATTTCTACGAGGCCTCTCACGACATTGCGTATACCCTGCATGACCCAACAAGGAGTTACGTCGACAACGAGCTCATGAAGCATTCCACACACGCGCGATGTACAGTATCTTTAGCAATGTCACCAAAAATTGTCGCTTTCAGTTGGTCACATAGGAGCGATTTACTAAGGGATTTCAACCAGTATTTCAAACGCCACGAGATCAGTATTTCCTGCTATCGAAAATTCATCTGCTGTGTTTAACAGAACTGCGTAAGACAACTAACACTCATAGGAGTTGAAATGTATTGAACTTGTTTTGGAAAGGTCGTGGTTGGAAACTAAACTATTCACTGAGAGTCTCTAAATCGCTTAAAGTGAATGTTTATTTCCCCAGTTAGAGCTTATGCTCCATCTCTAATGACGTCTTCCACGTCCCTTGATGCTTATTCTACGTTATTTGCTAATCCTATATGTAGCCTGGTATTTTGGAGCATTTAAGCTACACGTGTTAATTTTTTAGGACAACTCTTTCCAAATTAGGTAGCTTTCGTCTATGTTACAGAATATTATTGTATCTGGACTTAGCAAATACATCCTGAAGTCCTCAATTCTCTCATAGCAGTTGCCAACAAACTGCGGACCGCGGGCTGCATGCGGCCCGTATCAAGTATTCGTGCGGCTCGCGGTTCTCGGCCGTATTTTATAGCAACACGCATCTAGCAACTAATAGCAGAATAGAAAAACGTCAACTAACATTAAGAGCTTCTTAAGAGAGTAATTTTCCTGCTGACAACAGGTAACGAGTAAAAATATTTACAGAGATAGTAATACACTTTTGGAAATGGAAAAAAGAACACATTGACACCGGTGTGTCAGACCCACCATACTTGCTCCGGACACTGCGCGAGGGCTGTACAAGCAATGATCACACGCACGGCACAGCGGACACACCAGGAACCGCGATGTTGGCCGTCGAATGCCGCTAGCTGCGCAGCATTTGTGCACCGCCGCCGTCAGTGTCAGCCAGTTTGCCGTGGCATACGGAGCTCCATCGCAGTCTTTAACACTGGTAGCATGCCGCGACAGCGTGGACGTGAACCGTATGTGCAGTTGACGGACTTTGAGCGAGGGCGTATAGTGGGCATGCGGGAGGCCGGGTGGACGTACCGCCGAATTGCTCAACACGTGGGGCGTGAGGTCTCCACAGTACATCGATGTTGTCGCCAGTGGTCGGCGGTAGGTGCACGTACCCGTCGACCTGGGACCGGACCGCAGCGACGCACGGATGCACGCCAAGACCGTAGGATCCTACGCAGTGCCGTAGGGGACCGCACCGCCACTTCCCAGCAAATTAGGGACACTGTTGCTCCTGGGGTATCGGCGAGGACCATTCGCAACGGTCTCCATGAAGCTGGGCTACGGTCCAGCACACCGTTAGGCCGTCTTCCGCTCACGCCCCAACATCGTGCAGCCCGCCTCCAGTGGTGTCGCGACAGGCGTGAATGGAGGGACGAATGGAGACGTGTCGTCTTCAGCGATGAGAGTCGCTTCTGCCTTGGTGCCAATGATGGTCGTATGCGTGTTTGGCGCCGTGCAGGTGAGCGCCACAATCAGGACTGCATACGACCGAGGCACACAGGGCCAACACCCGTCATCATGGTGTGGGGAGCGATCTCCTACACTGGCCGTACACCACTGGTGATCGTCGAGGGGACACTGAATAGTGCACGGTACATCCAAACCGTCATCGAACCCATCGTTCTACCATTCCTAGACCGGCAAGGGAACTTGCTGTTCCAACAGGACAATGCACGTCCGTATGTATCCCGTGCCACCCAACGTGCTCTAGAAGGTGTAAGTCAACTACCCTGGCCAGCAAGATCTCCGGATCTGTCCCCCATTGAGCATGTTTGGGACTGGATGAAGCGTCGTCTCACGCGGTCTGCACGTCCAGCACGAACGCTGGTCCAACTGAGGCGCCAGGTGGAAATGGCATGGCAAGCCGTTCCACAGGACTACATCCAGCATCTCTACGATCGTCTCCATGGGAGAATAGCAGCCTGCATTGCTGCGAAAGGTGGATATACACTGTACTAGTGCCGACATTGTGCATGCTCTGTTGCCTGTGTCTATGTGCCTGTGGTTCTGTCAGTGTGATCATGTGATGTATCTGACCCCAGGAATGTGTCAATAAGGTTTCCCCTTCCTGGGACAATGAATTCACGGTGTCCTTATTTCAATTTCCAGGAGTGTATTTTAAGCTGTGCTTAAGTCGAATTGACGTTGGTGAATTCGGTCCCTTGCCTCAGGGCCCAGAGGGTTAAGTGGCTCGGCCACTGCGGTGTTAGAGAATGTGAGAGTGGGGAAATTTTATTGTTTATCTTGCATTCCTTACAACTCTCGACCTTGCTTGCCTCGTAACGATCAACTGCTGTGGTATGCCTTTCAAGCGCAAGTTGCGTGGAATTGTGAATGCGCATTGTAGAGATGGTGGCAACGGTCTTTCCGCAGTGGATACACCGGTTCGCGTCGGATCACCGAAGTTAAGCGCTGTCGGGCATGGCCGTCACTTGGGTTGGTGACTGTCCGGGCTGCCATGCGGTATTGCCATTTTTCGGGGTGCACTCAGCCTCGTGATGCCAATTGAGGAGCTACTCGACCGAATAGTATCGGCTCCGGTCGAAGAAAACCATCATAACGACCAGGAGAGCAATGTGCTAACCACACGCTCGTCCTACCCGCATCCTCAGGGGATGCCACGGCGGTCGGATGGTCCCCATGGGCCACTTGTGGCCTGACGACGGAGTACTATATTATTATAGAGATGGTCGTCTTCAAATGCGGTAGACATTTGTAGCAAGGAATATGAAATTAAAGCTTTTGTAATACAAAAGCGAGTAGAAGAAAAACAACATCCAAAACACGTAGTAAACATTTGTGATCGTGTGCATATTTCATAAAGCATTTAAATATCAGTATAATCACTGTTATTAATCTATTAATCATCTGCTCATAAAACATAGCAACAATTCGTTAGGCAATTACGGTGTCACAACTTTGGGGTCTCTGAGTGTAGTAGCATTCTGAAACAGAGACCAGTCGTCACAGAGGGTTCCGAACGGTGCCGACTTGTAACGATCAGTACTTGGAGGCTGGCAGCCAACTTATGGCGCCCTTACTGAAGCGAGCCTGTTGGGGGCTCATAGCATACTAATTTATGTTGATTACCAATCTGTAATAAGATCAGTTCTTATGCGACCTGAGATGCCGTTCCAAAATGTCAGTGTTGGCTCTCGAGCAAGAAAGTTTGACGACCACTGCGTCATAGCCTTGGCCGTAATATTTTGTTGCGTCTAGACCCTTTTATATACAGAGCTAATTAGCTGATGTACGAACCCTAATGCAGATTGATCCTTGACCTAGGTAAAAGAGGTAAAAGAGTTGCACCTTTGAAGGATTTCCAAAACCAACTTTGATTTTTTAAACATAAGAGGTATAAACTTCTTTACTCATAGATTCTACTAATTACTAGTTACCGGGACCCGAAAAATCGAGATAAGATGCCTTGCTTTCGCAGATGACATTGCAATCTTAACACACAACTCTAAGGATGCTGTCATTGCTGTCCAAGCACTGCATGAGATAGCGATGAAGTCATTGTTACAAATATCTTATGACAAGACCAAATACTTTGAGAACCGGCACTCCAGTAACACCCCTTTGACGACTACACGTGGAACGATTGGGAGGGTCAATCGCTTTCGTTATCTTGGTGAATGTGTCCACCCCAATGGTAGAGACGGCACCTCCATCTTAAAAAGGCGTAACAAACTCAACGCAGCATACCATCTGTCCCACAATCTGTACAACAAGAAGTGCATTTCAAAGAATGCTAAGGTGTGTCATTACAGAACTGCTGTCAGACTACAGTTTCTGTATGCCGTAGGCACCCTCTTTATGAACAGAAAAGGCACGATGGATGACCTGGAGAAAGCCGAAAGACTTATTCTCAGAAAAATTCATGCCCGAGATTGGTCCCAGATGGAACCCACCGACTGAAGTCTAATTCTGAACTGTATCAACAGTTAGAATCAGCCGACACCAGTGTGCGACGTAGGAGGGTCAAGTTCTATGGGCACCTACAACGAATGAACAACAATAGGCTTACCGAGAAGATCTTTTCATTGGTTAAAAGCTACGAGACTGCAAGCCTGTGGCTTAATGAAGTACTAATGGACTTGGATTCGGCTGGAAACTCTGATCTTGAGGTAGAAGATCGTTCCAAATGTTGTGCTATGGTAGAGTCTTGGACCCCACCACATAGAGTCCCTAAACGTGGGAAGCCCCTTTCACAGGAGAGGAAGGAGAAATTATCAGCAGGACTCAAGCGATATTGGGAACGGAAGAGAGCACTGAAGAAGAACTAGTCATAAGCACTCCTTAGTGGGCTTCAATCAATAATAATATACTAATTTTTTCATTTCTTTGCTTTCCATTTGTTCCTAGCTTTTCTTTGTTTCCTTCTGGCCCAAGGTCCCCATGTCCTCGGTGCCGCGGGGCTATGGCCCCGATACGTCGATTTCGTTAAGCCCCTGGGCGAGGTGAGACGTGCCCCCTGAGTCGTCCTACACGGCGAGGACACAGAACTCTGGCAATCCCGACTGAGCGCAGGTTTGGCGACCGAGATTCCTGAGCTAGGGCGTGGTCACCGCCAGCAGTGCTCCAATACCGTAAACTCTTTACACGTTTCAGCGATGGCTGAAACTTACCACGTCTAGGAGAAAACAGGGATCTTAGCTCAATCGGGTGGGTAGTGAGAACGAGGGCAACCTTCATTCTTAAGATGCACTGGGCACTGATGGTGTGGCTGGCTATTGAGGTAAAGCACTTGTTATAGAAAGCAACCCTCTGCCACTGGTTGGTTTTAGGCTTGTCCAGGTAATGTGTGGCTCTGTCTAGCTCGACTTTTACTTTCCAAGTTGCTCATAGGAACAAAGTATGGACCTTAACAACATACATTTAAAACTTCAAACCACCGAACGAAGAGAGCTCGCGCGAGTTGCCATGCAGACAAACAAAAGAACGACACAGATGTTAATATCAATAGAGCACATTCGTTACAAAATGAGTTTTAGTAGTGAAACGAGAGGATGAGACGTTTGAGAAGTCGTTCTCCTTTAATGTTCAAAAAGGGTTAGAACCAGTAGCAAAAAACAGAAGTGTCTTAACAGTTTGTGACGATACTCTCGTCGAAACCTCTACATCCTGTCATATTACATTCAAGAAGCTGGACGAGTGTAAAGTTATCATCGCAAGTGACGACATACTTAATCTAGATAAAGGTGTTGTGTCACTTCACGACATTATGTCTAGGGATGTTACTAAATTGTGGAAGAAATTATATGGGGAAAACGTTGCGGAGGTGGGCTATATTATAAAAAGAGCGATTGATGTAGTGGACAAAACAGTAGCCTTTATAATAACGTTTGACTTAACAGTTTTGTCGAAATATGTTAAGGCAGACTTCCTACAGCTCAAAGTGCGGCCATAGATGTCAAGTCTAACACGAGAGATGTAGCTCTACTAAAACAACTACAGAAGGCCAAGACAAGTGGGAAAAGCAATTCACAAACCAGGGTTCACATATTCGTTACTGAAATTTGCGAAAACTGTTCGGCAGGTTACGCTGCTGGAATCCTCGATTGCCAAATATTCCTTAACGAAAAAAGTTCAGAAATTGAAATTAACGATGTGGGCTTTACGCTTAAAATTAAAAATAATACAGTGTCTTGGAGCTATTTGCTATTGCAACACCGTTAGCTTCTATGCTGCAATGACAAATATCGGAAGGTCAACTACCTGCTGGGTCGCCAAGCAAATGTAGCAGCATTCGCCTCCCCCCCCCCCCCCCCCCAAAAAAAAAAAACAAGCACTACGACCTAACTGACACTTCCGAACAAACGACTTTAGGTACCTTCAAACTGTGTTACAGAGGCTAGACGTTAGTTAGGTCAGAGTGAGGAAGAACCCTTCATTACAGCTCCTTTGCCGGCAGGAAAGAAATTCTAATACACTGGTGTGTTTCTAGGTGCACTATGTACCTTCATATGGGAGGTGGGATCAAGTAATACACCCAGGAATATTGTTGAACGTGATTATTTTGCTGATCCAATGTTGGAGTGTGGAGAGGCATAACGCTGGATGGGAGTACTGATCTTCAGCTCTTTGAACATCGATCAAAGTTATTGTGACACTGAACTCCTTCCCGGTGGAGATCTTTTCAAGTGTGCATTCGGCCCTCAATTCATTTTTGTAGATGACACTGAGCCGGCGCATCGAAATGCGCAAGTGGAGCAGCTCTTGGCACCCGAGGATATTCGGCGAATGGACAGGCCTGACAGTTTCCCCGACTCAAATCGCATCGAGCACGTACAGGATGCGTTGTGGAGGTGTATTGTACCATATTCACATGCACCATCAACCATCCAGCGATTGTCAAACGCCCTTGTGGAGGAACGAAACACCCTAGCACAAGAACTCTTCATTAACCTTGTGGCCAGCATGCGAGCACGTTACAGAGCATGAATTACCGTCCGTGATTATCACA
This sequence comes from Schistocerca cancellata, assembly GCF_023864275.1. Lineage (NCBI taxonomy): Eukaryota > Metazoa > Arthropoda > Insecta > Orthoptera > Acrididae > Schistocerca > Schistocerca cancellata. Next base: position 362,018,395 of record NC_064631.1, read on the forward strand.
CCCTATTAAGAACCATGTCCAGTCTTTTGTAAAGGCCAGGGGGACCATCATGAATCGCGATGACTTCAGTATAATTATTGTCTTTCAATAAAAGTGTCGTTTCTGTTCGACTTATCGCGCATTTCTCTCAGTTACCTTCTGTACTACACCGTAGCAGTTGTTTCTATGTATGGTTCAAGTTTCATCGAGGTATGTTACTTGGCAGTGGCACATCATGCGAAAGTTCTTTTCGTCCTTTAGTTTGCATACACTGTACAACTGGGTCCTCACTCGTACCTCATGTAATGGCCATACAGAATATAATGTATCTCACTGCTTTAACATTTGAGTAAATTATCATAAAAATGAAATACTATGTAAATGAGAAACAATAGCCATTTCCGAGCAGGAGCAGAATGAGAGACGCCATTATCTTAACATGAACGAAACTTAATTCCAGCTCTTGACACTACGTAATTTTTCAAACTGTTATTATTGTTTACTAATTGTAGACGCTTTGTTAATCCATGATAACAATTACCAAAATACAAAGACTGATGCCCAGCATCAATTGATCCAGCATACCACACAGAGTTGGTAGCAGCAAAGCACTCATCTTTCATTTGTGAGAGGTAAAACGCTCGATACGTGACGTTTGTCACAGGGTCTAACGATACCGACCGAATCTCTGGTACTGCAGAAGGCTATTCGCCATAGGAGTTATTTCACATGGGAAACGTTGAAAACAACGTTACGTAGACCTAGAAGACAGGGCGCAGCCACACGTCAGAAGTGTAACTGCTGCTGTTCAAATTGCCAGCAGTGTCAACCAGAGGTGCTCGTGTTTTGTACCCAGGTGCTGGATTCGTATGACGATGGTGAATGTAATCTGGCAACTTTCGGAACCTACACACTCGTATACGTCCATCATGATGCTGTACGCAGAACCAGTCTGCATCCAGCGTTGTTTTCGGGCAAACCACGGCGCCGCGCCTCCGTTGACTCGCGTCATGGGACGGTGGTCGCTATGCTGACAGTCTGTGGTGCTTCAGAAGTCGCCGCGCTGGCCATCTGGATACTGTAAACTAGATCACTTCATGAACCAAGAACCGTGACAGCTCGGCCAAACGAACAATACGGTTGTACTCTTGGGCTATTCAGATCTTGCAAGGTGTTGAGTATGTCTCTCTTCCACTCATCGATACGACATTCGCAGGAAAGTCATGGGATCCCAGCGCGACCAGCAATATCGCAGAACGAATTTCGACATTTTCTGATACATTTCTCATTCTTATACTAGGCGCAAAGTAGTCTTATGACAAGTATCGGGTGTCTATAAATAAAGTGCAGCTAATAACGGATGTGCAATGTCGACTGTAATTATCGCACGGAAGCGAAAGTTCGTAGATACGCTATTGGGTGAATGCGGAACCGATTACAGCTGGAAAAAAATAATTGCAGTTTTGACCACCAGGTGCAAATATGGCGCTGTGAATGCAAGAAAGACTTATAGATATGTTCCCATATGTAGTGGATTAGGAACTGGATGTGGGCAGAAAAGGCCAACAATTGAGAAAGGCACAATGTTGATGTTGTTATGACCGCCACTTACACAATTTTTCCAGTATGAGCACCGGAGACGTCGACGAGATGCTGCATCCGTAAAACGACATGATCAACGGTTGTTCTCAGCAGCTCCGGCGGAATCTGAGCGACATGTTCCTGTATACTAGTCTTCAGATCAGGTAGAGGCAACGTTTCTCTGGTAAACGCTTTTTTTTTTTTAGATGTCCCCGATCCAAAAGTCACACGGATTCAAATCAGGTTATCTTTCAGGCTATGCATCGGGAAAACCTCTGGAGTTAACACTTTCGTGGAAGGCTGCATTAATCAGATCTTTCACAGGGCGAGTGACATGAGGTAAGCCTTATTTTACATGAAAACGGTGGTTTACGCACAATTGTGCCCTTCCAAAGCTGGAATCACATTCTGTACAGGGAGATCTAGATAAAGTGCAGACATAACGGTACACTTGACAGACCCTCTGGGAGTATTCTTTTCAAAGAAGAACGGTGCGGGAGCAAAAGTGCTTGTGAATCCACACCACACAGTCATATACGGCGAGTGCGGTGGCTCTTCGTGCACAACGCACGATTTAACTGTGCCACAAATTCGGCAGTTCTGCGTATTCGGTGCACTCTGTACTGTAAAAGTGGCTTATCACTTCATATAATATTGTCCGGCCACAGGTCATCAACTTCGATCCATGCCAGGAACCGAAGAGCAGATTCAGTATTTAAGTCATGAGGTTACAGTTGCTGCACTATATGGATCGAAGATTATCCGTGAAAATGATTGCAGAAGAACTGAACATCAATCTAGAAACGCTTCGTCTAATAATAACTGAAGATCTTGGTATGAGAAAGATTAATGCAAAAATGGTCCCCATAAATCTTACTATGACAGCGAGAAATACGGAAAAATGTGGCAGCCGATCTGTTAGAGCAAACGGAGATCAATCCAGAATTGTTGAACTGTGTTATCACTGGTGATGAAAGTTGTTTTTTCAGTACGATCCAAAGACAAAACGCCAAAGTTCTCAATGGTGCTCAAAGGGATCACCCAGACCAAAAAAAGCTCGCATGTCAAAGTCAAAAGTGAAATGTATGCTTGTGTGCTTCTTTGATTTCAAGGGAATTGTTCGTAAAGAGTGGGTGCCTCCTGGACAAACAGTTAACCAATATTACTACAAAGAAATTTTAGAAAGACTTCGTAAAAGAGTTCTTCGTGTCCGTGCCAATATTGCTGATAATTCGATTCTGCATCACCACAGTAGAGCAATTTTTAATCTCAAAACAAATTTCAGTACTACCACAGCCACCTTATTCACCAGATATCGCTCCGTGCTACATTTTTCTCTTTCCAAGAGTCAAAACGGCGGTCAAGGGACACCAATTTCAAACAGCACAAGATGTCCAAAAACCTGTGACGAGAGTCTTGGAGGATATTACAGAAGATGAGTTCCAGAAATGTTACCATCAATGGCAGAAGCGCTTGAAAAAGTGTGTGCAATCAGAAGGGAACTACTTTGAAGGAGACAACACTAAACTTGACTATAACGGTAAGCAACATTTTTTTTCACATCATTTACTTTATTGTCGCACCTCGACAGGAAACTGCTGAAACCGGATTTAACTCGTTAGATACAACAGCGACGCTAATGTTTCTCATTTCAAAAAGGGCTCATAAAGTAAAACAGTGGCTTGCCTGGGAGTGAGTCTTAGAAACTACGAGTATGAACAACTGCATGAACGACATCAAAACTTTTATTTTAACTAACAAAAAACACTGTCTACTTAGACTTAGAATTTTCATTTAAATTACTCCCACCATTCAAGTAAAAACTGATTTCTGGTTTATTGTAGTCACGTTTCTAGTATAGGTTATGCACACAGAACGCTCTACTGTATTAATTAGAGGTTGAGACTTGTTTGTAAACTGCCAGTTATCCTTTTGGTAATGCTACCGATTCTTTTCTGGTCAACAACATTTTTGTTAGAAACATTATGAATAGCATTCTTTGCTAAGTCGTGGGTACTAAATTCGAAAATAAAATCTGTTTTTGGCCACTTGGCTCAGTTTTCTTGTTGCACGCTATCCTCTACCCACTGAATATTTGAAAACCCTGCATATTGTTTATTCTTCTGCGCCGTAACTTTAATACACAGCGTCACATCACAAAAGCGACTTATTATTTCTTTATGTGTAATGTATTTTTGTCAGTGATGTTAGTTTTAAAAAATAAATAAAATCATTATTGAAATAGAAAAGATTCCAAGTTAAAGTTGACAATTAACTTTTAAAGAACGTGTCTCCCTACGAATTAGTTTCATAAGTTTGCTTTTCCCAAATTAAGATTAGTGGCCACCCTTTACACGTTATCTGATCAGAAGTATCCCGTCACCCCTATAATGCCTAAATGACCAGTGGATGTCAAGAGAGACTGACTCACCAGCATACAACATGACGGGAAGTACACTCATGCTCATAAATTAAGGATAATTGCAGAATGTGGTGACACACAACGTGGCACTACACAAAACTGGCGCCTATAGTACAGGCACATAGGGAACACACACGACACAGATCTGTAAATCTACGGTATTAGTGATAAGTTGAAAAATCGTCCCGAAACACATGTGCTAGAAAACGCTAGTGTTTCCTGCGCATGTACCCCGACGTCAATGTGAGATATGATCACCATGCACACGTATACAGGCCGCACAAAGGGTTGGCATACTCTGCATCAGGTGGTCTAGCAGCTGCTGGGGTATAGCCTTCCATACTTGCACCAGTGCCTGTTGGAGTTCCTGAAGTGTCCTAGGGGTTTGAAGGCGTGCAGCGATACGTCGACCGAGAACATACCAGACGTGCTCGATGGGGTTTAGGTCTGGAGAACAGGCAGGCCACTCCATTCGTCTGATATCTTCTCTTTCAAGGTAATCCCCCACGATGGCAGCTCGGTGGGGCCGTGCGTTATCATCCATCAGGAGGAAGGTTGGACCCCTTGCACCTCTGAAAAGGCGGACATACTGGTTCAAAATGACGTCCCGATACACCTGACCTGTTGCAGTTCCTCATTCAAATACGTACAGGGGTGTACGTGCACCAATCATAATCCCACCCCACACCATCAAACCACGACCTCCATACAGGTCCCTTTCAAGGACATTAAGGGGTTGTTATCCGGTTCCTGGTTCACACCAGATGAAAACCTAGAGAGAATCACTGTTCAGACTATAACTGGACTGGTCCGTGAACATAACCTGGGACCACTGTTCCAATGACTATGTACTGTGTTCTTGACACCAGGCTTTACGGGCTATCCTGTGACCAGGGTTCAGTGGAATGCACCTTGCATATCTCCGGGTGGGTAAACCATGTCTGTTCAGTCGTCTGTAGACTGTGTGTCTATACTGTAGCGCCTGGACACGTTTCCGGTCTGCTGAAATCGTTGCCATAATCTTGAGATCACACTTTGTGGCACAGAGAGGGTCTGTGCTACGACCTGCTGTGTTTGACCAGCCTCCAGTCGCCCTAGTGTTCTACCCCTCATAACGTCATCAATATGTGTTATTTGAGCCATGTTCAACTCACAGTCACCATTAACACGTCAGACAACGTCTGCACACTGCACCGTACTCTGACATGCACCAACACACCTCTGCGTATGTGGACTGCTGCCAGCGCCACCGTGCGACGACCGCAGGTCAAGTGCACCGCATGGTCATACCCCGAGGTGATTGAAACCCGCAAACCGCCCACCAGAGCTTTGTTTTACCATGTATCAGCATTATCCTTAATTTATGAACATGAGTGTATTTGGTTGTCAGCAGAGAAGCAGTGACAGCAGAATGCTTCGGTCAGGAGAGCTCACTGACTTCGAACGAGGACCTGTCACTATATGTCACGTGACTAACGAGTCCATCAGGGACATTTTAACCCTTATAAAGTTGCCCAAGTCGACTATATGTGTTGTGTTTGTGAAGTGGAGACACGAAGGAACGACTACAGCTAAACCGACGACAGGCAGACCTTGTGTGCTGACTAACAGCAACTGAGGGGCACTATTGCAGATGGTGATTGCAAGAAACTGCATGAAATCAGCGAAAGGAATCAATCGTGATTCCAAAGTGCTTCCAGCATTCCAGTTAGTACAGTGACTATGCGCAGTGAGGTGAAAAGAATTGGATACAGTGGTGGAGTCGCTCCTCCTAAGCCACACAATTGTGTGGTCAGTGATAAGCAACACTTGAGGTGTTGTAAATAGCATCGACACTGAACAAGTGATGATTGGAAATGGGTGATTTGGAGTGATTTGTGGCTCGAATTTGGCGCTGAGAACTTAGATTGTCGTCATGTGTAGTGTCAATAGCGAATTTTGGAGGAGGTGGTGTTCCGGTATAGCGGTGTTTCTCTTGGTTAGGTTGTGGTCACCTTATTGTGCTTAAGAAAACGCTAAATGCGAAAGAATGTGAACACTTTTCACGGGATTTTGTACTGTGTACAGTAGAAGAACAGTTCTTAGACGTTAATTGTTTGTATCAGCATGGAAATGCACCCTGTAGATTTTCGTTCCATAGACCCAAAAATGAGATGGTTCTCTTGAATGTGGAACACGTCAGGAAGTATAACATAAAACATTTGAATAAAATACTCACTACCCTGATCATTTGTCAGGAGAGTGTTAAAATAGGTGAATACATTACAGTAAACTGGAACTGTTAATATTTACAGAACTAATACACAAAGAGAATGAAACATAATTATGCACCTTTAATAAATTTATCATACACAAAATACCTAACCTTGACTGTTGTGACCAAATGCTGTCAAAACTGAAATCTAACAAGACATTTTTACTTAATCTGGTCTAACAGTCAATGTTAAGATATTCATCTATAGAGTACAAAGAGTTGACTATCAAAAAGTCTTTCTAACTCTGTTTAAACTGTACATTTTCTGAAACCAAATTTTTAATTGTTGGTTTCAGTGTATTGAAAAAGTAAGTTCCTGAATATTGAACCCCTTTTTGGAACTAGGTAAGTCATTTTAGGTTCTTATGTTGATTGTTCTTATTCCTAGTATTGATACAATGTATTGAGCTATTGGTTAAAAATAGAGATCTATTACTTGCAACAAATTTCATTAAGGAATAAGTATACTGAGAAGCAGTGGTTAGAATACAAAGTTCCTTGAACAGGTTTCTACATGATGTTTTTGAATTTATACCACAAGTGATCCTTACTACACGCTTTTGCACGCTCAAACCTTTCGCTCAGTATGATGAGTTACGCCAGAATGTGATGCTATATGACATTACAGAATGAAAGTAAGCAAAGTGTAGAAGTTTTTTTATCTTTTTATCTCCTACATCTGACGTCATTCTAACTAGAAATACAGACTTGTTTAGGCGCTTTAGCAGTTCTGTGGTATGCCCTTCACAACAGAATTTATTAACCAGTTCTAATCCCAGAAATTTAACGCTGTCAACTTATTCAATCTGCGAGTCTTCATATGTTATACACATGCTGGAAGGAAATCCCTTACAGGTTCTGAACTGCATATAGTGGTTCTTTTCAAAGTTTAATGGCAGTGAATTAGCTTTAAACCATTTATTAATGTCTGAAAATTTGATTAGCAGCCATTTCCAAATATGACTTGACTTGTTGCTTACTGCAATGTTTGTATCACTGCAAACGAAACAAACTTAGCATCTGGCAATGTAACAGACGATAGCTCATTAACGTACATAAGAAAAAGCAATGGACCCAAGATGGAACCTTGAGGAACACCACATGTAATTAATTCCCTATCAGATGAAGAATGACCGCTTAGTGCACAGGTATTTCGCAACGACATCCTTTATTTCCTGATAGATAAGATCAAACCGTTTTGCGGCACTGCTGGTGACACCATAACATTCTAATTTACTTACGAGACTGCTATGATTCACACAGTCAAGGGCTTTTGACAGGTCACAGAAAATGCCAGTGGCCTCTAATTTGTTATCTAATGAATTAAGTATATTCTCACTGTACATGTAAATAGTTTTCTCTATATCAGAACACTTAAGAAACCCAAACTGTGACTTGGACAATATATTATTTGCAGTCTGATGCTTAAGAAGACGCTTGAACACAATCTTTTCAAATATTTTTGAAAAAGGCGGCAAAAGTGAACTTGGTCGATAATTTGATGGTATCTCTTAGTGCCGGCCAGTGTGGCCACGCGGTTAAAGGCGCTTCAGTCTGGAACCACGCGACCGCTACGGTCGCAGGTTCGAATCCTGCCTCGGGCATGGATGTGTGTGATGTCCTTAGGTTAGTTAGGTTTAAGTAGTTCTAAGTTCTAGGGGACTGATGACCTCAGATGTTAAGTCCCATAGTGCTCAGAGCCATTTGAACCATTTTATCTCTTAGTCCCTCTTCTTGTAAAGAGGCTTAATTTCAGCATATTTTCGCCCATCAGGAAATCTTTCGCTGATAAGAGATTGATTACACAAATAATTTAAGATAGAACGCAACTCGCATGAGTGCTCTTTAATTAACTTCGATAATATGATATCATACCCACTAGAATACTTAGACTTTAAGGATTTTATGGTGGATGCTACTTCTCTGGGAGACGTGTCATTTCAATTTGTCTGAAGTTATTTTTAAAGGCTGGGCTCAGGTACTCCTCTGCATCGTTCACTGAACCTGGTAACCCCAAGCTGCCTGTGATGCAGCAGCGTGTGTGAGGCAATGGTTTGTGGACAATAACATTCCTAAAATGGACTGGCCAGCCTTGAGTCCAGACCTGAACCCAACTGCAGAATGAACTGCCAGACATTCAGGAAGCACACTGAAAGTGTGACCAGTATAGTTCAAGCTGTACTGAAGGCCAAGGTGGACATATCGCATATTAATGTCTACTAATAGGTATCCAGATAGTTTTGATCAGATAGCGTACAATCAGCTGAAAGTTACGCACGTAGTGCACAATTGAGATTTCGCAATCATCTGACGTATTCAGATCGATGATTACAGCTTCCTTACAGGGCGAGGTGACCCACCAAGGAGTCGTCCAGAAGCTGAGTGGGATGATCACTGTTATTAGTATTTGTGTGTATTGGTTCCTGTTACTGTAATAACTGCATTATTTCGTGTTTTGAGGACAAATTTTACCAGAAGACTCGGCGATGGTGGTATACTGTAATGAGGTCCTTGCATCTTCTTTCCTGTGGAAACTGTAATCTGCGGACTGCAGACCGCTGTTATTATCTACGGGCACTGAAGCAGGCAGATAAGAACAGCATCGTTATCAGGGAGAGTAGGTTAAACAGCGCAGGCTGCCATTTGGGCAGCTGACTACTGGCCTACCGGCAGAGGGCAGGCGCTGACGCTGAGCTCCCGCACTGTTGGCTACACTGCGTCACACTGTCCATGAAAGAGGCGAGAGGAAGGGAAGGAGTCGTATGACTCGCGATCTACCTTAGACAGCAGATGACGGGGTCTCATTCTAGACAAGAGTTTTACCTTCGATTGTTCGTATACATGTCCTGAATTGTTTCATACGACAATTTGTCCACACACCAACTGCACAGATTTCGAGCCTGCTGACTATCATCTCAATTTGCGACTGGAATCGCCATTTTCCGTCAGAAAGATTAGAGTAGTAACTGACGAGAAGTCATCGAGTGAAACGTCAATGATATCTTGGGTTCCCCAAAGACGTGTTACAGGTCTTCTGCTGTTCATAATCTATATAAATCTATCAATATGGATGCTTAACTGTTTGCACTTGATGTTGTCATTTACCGTCCAGAAAAATCATCAGAAGATCAGAACCAAGTGCAAAATGATTTTCTTTCTTTGTGTGTGAGGAATGTTTCCTGAATGTTTGGCCGTACCTTTTTGTAACACCCTGTATTTCATATTCCAATTTTCCGTATGTCTGTCTGCATACCAGACGTTCTAGGTATTATATTTATGGGATATTGTGTCTGTACTTGCAGATCCATAGTCATACTGAAAACTTGAATATACGATATTTATGTTTCACAATAATAATTAGTTAACAGTTCATTGTGAACCAGCTTTCGACTTCCGCCTCCATCCTCTCCCTTTTTCAGCCTGTTCACCACATTCACCAGTTTGTCCATACAGCATCGTAGTCTGTGCCATTACTCACATATACAACGTTTTTAACTTATACATTCTTATACTTTTTCAGTAAAAAGTAATATAAGATTTATTTGTTCAGATCTTCTTCGTGTATTACTTTATGCTTATGTTTTTGTATCGATATCTAAGCATAAATAATCACTTACTTTTGGAAAACAATCTTTGTACTGCTATGAACTCTTGCTCATGTTCGGTGGACTATGTGTTTGATACTGAGTTATCTGACGATGGTCTAGAAAGCTGAACGGTAAAACGAGAAAATAAATATTATTGTGGCACATCAATTGTAGTAGGGCAAGGGGGTGTGGGCACTTTTTTTATGTAGGTAGCACCCATTAAGGGTCAAGTATACACTCAGGGGCTAACCACCCTCTTCTCCTCCTAATTTATTTATCGCCTTCTTTGGGTTAATTTATGACATGTGGAGATAATTCGTCTTTGAGAAAACCCCCACCCCTCTCACTCCCACTCCTCCTCCCCCACCCATCTGGAAAAAGGGTTCCCAATGCTGGGGCACTTTTTTTTGTCAGCCCCTCCCCAGTTCAGTTCTGACCCACTTTTTCCCTTCTTCGAAACCCCACAGCATTCATCCCTCTCCTCCATTCCTTCCCCTTCCCCTCATCTACCCTCTCCCTTCTCCCCCCATCTGGAAACTGGTGGTAAACGCTCAATCTGTGATGAGTTACTGGTGTGGATGGATCTCGTGACAGAAAATTCAAATCAATTAAATTACATTGCAGAGGGTATACTGTTTATTTATAAAATTCAGTCTGTATATTCTTTATTAAATCAGTTAGTAGGAGACAGGGCTCCTCCCAAACCCTAACCCACTTATGAAATGGTGTGCTGAGCTGCTGGAGAGGATGGACATAAGGTACTGTCTTGGGAATAGTGTTGATATGGTTATAATTGTATTATCCTGATGGAGGAATTTCCCTACAGTCTTGCTGCTTGAAATTCAAATGAACACAACTGCTAAAATTTACCAGGATGATAGAAAAATGCACTTACGAGAAAACGGATCTCATGACACGAAATGGGCTGTAAATATTGTTTATTTATGAAACATTAATTAAAGTGCTGGGAAATGTGTTCATTTGATGAGATGTTGGTGTTGGACAGAGAGGAAATTAATAAATATATTACCTGTAAGCATACAGCTGAGGACTACGTCTGTAGCTTCCTACATGAGGAATTGAAGGAGATGATAGTAGATGAGCTAGGAGGAATACATTTCAACAAATAATGGTGATGCAGTAAGATGGGCTGAGTATGCATTTCGCAACTCTTAGAGACTTCTGCCTGTTCTGTGTGCCCTAGTCCACAATACCACTCTAAACTGGCAGGCAACTGTCCTACAGTTGCTGCCAGAAGAATTGCCTCCTACTGATCTACAAGTGTATAGCTGCTGAGGAACTTGTACACAGACACATGGTTGGTTGGTTGGTTGATTCGGAGGGAAGGGACCAAACAGCGAGGGCGAGGTCATCAGTTCCATTAGATTAGGGAGTGATGGCAAAGGAGCTCAGCAGTGCCTTTCAGAGGAACCTTCCTGGCATTTGCCTGAAGCGATATAGGGAAATCGCAGAAAACCTAAATCAGGATGGCTTGACGTGGAATTGAACCGTCGTCCTCCCAAATGCGAGTCCAGTGTGCTAACCAATGCGCCACCTTGCTCGGTTCAAATACATAGTAAGATGGGATAGGACAGAAAACTATCATTTAAGTGTGGGAAGAGTTGCCTCCTACCGATCTACAAGTGAAATAGCTGCTGAGAAACTTGTACACAGGTATAAGGTAAGAAAGGATAGGACAGCAAACTATCACTGAAGTGTGGGAAGAATTATCTCCTACTGATCTATATGTGTATAGCTGCAAGGGAACTTGTACACACACATACATGTATGGTATGAATGGACAGGGCAGGCTTCAGTCTGGAACCGCGCGACCGCAACGGTCGCAGGTTCGAATCCTGCCTCGGGTATCGATGTTGTGATGTCCTTAGATTAGTTAGGTGTAAGTAGTTATAAGTTCTAGGGGACTGATGACCTTAGATGTTAAGTCCCATAGTGCTCAGAGCCATTTGGACAGGGCAGAAAAATATCACTGAAGTATAGGAGGCTAATACAAGCTACCACAACTGATGGAAAATGCTTTACTGCTCTAATTATGCATCGAAATCGTCGTGGAAAAACACCATTCTTAAATAATGAATCGTAATGCAACACATGCACTGGGAATTTATCGTTGTAATAACACAACTACCGCAAAAGCCAGCCTTAGAAGATCTCGCCGGGACAGAGTGGTGGCAGTTGCACATGTGTTCACTTCAGTGTGTGGATACTTACTAGGCAGCTACCTCACCCTACCTCCCCTCCTCCCTCCTTCTCCTCCCCCTACAGATAGGGATACTGGTTTCCATGCCTGTTCTAACCTGTTGCTGATGGTACGCAAAGAGGTCCATCCACTGCAGATGCTCTGCTTTTGTCAGTGTTGCGTTGGCAATGTTATACTGTTTCCGGTCTATAGTTGGATCCTCCTTTACGTAGTGGTTCTGCTTTCCCAGGCGTCTTCTAACGTCTCACTGATGGTACACAAAGAGATCCATATTTTGGTGATTCTCTGCTTTGGTTGGTGTCTTGTTGACAATGGTATGCTGTTTCAAGCCTGCAGAAATCAAACGCATTTCTAGGAAATAGCGGCTCCTGGAACAATAGCGAAATACTTGGCTATTTCTCACAGGTAGGGCAAAGATGACCCTTCAGAATAAGAATGGCCAACAGCACCCTACAGCCCTCGGCTACGTCTCACGGTGGGAGGAGGCAGCTCCAGGGCCTGCACTCGCCAAAGGGGCGTCATGAGCAGCAGATGCTGAGGTCGCTGCGAGTGGTCACTACTCAATACGCCGGCGCCAACCACCCCTATCGCTGCCAGCTTCCTCCCGTAGCCAACGCGCTCCCCTAGTCTCTTATCAGTCAAAATTAGTGTCTGTAGGAGTCTTATAAATAGCCATACGCGTGCGTATTACGTAATTTTTAGACGCACACGTATCAATACAGAAGGCTCTCTATTCACATATCGGAAAATATGCTGCTCTGTACTCTCTGTCAATCACAACTATGTGGTGTCAGCCAACAAATACCTTACAGAACAGTTGCTGTATGGTTTTTAATGACATTATGCAATATCTCTTCTGAGGTAATAGGAGTACGTGCAAGCAGACTGCTATCTTGGATTCTTTTGTAGAATACAGAACCGTCTTCCTCTAAACTGTCATGGGTCGGCATTAAAGGATGATAGAAAGTAGATGGAGTGATCGGTTGAGAGGGGTTGTAACAAGGTAGATTGATGTTGCATTCTGGAGAGAGGGAGATGTTGTGGCAGTTCATTTATTGCACATTTAACGATTTTTTCCATTGTTCTTTTGGGCTGTATTAGTTGTGTGGTATAACTTGCATTGACTCATATACAACTGCATGTTCTGGTTGTGACTGAGAGCTCAATATGTCTGCAATAGTTAACAGCAAACCTCCAAATGCCACAGCCGGCAGAGAACTTCCAGCGCATGTGTCATGAGTTATGTCCACCAAACCGATGGAAAACCTATTTCAGCACCCTCATCTAGATGAACAATGTTGCATGCGAAATAGACCATTTCCGGACATAGATCGAGTTTTCAGTTTCATAACTGCAGTGATCCTAAGTCACTGACAGCGGTTTGTGATATACTGAAATTCCTGTGTATACATTTGCTTGATGGTTGATGCATCTGGAAGAGACTGTGTTCTCTTCACAAGTTAGTGCAGCATGGCGAGGAATTTCACATGTCAAACACTGTTGCTATGCATTTGTCTATTTCCTCATAAGACGTCGTTGTTCCACACATTTTTACTTACTGACGATCATTTTATAGCACTGATGCCAGCATAGCATAATTTACGAACCGTAATCAGATGTGAACAGTGGGTTCTATACACCTCCAGAAACCTATACAGTGCATTATCACACCGAATCTATGTTTTTTTTCTCTTTGGTGTAAAAGGTAGTAGTTTTATCATCTTAAAGTTTGTCACTGTAGTTAGTGGGACAGAAAACTTTCAGAGTGAATGTTTGTCAGGCATTGGAAATATATTTCCTGCGTTGGAGTATTAACAGCATTGTATTCGATGACATACATTGGATACCATGCTGTTTTAACATTATAGTATGTTTAAGTGCTGAACTATGTAGAATTAGGAGTGTGTGTATATGTTTTATGATCATTTCTCTCTTTCCAGTACTTTCTTGGTATGAACTCCAAACACTAGAAAAATACTCCAGAATTGATTGCACAGGTGAGATACGTAAAATGTTCCAACCACCTTCCCTTTGTAGCTCCATGATGCTTAAACCATAAGTTTCTTCTTCTTCTTAAGTGTTTGTTATATCATCACAACACTCAAATGTATCAGGCTCGTATCTACTACACCAGTAAATAGTACTAACCTGCTCATATCAAGCATTCATCTAGAGAGATCGCGTGTATTTGGGTGGGTGATGTGACTAAGACTGGTACAGAACAATATTTCCAGAACGGCAGTTACGGTATTGGAATGAGAATACCGGTCTATATCATTAGTGTCGGTTGGTTGTGCGAGTTTGGAACAAGTGTTATGCCCTTTCCGAAAGCAAAATATCGAAGTATATTGATTACGTGAAACGCAGCTCGTTCTGTTCCTTCACGAGGTGTCGAATGTAGCGGGTATAGTGCCCTACTATTTCTCGTCAGGTCCAAATTAAATCAGAGACAACATTGCATCAAGTGTTGGTTACAGACAGTGGAACAGTGACAAGATGCAGAGGCAGACCATCTAACGTTTTGTTCAGGAACCTTAGCCAACAGGTTCGACGGAGGGGCAGCTCATTTCGAAATAGAGGACAGATTGCTGCTATGGATATGATTCATATGTTGAAGTGGTAATCATCAAAGATATTGGTGAGATCTTTCAATCTTTGACTTTATCCCCCATTTGCGAGAATACTTTGTTACTCTCATCCACATAGGGAGAAATGGTCAACCGTAACAAAATCTTACCAAATTTAACTAACTCGATTTCTGCACATCCTCTCTGCTGCTGGCTATTTTCCACACTGGGGAACAGCATTTATGTGATGTGATGTAGGCACTGTAACGGGGTCCACATACATATAGCACTCGCAAAGTAATGGAGGGGGTGGTGTAGCAATGATACAGAAATTGAAAAGCATCCTGCAGTGTCATTGGCTGATGGCAACACGAGATCGATGTGATGAGAGTTTTTGTTGACGGGACAAGTTGTTGAGAGCAGTGATTTGGAACTCTATTAATTTGGGTAAAAAGCATTGAAATTATAGAAAACTTGGTAAAGTTGAGAAAATTGATGGAAAATATGTAAATCTGAGAAAAATGATTCACATAGAGATCCGACCTTGGCAGTTTGCTCATCAGTCATCGACAATACTATCGTAGACCGAATTCATAGTTTTGATCATTTGGATATTATGAAATAACGAGGAGTGAGAGGACGTGAATTGTAACTCGCTATTAGGTGAAAAAAATGACTTTTTTCCAGTATGTAAATTGATAGCGTGAAAGTCGCTGTTCTGTATTGATATTTGTACGTCTGAAAATGTAAGTAATATCAACATGCATGGAAATTTATTTGTAAGACTTCCACATATACTAATTCTGAATGCTCAGAAGCTAGGAGAGACCACGCACTGTGGGACTCTGCTGGAAGTGACTCTTGGCAGGAGGTGGTCAGCGCTGGCGTATTGAATAGCAACAACCCACAGCGACCTCAACAGTCATTGGTCATGGTGCCTGCCCCTCTGCCGAGTGTAATCCCTAGAGCTCCCTCTCCATACCGTGAGACGTAGCTGAGGGCTGTAGGGTGCTGTTGGCCATTCTCATCCTGAAGGGTCATCTTTGCCCTACCTGTGAGAAATAGCCAAGTATTTCGCTATTGTTCCAGGGGTTGCTGTTTCCTACAAATACGTTTGATTTCTGCAGACCTGAAACATACCATTGTCAACCCGACACCAACCAAAGCAGAGACTCACCAAAATATGGAGCTCTTTGTGTACCATCAGTGACACGTTAGAAGACGCCTGGGAAAGCAGAACCACTACCAAAAGGAGGATCCAGCTGTAGACCAGGAACAGTATAACATTGCCAACCCAACACTGACCAAAGCTGTGCATCTGAAGTGGATGAACCCCTTTGCGTACCATCATCAACAGGTTAGAACAGGCATGCAAACCAGTATCCCTACCTGTAGGGGGAGGAGAAGGAGGGAGGAAGGGATGTAGGGGGGGAGGTAAGACTGGTTCTGAGTTGCTTAGTCTATATATACACATTGAGGTCAAGATACATGCACTGTTCTGGTGGAAGTTTTTTTATTTTTGTGGAAATTGGATATTTGTGGTAAGGTCTTATGAGACCAAACTGCTGTGGTCATCGATGCCTAAGGTTACGCACTACTTAATCTAACTTAAACTAACTTACGCTAAGTACAAAACACACACACACACACACACACACGCACACACACACACACACACACACACACACACACACACACACACACACACACACCCATACCCGAGGGAGGACTCGAACCTCTGTCAGAGGGAGCCACGTGGACCGTGACAAGGCGCCCCAGACCGCGCGTCTACCCCGTGCTGCAGTTACAGTGTTTCATCTTCCTGCAGAACCATAGCTTACCATAGCCGTTGCTATTGTGTTTTTTTAAATAGTTGCTTGCTTATAAGAGAATTACATCTCTCTCCTCCTAAGACACACTGGTACCACTCACAAGTAATATTTATTACACAACATTGATATCGTCTTGTTGTTTAGTCCTACCAGGATTACGTTATTGGTGAAGTCTTCTACTCACCATAGTGTGGAGAACTCGCGAGGTGAATGTATGTTCACTAGCTGTTGGATTGTGTTAAGCGCTTATTTTGTAGATGTTCAACGCAAGGTTCATTGCTCTCAATTCAATATTTATTGTAGCAAGCGTAAGTTGATACTTATTTAGCTGGACTTATTCAACTGGGGATTTCAGTGAGGTTTAGTACTATATCTGCTATTTGTACTGTTGAAATCACAATATTCATTTTAAAAGCATAAGACTGCTCCCTTTAAACGAGTGAGGTGAGGTCTGTCATTACGCTATTTATTGTAGCAAGCATAAGAATCACACATGGAGAATACATGATGGTAATACTTCATGCAACAAATGAGTATTTGTGTTTACCCAGTCACTTTTCTTAAGTAAATGAGCTGACATTACAGCAGTTGAGCTCTTCCACAGTATAACGAGAACAAACACACACACACACACACACACACACACACACACACACACACACAGAGCTGTTATTCGGTACAGTGGTGTGTCTGAAACCTCTACCAGATAGTCCTCAAACAGTTTACCATAAGAAGTAGAATAAACACTAGCAATAATAGTCTATAACCGCATGCAGCAGCGAAAGCTATAGAGTGCAAGCAATGTTCTCCATCCATTGGGGGCAGAGTGGGCAGATTGGCATACGGTGAGATGACTAGTTTAAAGATCCATGTGTATACCATTTGTGTGGAACATGTTATTTCAATTTTTTTCCTGTATGAGACAGGTTTTACTTAGCCAAGGATCACTTTCAGACAGTGCCAGCACATCCAGAACATTTGAAAGCACACTGCTGTTGATCATTCAGTTCTTCATCTATGGCAAATTGTCAGGTATATTACTACTGTTCCAGGGGGGGAGGGGCAGTCTTTACGAGAAGTACGTATTACAGTATGCAGGAAGCGTCCTATTCTTAAGTGGTTTGTTTATCTGTGACTGATCTCTGCAGACCAGAAACATTATGTCACTGCCGGCAGATGGATCTTTTTGTGTACCATCAGTGACAGGTTAGAGCAGGGGGTAGGAAAGGGAGGTAGGAGAAGCTGCTTAGTCTGCATCCACACATTGAGCTGAACACATGCACCGCTGTCGCCACTCTCTCCTAGCGATATCTTTTGGGGTCAGCTTTTGTGGCAGCTGCGTTATTTCAGTGATTTTTCTCAATTCCCAGTACATGTGTTGCATTATGCTCTATTGTTTAAGAGTGGTGGTTTTTTTCACTACAATTTCGGTGTATGATTAGAGTAGTGAAACATTTTCCATTAGTTGTGGTAGCATGTATGGCCTTCCTACATTTCAGTGATAGTTTGCTGCCCTATCCCTTCGTACCAGACATGTACGTGTGTGCACAAGTTCCTCAGGAGCCATACACACGTGCATCGGTAGGAGGCAACTCTCCCTACACTTCAATGATAGTTTGCTGTCCTTTTCCTTCTTACCATGTTTCTGTGTACAAGTTCCTCAGCATCTTGTAGATCGGTAGGAGGCAGATCTTTTGACAGCGGCTGTAGGACAATTACCCGCCAATTTAGAGTCGTACTGTAGACTAGCGCACACAAGAAGTTGAAAATGCAACACAGGCGATCAGAAACGGGAACAAAACCCGCTTCAAGCGCCCTCCGTCAAGCTCCATACACTTCTGGTTCATTCAGTCTTGCTGAGAGGAATAGGAAGAAGTTGTCTCCTGCACTGTTGAATGCCGGCCTGGGTGGCCGAGCGGTTCTAGGCGCTACCGTCTGGAGCCGCACGACCGCTACGGTCGCAGGTTCATATCCTGCCTCGGGCATGGATGTGTGTGATGTCCTTAGGTTAGTTATGTTTAAGTAGTTCTAAGTTCTAGGGGACTGATGGCCTCAGAAGTTAAGTCCCATAGTGCTCAGAGCCATTTGAACCATTTTAACCACTGTTGAATAACAGACAATTTCAAGAAAACACAAACAGCTCCAGCACAGGCTATAGTCTCTATTAGTTTTGAAATGTATGTTCAGTCCACCCCACTACATCACCATTATTTGCTGAAAAGTATTCCCCGTACACTCATTCATTATGACCTTCTTCTATTCCTTGTGTAGGAGGCTATGGACACAGCCCTCAGCTATATGCCTACAGGTAATACACTTATTAAACGCTTCTCTTTCCAACACCAACATCTCGTCAGTTGAACATATTTCCCAGCAATTTAATTAACTAATTTAGTTAGTGATTAAATAAATAAAGAATACATCCTCAAATTCACCACCCATTTCATGCCATGAGATCTGTTTTTTCACAAGAGCTTTTATCTGTCATCCTGTGAATTTCAGGCAGTTGTGGTTATTTGTATTTCAAATAGGAAGGCTATAGGGTAACTGTCACTTCAGTTTCCCCCCAAAATTTAGTAAAATTTTAGCAGGATAATACACATATAAATAAATGAAGACTGTTCACAAGACAGTACCTTACATCCTTCCTCTCCAGCAGCTCAGCAAAGTCTTTATCTCACCGTTCAATAACTGGGGGGGGGGGGGGGGGGGAGAGCCTTGTCTCCCTCAAAGTGACTAAATAAAGAATATTCATACAGAATTTTATAAGTAAACAGGATATCCTCTGCAAAGTAATTGACATTGATTTGAATTTTATGTCATGAGATACTTCCACACTAATAGCTCAGCACAGACTGAGAGTTTACCACCAATTTCCAGATGGAGGAGATAGAGATGGGAGCAGAGGGAGAGGAGGGGTGGGAAAGGATGAAGGTGGTGCGGTTTCCCTGCTGGAGAAAAATGGCTCCAAACTGAACTGAGAAAGGGATGACAAAAAACAGTGCCACAGGACGGGCATCTCTTTTCCCAGAGGGGTGAAGGAGGGAGAAGGACATTGAGAGTGGTGGAGGAGGGCTTCTCAGAAGGATGATTTATTCCTATGGGGTCATAAATCAATTAGCATAACAACAGATTAAGTGGAAGAGGGAGGGGGATAGCTTGCCTCTGAATGTACACCTGCCCCTGAATGTATGCAAACTGCTCAAACAAAATGTGCCCGCACCCCTTTACTCCACTACTATCAATAATGTATATTCACCATTGTAATGGATCTAGGCCTACTGATTACTAAACCATTTTGGAAGGGATACCACATTCTGTACATGAAGCTTTTATCCACATTAAATTCACAAACCACTTGAACTTCTTTTGTTCCTTTTCCAGTTGTCTGATGATTCAATCATGGTTAACATTGCTGATTACAACGAATGCAAGCTGGACAATAAATACATATAAAAGTTATCCAAAAGCTGACTGAGTCTTCCAGGTGATCGCTGCATGTAAATCCTCAGCTTGATTTTCGGAATATCTTTGGCAAAGAATATGTTCCATTTCCTTGGGTGGTACTGGAGAAGAATACGAACACGCATCACAATAGCTGTATAATTTCCAAATCTGGCTATTTAGGATGTTAGGAACATGCGTTATTTCGTCATCTTGCTCATCATACCAATTTAGGGAATTTCTAGCTGTCTGTTGGTGAAAGGGGGAGGGGGAGGGTTATCATCTTGGACGATGAAGCTGCTACTGTCGACAATACTTGCGCCATTGAACGAATATGGCTGCTTAAAACAATTTCATAGTAAGCTCTACTATGCTTCATGGTTAGAAGAAGATTAACTTGCAACCGTCTTCTGATCTTCGCCATGCATAAACATATTATTTGGTAGGAAAGAGAACGAAAATAGACCCATTAGCATCACGTATTACCACTGGTTTTGCTCCAAGCGCCATTTATACAAGATTTTTGCTGTGGTAATAGGGCTTCGACTTTCAATAACGAAGTTACACTGACTGATGAAGCAAGTAGTTTTGTTTCAAACCTGGACTGTAGGGAGTACTGGTCGAAGAAACGCACGTAGAAAAGTTTATTACAGTGGGAATGAACCGATCTGATCCCAAGGAAATTGACTTCTTTGATTTTAGTTTGTGTTTCTGACTTACACATCGCTGAATTTGTTATTCCGAGGCTTTCTTTAGTGTAGTGAGACGCACTGTAAAGAGTCATCTGGATGTTTCCAGTCTACTGGGCGGATCATGGAACTCATATAAGGGAAATCGTACATGGAGGCTTCCACGACTGGTATTCACATTTTCGGGCATTAGACCGTGGTCTAAGCCATATTTCTGTTCGTACCGTTTGTTTTCCTTAAGATGGAGACATCCACACGGACTATAAATACTCAGTTGTTATTATCATCTAAAGCAGATGACTTACGAAACGGTCTCCAAACCTAACAAATCACTCTATCTTACTTTTATCCAAGAGATCTGAAGATTTTTTTTCTGCAGGCGCTATGGAGAATGAAGGAACCAGCTAGTGGTATAACGTCCACGGTAAGGTGTTTAATGGGGTGCTTGTTATAAGTGAGACGATTTTGTAATTTTTACACCTACCTCCAGTACTGCAACAGCAACTCGCAGGTCTCAACTCGCAATTTGAAGATGGATGAGTCTGGTTTCAGATTTTCTGCAGGTAGGAGGATGGATGTTGATTTTAGTCTTTCTCATCGAATTTTTAATTTATCTGACTTGCGAATACATAATACTGTTCTCCACTTTAAAAATTCGATGAGATATCTGCGTCTCATATTTGATTCAAACCTGTCGTGATTGCTACACGTAAGCGTTTCTAAGGCGTCTGGGTCACAGATCTCGGGGAACAGACGAAGTGCGTCCGCTCCATTGTTCTAAGACTTTTGTGCTATTCCGAGTAGATTACGGAAGTTCGATGTACGTGCCAACGGGACTAGATAATTTCAATAAAAATTGAAACCACGCAACGTTAGGGAACTGAGCTACCTCCTAGTGAGTACAGGAGCAGCCCTTGCCCAGACTCTGAAGTGAGGGCTTGGAAGTCACCGAGTCACCACTTGCCATTCCACAGACACTAAAGTTTTCCGGGTCATCACTGTATCAGATTGTTAACCTAACATACCGCTGCTAGCGCTGCCATGGAATCGACTTACATGACTGTCCTGTAAGCAACGAAACAGTTAGGAATCCACACAAGCATGATCTGAGGCACCCAGGCTTGGAGTCAACGGCCTCCCTGCTTACCGAAACAGGGAAATTTTAAATTTACTCAGTTCAGAAGGCCTGGTAATTTTGTATACAATTCTAACTCGATGAAAAAAAACTCGATAGTTTACGGAATTTTATATGAACACCTCTATTGCACGGCAATATTCATAGATCGGCCTAAGCAATAGCCTCTGTTGACTGCTCTGTGATTTCGAGTGATCTTGTCCTCAGTAAGAGAATAACAAACTAATTTACTGTGATTGACACAGACTGACGCAAGATCGTGAGGGTACCAGAGCAGACGGGACTTTGAAGGTATGCTTCTGAAACGTTTATAATCTCAAAGATTTGGAATTTTGTAGATTATGGTGATCTGAAATGTTTAATTACGACGATGACGTAGTTTGTTGTTCAGTATGGTACTCCACTATAATAAACGCAACACCAATGTGAAATACGCTTTGTATTCTCATGATAGAGTACACGTATTTTACATTCTACTCATCTGATATGTTTAACGTAGCCGAAAATGGCTTTCTGCAAGTTCAGTATCACCTAAGGGTGCGACACGGATGTGGTATTGCGACATCACCGGAGCAATTCATAAATTATTTTATTACTGTT
Source organism: Schistocerca cancellata (assembly GCF_023864275.1). NCBI lineage: Eukaryota > Metazoa > Arthropoda > Insecta > Orthoptera > Acrididae > Schistocerca > Schistocerca cancellata. Next base: position 362,040,706 of record NC_064631.1, read on the forward strand.
TATTTCAAGGAATGCCGCTATCTTCTAGCTTGCTTACACGATGCCAGATCATATTTATCTGACTGGGATTAAGATGCAATTTCTGTCTCACAATGCTGAAACATGGCAGTGGTATGCAAGCTTTCGTAATAGCTGGCCAAACAATTTATTCAGCAGCAGAAGGGAACAAGCTACAAATCTATGTCTATAGAAGTTATCAAGAACAACAATGTAAAAAAATGTGAAAAATAATATTCCTCTAGCATGTAAATCTGCATACAAACTGGTGTTTGTAGAATCTGAGAGATAATAGAAGAATCGTCAGAAAAAAACTTGGCATTTAAGCTGCGTATCGTATGAGTAGTAGTGATTTAAGGAAAAAACAATTTCGCAACTTCTGTGGGATTCCATTCGTGATTACCGTACTCATAACCCACTGCGATTGTTGAACCCCAATAAAGTCTGAAGTTCGCTCGGTATGACATTTCAAAATGCATAGTGGGCACAACAATTAGGGCTTATAACGTTCAGATGTAATTTAAGTACTGGTTGCACTTGTACTGTAGCTTACCCTTGAATCACTTTTGTTAGTAAGTTAAAAACCATACGCACACTTAAACAATAGACAAAATAGTTCCATACAAACGTGAGCAGTCTGGTATCCTATGGTTTTCTTGTATGTAGCTACATTCGCTAGTGAAAATCGAAAAAAAAGTCCGGCATAATGAGAAAAGACAAGTAATGTTCGCAATTATTGCACTAAACGTTTTCTCGACTTTTATTACTTATCACTAATTCTAGTTGTGGTTCAGACAAGTGTACCACGTACATCTTGATCACTTGGAATAACATAAGAAGTCTAGCTGTTGGCAAAAGCAAATTTTAAATGCAAACTGAAGATAAAGATGTTTACTGTTGTTGTTATTCATTGGTGAGTCAAAACATAATGACCACAACCCATGGCGAGACTAAGCGCCATCTACAGGCGTTAAATTACCTGTCGCGGCAAAGGACGTATAGGAACGGAGCAGAGACTACTTGGGGAATCGTTCTGACGAGGTTACTGCCCTCAAATGAATTCCACTGACATAAGTGACATTGACAAACGGGCAGACTGTTATGCCGTGGCGCCTGGGTACGAGTATTTCGGAAGCAGCGAAGCTGCTCGGTTTTTTACGTGCTACTGTCGTGTGCATCAGAGGGGAAGTGTTTGAAGGATGGTAAACCCTCTCTCCCGTCTCTCCCTCCTCCCTTCCTCCCCCCTCCTCCCCCCAGGCTTCCCCTACTCCCCTACCTTCTTTCCTCCCTCTCCCATCTTCTCTGCCACTTGCATCTACACCCTCCCCTCTCCCTCCTCCACCACCTTTTCCCATTTTCAGGTCCCCAGACTCGTACACGTCAAGTGAACATTCGCGCACCGGAGATAATTGCTATCAGTTCTTTGTGTGTGCCGTCGTGTTAGTGTTCCCGTGTTTCACAGCCCATGCTACATCGTTCATGTGTGTCATTTCAGTCATCAGTGTTCGTGTACAAGTGCTGCACACTTTTTTATTTTACTACACTTGTGAACAGCTTCTTGTTTTTTTACTCATGTGTCTACTGTTTTTTGTCCATCATTATGTTTTGTTTTTCTGTGTCTCCCTTATTTCTATTTGTACTATCTGTGGCTAAAGAGCGCCTTAATATTGCCGCTGCCAGTCCATCTTTGTATAAGGTGTTAAAATAACAATAAAGAAAAAAAATTTGGCGTAAACCACCACCTGCTCCTTTTCCTTGAACATATCCACGTCCTCTACACCTCCCGCTGCCTTGATCCCCCTAATCCTCTGGTTGCTCCTCTCCTCTCCAACCCCCACCCTCTACCATGCCTTCACCGTTTTGTCCCCCCTACCCTTCTCCTCTACACCCTTCATCTCCTTTCCCAAGGTGGCCTCTGTCGACTCCCCCTCCCAGATGATGCCCTCTCTCCCTCCATTTATCCCTCCTATCAACTCTGATCCTCACCTCCCTCTCCTGTCCCCTGTCCTTTCCTCAGGTTCCCTCTCCTCTTCCTTCCATCCTGTTTTTTCTCCACCTACCCTCTCTCTGGCTCCTTTCTCTCCCCTGAGTCCTTTTGCTCCCCCCTCCCCTGCCTTTTCCACTCCTTCTCATGTCTGCCCAGCTCCCCTTTTCTATGTCCCCTCCCTCCAACAGCTCCCCCTTTTATTCTTTTCTCTCCTCCCCCCCCTTTTCCCCCCTCATAGGTCTGGGTCCCCCTCCCCACATCTGCCGCTGTGTCACCTGTATAGTGCTCTTATAAGTGGGTGTTCAGTGTTGTGCGTGCCCCGTCAGTGTTGCGAACAGCCACCATACTGTTGCTAGTTGTGTTTTTTATCTTGTGCGAACAGAAACCAGACTGTCGCTGTGTTTTTTAATTTGCCTGTCTCCTTCTTGTGTATCTTCATCCGCATCGTCACCGCAGTGTTTTTATATTATAAATTCCACAACTTTCCACCATTTTCCAGTTTTTTGAATTGTCACCATTTTATCGCCTGTTTTTCTTGTTTGTTTATATTCTCATTCTGTTTTATAACTTTTCTTTAGGCTGTAGAGCAGCATATTACGCTGCTGCCAGCCAGCTCCCCCTTGGGGGGGGGAATTAAAATCCAACAAAGAAAAAAAAATTGGGCGTCTCATCACAAAATGCGGTGGTCATAGGATGCTCTTGTTAAGCAGGATAGGCGGCAGCATGTGGCGTATCTCACGACATAGTTAAATTGCATTTATTGCATCCAAATAGCCATTTGAGTTCAAAGTACAATTATAATAACACTCGAAATTAGAAATTATACATATTGTGGATTGCATAGTCTCTTATTGACCTTGTCTTTTTGGTACAGAATTCTGCATGGTAACGTTTGCATATTCGATGACAGTTTACACTCACACATTGCGTTTGGTTCATGATATGATGTGTTGTTGCAAATAAGGTGGTGATCATGTGCCAGTTCGAATTATTTCCTTTGTCCGTGTACGGTCAATCATGGCGCCTGTGCTGCAAAATTATGGAGCTATGTCCCCCTTCTTTCCTTCATTGTTTTTAGTAGACCTTCCGAAGCGCTGGTTCTGGGTAGCATCAGGTTTGTCCCTAGGTTTTCAATGAGGAAGGGTTCCTTCACCAGCAGGTATACCAATCTGGGTCGTGCTGTTTTGGACACTCCGATCGCTTTCTTTATACAGGTCGCCTTTACGCTTACTAGTGTCGTTAGGTTTTCACTGTGAGATGAGATGTGGTCCGATGATTTCTATGCTGTACGTCAGCATTGCTCTGAATAGTGCCATCGCTGTCTCTAGGCTGAGGGATCTAATGTGTTCTATTTCGTGGATAGCCATTATTGTTTATGAAACATTTTGCACTTGTTTGCATCGTGACGCCTAAACACATGAAGTCTGGTATGATTTTCAGTTTTGTGTCCTGTATGACGACCTCAGCCGAAGCAGGTGCTCTTCCTCTATTTCTGAGCACCATCATTTCTGTTGTTGCTACATTTATTTCCAAGCCGTATTTGACACACCAATCTTCCACGTCATTTGTTGTTTCTTGTAGTTTTCTAATGGTCTCTGAGCCTATAACAATATCATCTGCATATATGTATGAGATTACACCCGCCCTTTCGGATATTCTTACAATTTCTTTCGCTGCAAGGATAAATAACGGAGGAGTTAGTGGGTCTCCCTGAAGTACTCTGTTTGACTGGAGTATAGACTCTGTTAGGGAGAAGTCGTCTGACAGCTTTTAATTCGTTCCATCACAGTATTGCGCGTATGATTTGTTGTTTTCACTTAGTGTTTCCTCTACTTTGTTTGTCACTAGCTTCCTCTTTATGAAGTCAATGGCTTTTGTGAAGTCTTTAAGTATTACACAAAACTTTTCATTATTATGTTACAGTCCTGAGCTCAATTCTCGGGTTTGCGGAAAATAATAATGAATTAACGATGGGTCCCCCTTTTTGTAAGTACACAAAATATTATTAAAACAAAACAATATTTTGTATACTGTCAAAAAGGTCGACTCATCCTTAATTCACTAGAACTTTTCTCTCTCTTCAAGGGCATCCCATATGCTCTTTAGTAGGAGCTCTGTTGCGGTCAGAATTGATTTTCCTTTCTTGAATCCCATTTGGTTTTCGGCGAGGGCCGGCCGGTGTGGCCGTGCGGTTCTAGGCGCTTCAGTCTGGAACCGCGTGACCGCTACGGTCGCAGGTTCGAATCCTGCCTCGGGCATGGATATGTGTGATGTCATTAGGTTAGTTAGGTTTAAGTAGTTCTAAGTTTTAGGGGACTGATGACCACAGATGTTAAGTCCCATAGTGCTCGGAGCCATTTGAACCATTTTTTCGGCGAGGTTTTCGTTGATGGTTTCCTTTAGCCTTACCGTTATTATTTTGTATTTTGAAAGGTAAGTATTCAAGTGATATACCTCTGTATTTACTGAGGTACTTGGGGTTTGCTTTGCCTTTATATAGCATTTTTATTATGGATTGTCTCCACAGGTCTGAAATTGAGGTTGTTTCTATGCAGTTGTTGTAGAGTTTTGTCCACGCTGGTGATAGTATTTGGGCTATGTCTTTTAAATATTCGTTATACAGACTGTTAGGCCCTGCAGCTTCTTGTTTTTGTTTGTTCTTGTGCTGTTAATGTCATCTTTGACCACGTCTGTAGCCAATGGGACCCATTCCCTAGATGTTTGCAGCAATGTATCCTACTTGCGCTGTGGTCTGCCTTTCAGTCCTTCCTTTTTCAGTATTTCGTCGAAGTGCGTCTTCCATTCTTTACATTGATGTAACACGTTACGGCTCGTTTTCTGGGGCGTCGTGGAATATAAGGGTCTCTTGTGGCTTCCTCCAGTAGTTTCTTTCCTTCTCTTTCCCAGAATGTTCTCTTCTTTTCCTTTAGAGTTTTCTTATAGATATGTCGTTTGTCAGCGTAAGTCCTGAGGAGTGTAGGGTTTTCTGCGCATCGTTTTAGTTGGTGTAGGCTTTCTAGTACGTCGTTTCTTGGACTGTAACACTCTGTATCGAACCATTTTTCTCGGCCTTCTTTTGGCTCTGGAATTGGCGGCTTGTCTTCGGAGTCCACCTAACACATCTGTTACTTCTTGTAGCCGCGCGTTGTCTCCTAGCATTTCAATTTGTTTTATCTCGTCTGATGTTCCTTACACTTTCCAAATGTCTGTTATTCTCGAAATGACTTGTTGCTCCTTTTCTCGTCCTTTTCGCTATGACGACACAGTATAATGACAGCTCAGGCACAAGTGTTTCGGAGCTCATCATTCAGCCCATAATTTTGAACATAGGGTCCGTAGCAAACGATTCCTACGTGTTCCCATGTTGATCGAAGAGACGTGTCCGTTCCAATTGAAGTAGGGAGGGGGTCGTGGAGGCTGCACTGTGGATCAATGTCAAGGTGCCGCCTGATCGGATGGATCACGTTTCTTGTTACACCATATACGCCGTCACCCAGGCGAACGGCTCCTCGAAGCATGCACCGCGTCACGGACAGAGGCTGGAGAGGGTAGTCTTAAGCAGTGGCGGGAGGGGGTATTCGCACGGGCTTCCTTGGAACCTTTGGTAGTAATCTAAGGCAAAGCGACAGGTGTGTACTACGTGAACATTACTGCGGACCACCTGCATGCCTTCATACTTGATGTCTTCCCCGATGACGAAGGCATCTTCCAGCAGAATAACTGTCTTTGTCATAAGGTCAGATTCGCGATACAGTGATCTTGGGAACATGATAGTGAACTCACGTTGAAGTGTTGACCACCAATCTCGCCTGGTCCCAACACTGTGAAACGCACCTGCAACACTATCGGGCACCAGCACTGTGCAAATAAACTAACGGCCCGTGATTTACGCGAACTGCGTGACCTGCGGCTATGGATCTGGTGCTACATATTCCCGGACACCCAATAAGGACTTACCGAATCAATTCGAAACAGAATCACTGTTGTACCGTGCTCAAAGATTTGAAGGTTAGTACGCCCATGCAACATTATCTCTCCACACCACAACACATGAACCACCAGAAAGATAATGTTCGACAATGTTCCTGGGTGCGTTACGTGTTCCCACTTCTCTCCACGGAGAAGACGTTCACAATGACTACTCAGATTGAATGTGCTCTATTCCGAGAAGAACACGTGATCCTACTCCTCACTGGTCCAGTCCCTATACTTTCGCCACCATCCTACATGGCGGCGCAGCTGTGTGGGCGTAAACGGGAAACAACATCCTGCCCGACGGACAAAGAGACCACCCGCATGAAGCTGCTGTGTCACTTTGCAGCGTAAGATTGCGTGTGTTTGAGACCTGTTAAAAGTTGTTGCAATTGTACACGTTGTTTGACGTGGGAACCTTCTAGCCTGCTGCATAAGTTAAGGAGCAGCCAGAAAGAAACGTAACATATTGACTACTCGCTGGAAATAATTACAAAAAAATGGTACAAATGGATCTGAGCACTATGGGACTTAACATCTGAGGTCATCAGCCCCCTACACTTAGAAATACTTAAACATAACTAACCTAAGGACATTTTGTTGCTGTAGTAGTCCGGGCCGACAAACTCTTCTCCTTCAGGCAGCAGCGGCCATGGTTGGGAACGCTCTCCATGCACGTGAAACAATTCAGTCTGTGTGCAGTACCAAACTCCTGGGCTATGCTCTTCAACTTCGTCCTTCTGTCAGTTTTCCCATGTTCTTCCCCTTGTTAAGTGAACCATATGTTTTTTCCGGCCCCTTTTGTAATGAACAACATCACCACAGTTCACTGTCACTGCTCGCTGATTGACACACGCTGTCTTTTCCCGCTCCTTCAAATGCCTTGTGTTGCGGGATTCAAATGGTTCAAATGGCTCTGAGCACTATGGGACTCAACTTCTGAGGTCATCAGTCCCCTAGAACTTAGAACTACTTAAACCTAACTAACTTAAGGACATCACACACATCCATGCCCGAGGTAGGATTCGAACCTGCGACCGTAGTGGTCTTGCGGTTCCAGACTGTAGCACCTACAATCGCACGGCCACTCCGGTCAGCTGTGTTGTGGGAAAAGTTCCTCTTAGTGCTGTAGTCGAGTTGACATGACGCCGTCTGACGTCCAGCTTTCTGTGCACGACTGTCAGACCTCTGGCAACATGCTCCCGCACTGTAATTCATTTCCGCGAGTAGTCAATATATTATGTTTCTTTCCGGCTGCTCCTTAACTTCTGCAGGTCACTGTGCACTAGGGTGACAAATCTACTTTTGCCCGGCGTAGTGCACCTGCTCGACGTGGCATGGACTCAACAAGTCGTTGGAAGTCCCCTGAAGAAATACTGAGCCATGTTGCCTCTTTAGCCTTTCATAATTGCAAAAGTGTTGCCAGCACATGGTGTTGAGCACGAAATGAGCTCTCGATTATGTATTGTAGGGGTCTACGGGCTGCACGCAGCCGTACGGTATGGACACGCGCTTGCCAGCCGGCCTGTCTGGAATGCTGACAATTTGCTTGGTCAGCAGACGCGCGTGTGGCCGCACTGCGACGGAGAGTACGCGACTGGCCGCCGTCCGCAGTGCGCAGTATTAACTAGCACGGCCTTGGGTGCGAATACGTCTCTTTTCTTAGCTCTCCATGGAGCCATTCGATACGACCGTAATTAGCCGGTGTTAGGGTGTCAGACACAGTGATGATGGGTGTGCGTAGCGTGCGTGTTTTATAATCCACCTTTGTTAATAAAACTTTTTAAACTTACTTCTCGTGTTCGCGTATTGCCGTACCTCAAGGACTCACCACTTACAAATCCTGACAAAATATTTGTGTAATCATCATCCGGGGTAACAACACAAATTACCCCCTTATAGTACCATAAATGTTCTATGGGATTCATGTCGGGCTATCTGTGTGGCTAGATCATTCACTCGAATTGTCCACAACGTTCTTCAAACCAATCGCGAACAATTCTGGCCCAGTGACGTGACATCGTTGTTTGGGAACGTGAAGTCCACTAATGGCTGCAAATGATCTCCATGTAGCCGAACATAACCATTTCCAGTCGATGATCGATTCAGCTAGACCAGATGACCCAATCCGTTCCGTGTAAACAAAGCCCTCACCATTATGGAGCCACCACCAGCTGGCATAATGCCTTGTTGACATCTTGGGTCCGTGGCACAACAGGGTCTGTGCTACACGCGAACGCAACCCACTTCCCTTATCAACTATAATCGGAAGTCATCTGACGAGGCCACAGTTTTCCTGTCGTCTAGGGTCCAAACGACATGGTCACGAGCCCAGGAGAGGTGCTACAGGCGATGTCGTGCTGTTAGCAAAGGCACTCGCGTCGGTCGTCTGCTGCCAAAGGCCATTAGCGCCAAATTTCGCCGCACTGTCGTAACGGATACGTTCGTCGTACGTCTCACATTGATTTCTACGGATATTTCACACAGTACTGCTTGTCTGTCAGCACTGACGACTCTACACAAAAGCCGCTGCTCTCGGTCGTTACTTCAAGGCTGTCGGCCACTGCGTAGTTCGTGGTGAGAAATAATGCCTTTGAATTCTGATAATCTCGTCACACTCTTTACACTGTCGATCTCGGAATATTGAACTCCCTAATGATTTCCAGAACAGTATGTCTATACGTGTAGCTCCAACTACCATCCCGCATTCAAAGTCTGTTAATTCCCGTCGTGTAGTCATAATCACGTTGGAAACCTTCTTAGTCAATCACCTGAGTACGTATGACAGATCCGCAAATGTACTGCCATTTTATACCTTGCATAAGCGATACTGCTGCCATCTGTATATTTGTATAGCGCTGTCCCATTACTTTTGTAGCGTTGATGTACGTCAGACGTAGGGGTAGTTAAACGAAACAATGGTAGTTTTTTTAGTGACAAGTAAGAAAGTAACTATGTCTCGATTCGTTCTGTTATTTCTCATTGACTTATTGAAAAAGAACGAAATAGGCAAATATTAAATATTGTGAACAGAAGTAGTCGATTTTAACGCCACATTACCCTCGATCTGTCTTCCTTGACTTGACACTATCCGATATCCGGTAATCGCAAAACCGCAAAAAGCTTCCTGTTCTGCAGTCATAGTTTTATGTGTCCAGCGACGGGCGGGGTTCGACCGGCCCGGTCATTGTGGCGGTTTGTTTGCACAGAAGATAATATTATCGAGGCCGCGCTTCATCACCAGTCGCGGACGCTGCCACAAATTACACTCGAAATCCACACCATACATCAAGATAAACGGGATTACTGTCGCTGCTATCTCCAGTCAAAGCTCTCGTTCTGTTAAACTGGCATAAAATTGTTACAAGCTACGCTAAATACGTACCTGGAGATCATTAGAGGTGTCTGCTAATTACGAATGGGTGATTAATCAGTTTACTTGAGGAGGGCCACAGCACAACAGTTAATCCGCGTTTAGTTCTACTTTTTAACTCCTCAACCGGAATACTAAACTGTTATGTAAATTGGAGTTGGAGAGGGGAAGGGGGATGAGCGGGGGGGGGGGGGGGGAGAAAGGTAAGGAAAGGAAACGAATTCGGAACTTTATGCGGAATCAGCGGCGGGGAGTGAAAATGCTTGCCAGACCGAGATTCAAGCCGGGTTTTTCCTGCTTACTAGGCAATTGCGTTAACCACTACGCCACCTAGACAGAGTGTTTATCGCAAATTCGCTGACATTCACGGCACGTTCCCTGGCTGACCCACATTCCCACTTAACGTCACCTATCCGCTGTCCTCGTCCATGTTCTCCATGCTCGCTAATTTTAGATTTCCGCAGGAGGTCGAACGTAAAAGTGCGTCCGCACTGAAGGCTATGCATTCACTGCCCGTCGAGGCGAATCTATTATATTAATGCGTTGTGTCTCCCGTACATGTCTGGAAAAACAGACACCATGCATTTATGTAATACTAAACTGTTCGTACTTTAATGGTATTGAATTCTGAAATGATAACTTTAATCACATTACTTTCATGCGATAGTAACTTATACTTCCTTTGTCTGCAAGTTCGTGTTTGCCACTATTACTAAAAATATTCATCGTGTTCAATTCGTAATCGGAATGTGTAGGCGATGACACTTCACTGCCTCCTTCCCCGTCAAGGACTACGTAAATGTTGACCAATGGAGAACAGCTAAATTCGCCAAAATGAAACGAATGAAATCAATAGGTGAAACCATTGTAATGAATTAATATCAGTAAACCTGAAACTTTCTGGCAGATTAAAACTGTGTGCCGGACCGACACTCGAACTGGGGACCTTTGCCTTTCGCAGGCAAGTGCTCTACCATCTGAGCTACCCACGCACGACTCACGACCCGTCCTCACAGCTTCAGTTCTGCCAGTACTCCACCTCCTACTTTTCAAACTTCACAGAAGCTCTTCGGTGAACCTTGCACAACTAGCACTCCTGGAAGAAAGGATATTGCGGAGACATGGCTTAGCCACAGCCTGGGGGATGTTTCCAGAATGAGATTTTCACTCTGCAGCGGAGTGTGCGCTGATATGAAACTTTCTGGCAGATTAAAACTGTGTGACGGACCGAGATTCGAACTCGGGATCTTTGCCTTTCGCGGGCAAGTGCTCTACCATCTGAGCTTCCCAAGTACGACTCACGACTCTTCTTCACAGCTTCAATTCTGCCGGTACCTCGTCTCCTACTTTCCAAACTTCACAGAAATAAACCTGTTCGGAAGTGCTGAATCTGTATGTTAATGAACTTTGATGGAAAACTGATATTTCTGACAGCCTGGCATCACAATCTGGACTTCCTCTACATCTGGAACATTCACTTTAAACAATGAGACTATGTGATCACGGTTTAGAGGTCTAGTGACAAAAAGGGATATATTTTCTTCCCGGAGACGAATTATACACGTCAAATAAAAGCCTCAGCGTACTTTTTGTGTTACATAATAAATGCCACAAAGCCATTAATCATCGTAGTTTCGAGTACTGTTAAGTTCAGATTCATTCTGATTGACACTGAACGTGACGGAGAGCAATACGCGTGTGTAATAAGCTTCCGATTACATCACTCGATTCCTAGGAAACGGTGTACTTATTTTTACTCTTACATTGACGAATATCTTCAGTTCCCCATAATCTCTTCTGAATTACAATCCTGTAAAATTAATATACGTCTGCGTAACCATGAATGAGAAGAAAACGTTAAAATTAATTAATCGATATATGCAAAGTAAAAGGGTATGGGGATATGCACTTGAGATAAATTAGATTATTGAGGTGGAACACAGTTTTACGAGACAATCTAGCTCACCTCTCACCTGTGTGCCAACAACAATCTCGCTAGTTCACAAAGTACGAGTGGCTGTCATAAGACTTTAATGAACATCTCGAAAAAATAAAGGTTACGTAATTCAGTCTTTATTTGTTTGCGGGGACTTGTATGCTGTCCTGTTACACACTGAAATCAGCGCACCACAGTACCGAACCACGCCGGTACATTAGTACAACGGCGCAGCCCATTGGCAACGTGGAGTATCGCCTGGTAATTCGGTTTTCATTTGAACGATCCATCCTGAAATGATACAGCTGTGCTCAACAATGCATAGTCGTATGACCCAGTGCTTAAGAGGGGCAGATGATTCCAATCTGATCAAACAAGTCTGAATGGCGAAGAATGAAGAGGCAGAAGGACCGGCAATCGCTAGTGCAGTGGAGGCCTTGCTGCTCGATGACCGGCCTATCACAATCGAAGCGATAGTGGAAAATGTGAGAAGCAAATGAGATATCTTGTTCGACATTTTGAACATGACAAAGGTCGCCACCCGCTGAGTTTCGCGACTGCTTACACACATTCATAAGGCCTGCCAAACCGAGGAAGCAGCGGAAATGTTGTAGCTATGTCAAACACTAAGGAGAAAAACAAGCACGGAAATATGAACATTCGCCACCACCGAGAAAGGTGAGACCCAGCCACCATGGGTCAAGATGATGCTGACTGTTTTTTTGGGATTGCCATGGCGTGGTGCTTACCGATTGCTCTCATAAGAGGCAAACTACCAAAATCTCCTGACGAGTTTACGAGAGCCTGTTAAGACGAAGGGTAACGGAAAAATGTTCGAAGCGGTGTTCTTGCTCCACGACAACGCTCCGGCTCATCTTGCACAGGACACAGTCATTCACACTGCTTCTGTGGGCTACCAATTTCGCCTCACCTCCTACATTCTCCTGCCAGGGCACCAGTGACTTCTTCCTCGTTCCACGAATGAAGGAACCATTGAGTGATCTACGAAATGGAACCTTTGTTGAATGGACAAAATGCAGAGTTGTGCAACAAAGATCCCCGCCAAGTCATTCATCGTTAGAAAAGATGTGTCGCATTGATTGGAGAATATGTAGGGTAGGGCTAATACTATCGCCACGTTTCGTTGACCAGTTTAATTTTTTCAGCATGGTAAGTAAAAAGTGAGACCTGAGTTTCTCTTGGCGTATACAATTTTCAAACAACTTACGGGAATTCAGCCAGGTAATATTTACAGCGACGACCGATATTTCGGCTTGAGTAAACCTCGCCATTTTCAAGACACAAACTGCAAAGGACAGGTGAAGTACAGGCAAATTTAAAACCTCGGTTCTTGGAGTAATTCGGGAAAGATAACAAACACACACTGAATCCTAGGGCCACCAAAGATGACCAAAGTGAAAGATATCGATAGTGAAAGACTACGAACTAGCAAGTGAGGTAACATTGACTCTGTCCCTTTGTTTTTAGACAAGGGAGAGAGCAGAATTCCAAGCAGAGTTTAAACAAAAACCTCCATCCCTGTTTACAAGGTTGCTTGATAATTTAATCTCAACAGCCTCCTTAATAACACTGTGCCAATAGCTGGACGCGCGTGTCAATATCTCGGTATCGTTATATAACGTAGGGTGACCAGTATCTAAACAAAGTTCGGATACTACCCACCGCAACTCCATCTGTCTGCTTGTAATACTGGTCATTGAATAAAAAGTAAGTGGATGTCAACACCTGCCGAAAGAGATTGGTTAATTTATCACCAAACCGTTGTCTCCTGTGATTGCAAATTTGTTTATGGAAGAGTTCGAGGAACGTGCATTGGAGTCGGCACCTTTGAAACCCGCCTGTTTTTTCAGATATGTTGATGATACTTTTGTTGTTTGGCCTCATGCTAGGGAGAATTTGAATGCCTTTTTAGAACATCTGAACTCGATCTATCACAGCTGGAAGAGAATGGTTGCCTTCCCTTTCATGACGTTTTGGTTAGGAGAAAGGTTTATGGATCACTGGGACATGCTTTTTACCGGAAACGTACTCACACTGACTTATATTTACAGGCTGGTAGTTGTCACCACCCGGCTCAGCGTGAAGTGGTACTTAGTACCTTGGTACACATGGCACATGTCATTTCCGACACTGAGACTTTGCCAGCTGAGCTGGCCCATCTTGAAGCTACGTTTCGTCAAAATGGTTATAGTGAAAGACAGATTGAACTGCGTTGGGATATCGACTAACTGTGCATCGGGTGATTGATAATAATACTGAGTCGACATCTAAGTATACTGCCTTTATGCCTTACGTAGGAAGCACGTCCAACAAGATCGGTCGTATTTTACGGAAATATGATGTGAAATGTGTTTTCCGAAGTCCATCTAAAATTAGAGTGCTTTTGGGTTCCGTTAAGGATTATCTTGGTTTGCGTAAGGAGAGTGTATATCGCATTCCTTGTAGCTGTGGCATGGCATACATTGGTCAGACTATTAGGACCTTGGAGGACCGATGTACTGAGCATAAACGTGACACACGATTACAGCACCCAAGTAGATCCGCCATTGCCGAGCATTGTTTGGATACTGGCCACCCTACGTTATACAACAATACCGAGATACTATCATACACATCCAGCTATTGGGACAGTGTTATTAAGGAGGCTGTTGAGATTAAATTAGCGAACAACCTTGTAAACAGGGATGGAGGTTTTTGTTTAAACTCTGCTTGGAATCCTGCTCTCTCCCTTGTCAAAAAAACAGAGGGACAGAGTCAATGTTACTCCACTTGCTAGTTCTTAGTCTTTCACTATCGATATCTTTCACTTTGGTCATCTTTGGTGGCCCTAGGGTTCAGTGTGTGTGTGTTATTTTTCCTGAATTACTCCAAGAACCGAGGTTTTAAATTTGCCTGTACATGGCCTGTTCGTTGCAGTTTGTGGCCTGAAAATGGCGGGGTGTACTCACGCATAAATATCGGCAGTCGCTGTAAATATTACCTGGCTGAATTCCCGTAAGTTGTTTCAAAATGGTAATTAAAAGTTCGTGACTACGACTTGCATGTGACTAGTATGTGCCGCACCAGATTGGCCACCCGATTGGGTACAACTAGACCAACTGTTGATACTGTTGTGGCTGTGCCATCATGTAATGTTTTGTGGCTCCTGACTGGATGAGGAGAGGGTGGTATGATAGGTCGGTGTCCGGTTTCCTCTCACTACAAAACGCGCATGTGCTTAAAATACACTTTATTTACCTAACTTCAGTGATGTCCAATCTGATGTTCTGTGGTTAACAGCAATCAAATAACATGTTTCGTGAATCTTGTCCGTGTCCATATCACAACTGTATATAATGACTGAAGTTCCCTCACAGCTATCTAAGGTATGAGGCGACGACTGTTACTGTGGAAGACTGGAGCACGGTGCGGCCATTCTACAAGGAAACCAATGCAGCACGGTCTGACTTTTGATACGAGCAATTTTTTAAGGAGGAGGAGATTAGTGTTTAACGTCCCGTCGACAACGAGGTCATTAGAGACGGAACAGAGAACGCGGATTAAGGAAGGATGGGGAAGGTAATCGGCAGCGCCCTTTGAAAGGAACTATCCCAGCATTGGCCTGAAACGATGTCGGGAAATCACGGAAAACCTAAATCAGGATGGCCGCACGCGGGTTTGACCCGTCGTCTCCCCGAATGCGAGTCCAGTCCATTGCACCACCTCGCTCGGTCAATTTCTTTAACAAACAGCAATATTGTATTAACAGTGAAACACATGACGTGTATCGATAACCTATGTGTCGAGTACGTTGTTTTCCCACCTCTAGAAGTACCCAAAACTTTTGCTTAAACGCATGTACATCTAATATCTTGCACTACATTGACATTAACATGCCGTGATGAAAATATTTTTCCTTCCATAGCTCTGCAATATGTAGTTTTCCAATTCTAGGCAGTACGTCGAGGTAATACATGAATCGTCACAGTTTCGAGTGTAGAACGAATGAAGTAAGCGATTCTCTCCGCCAGCGGAAGTGGCAGCTGATCAATGAGTGAGATGAGGCGGGCGGTGGCGTGGACGTTGTTATCTGGACAGGATGTGCTGATGAATCACCTCGGACGGCGTGCGGATTCTCGCAGTCGATAGCGCCTTCCATCTGCCAGGTTGCGTTATATGTTATACGCTCTGGAGGCTGTACTCCTGCTTCAGTATAGATACCTACTGTGGACAATTCTACGAACTCAAAGTCGCGAGTGAACTGAACAGCGAAATCGAGCAAATAAGCATAATCAGAGAAAATAGTAAATAATGTTTTTGGAAAAGTTGTTCACCGGATTTGCACGAAAGGGCTAACTTTAAATCGAAAAAAAAACAGCTGATCCAATTCTGTACTGTCAGACATATTCCACCTCTTATTAACATAGCATGCCAGCAAGAAATAAGAAACAAGGTAGAAAGTTTAGTTAGTGAGTGTGAAAATGATGACGAAATGGAAATATCATATGGTAGGCCTATTGAAATGTTTTGTTGGGCTGCTTTTCCCCTATGAATAATTGCCAGTTTCGAGAATACAGAAGTCAGTAAGTTAACATCTTTTTATACACTGATATCATTTGGGAAAATATTTTGGAGTAACCCCGCACTTAGGCAAAAAGCGTACATTGCACAAAACAAAGTAATTAGAATTATGCGTGGAGTTCACACACATACGTCTTACAGGCTTCTCTTCAAGCAGCTGGGAATATTAACCACAGCCTTACAGTAGATTTATTCACTTATGAAATTTCTTATCAACAATCTGTCAGAGTGTGAGAGAAACTGAGATATTTACAGGTGCAACACTGGAAGGAAAAATGATCTGCATGACCCTTTAATGAACCTAACTCTGGCACTGAGCCGGCCGGTGTGGCCGAGCGGTTCTGGGCGCTTCAGTCTGGAACCGCGCGATCGCTACGGTCGCAGGTTCGAATCCTGCCTCGGGCATGGATGTGTGTGATGTCCTTAGGTTAGTTAGGTTTAAGTAGTTCTAAGTTCTAGGGGACTGATGACCTCAGATGTTAAGTCCGATAGTGATCAGAGCCATTTGAGCCATTTCTGGTACTGAAAAGAGCGAAACATACAGCCATAAAACGCTTTGAGAATCTACCCAGTGAAATAAAATGACTCACAGATAGCAGAAGGATATTCAAATGTAGATTATAAATGTTTCTACAGAGCAACTCCTTCTGTACCATAGAGGACTTCTTGAACTGAAACGATTAGTCAAAAAATTGTTCAAATGGTTCTAAGCACTATGGGACTTAACATCTGAGGTCATCAGTCCCCTAGACGGAGAACTAGTTAAAACTAACTAACCTAAGGACATCACACACATTCATGCTCGAGGCAGGATTCGAACGTGCGACCGCAGTAGCAGAGCGGTTCCGGACTGAAGCGCCTAGAACAGCTCGGCCACAGCGGCCGGCAATGATTAGTCATTTATACAGAAAAAATGTAAATCGCCCTCGGTACCATAGTAAAAAATGCTCCTATCGTAGCACAAAGAAGGCGAATATGCTCCTGTTTAGAAGACTGTCTGAAAAGTGGGTTACCAGCTGCGTCATTCTGCTTTCCTCGGCACCTTTCAAAATTATCCCAAAAAATTCTTCATGCGAACCTATTCGAGCTTTTTTAACTTGCAACTCACCTCCCACTCCTACAGGCTACCCTATCTGATACTTCCTCGCACCCACTAATCCATCGCTGCAAGAAGTTCATATCTGTCCACTCCCACTTCCCCATTTTCACTCGCTACGGTCGCAGGTTCGAATCCTGCCTCAGGCATGGATGTGTGTGATGTCCTTAGGTTTAAGTAGTTCTAAGTTCTAGGGGACTGATGACCTCCGCTTTTAAGTTCCATTGTGCTCAGAGTCATTTCAACCATTTTCACTCAGTCATCCAGACCAACTGATCGTCGCTATCTCTTTCTGTCTCTCTCAAGTGTCGCTGTCTCCTGTCATACAGCCACAGCCTCCTTCGTTCTGTCCTACTAATACTGTCTTCCCTCACTGCCATTGTCTCCTTCTAGCTCTCTCTTACTGCTTCGGTCTCATTCATTCCTTCCCAATGCTGCTGTCTCTTCTCAACGTCACTATCTCTCTCTTCGTCATTGTCATTGTCATCGACTCTGTTTCTCATTATCACTGGCTCTCAGCCACTTCCACTTTCACCTTCTCTTTATTCCTTTCCAGCTGGCACCGTCTCATTCAACCTTTTCATAGTACTGTTCCGTCATTATCAACTATGTCCCACTGCCTCTCTGTCCACCTCTTTCTGTCACACTACCATTGTCTCCTTCGCTCTTTCTATCCCACAACCACTGTCTACTATCTTCCAGTATTTATTACTTTTCCGTCACTTTCTCACTACTACTGTATCCTTCTCTCTCAGCATAAAAATGCGCGAATATGTGCGCATACTTAAATTTTTGGGAAAATTTTTAAACATGCTAACGGAGCTAGAATGAAGCAGCTTGTACACCACTTTTCAGCCAGGGTCTTTTAGACGGAATCATATTCGTCTTTTTTGTACTGGGATATCACTTTTCCGCTGGTTCCCTTCATTCCCCTTCTACAAGAGAGCATGTCATTCATATAAAAAAAAACTTTATGGGTCAGTAAAATTTTCATGGTTTACTTAAGCGAAATTGAAATAACGCGAAACTAATAATTTTACGCCACAAACCGGATTTTACGTCCATGCACAAAAATTTTGCATGTGCTTCAGAACTACAGTGGTGTTCGCATAACCCTTCTGGCGATAAAGGGGACACTTTACAGCATATTTCTCAATGAAGTGTCATTTTATAAAACACGTTTTCACTTCAAACCGGATTTCACGTGCGTATTTTACGTGTACAAATAGCGTAATTTTGAACCTCTGTATTTCGGTAACGGATAAAGATTTCAAGAAAATTTTGGAGGGTATTCTA
Organism: Schistocerca cancellata; assembly: GCF_023864275.1. NCBI lineage: Eukaryota > Metazoa > Arthropoda > Insecta > Orthoptera > Acrididae > Schistocerca > Schistocerca cancellata. Next base: position 362,058,944 of record NC_064631.1, read on the forward strand.
CACCGGGATCTTAGGAATATATCTTAAAAATTACAGCCATTTGCTGTGTACAACAGTCTTGGAGTTCGTGGCTCGGTTTTGCTGCACAAGACGCGATTTAACAACACAAATTCGGAAGTTCTGTGTGTTCACTGCATCTTATAAAATAAAACGCTGTCCAGCCACACTTCATCAACTTCGATCCGTGCCATAAACCGAAGAGCAAATTCAGAGCGTTGCCGTGGATCGTAATGTTTCAGTAGCTGCACCGTCTGGATCTTTTACCGGTACTAATGTAAAACAGACGGCGAAAACTTCCGTGCTGTTGACCAGGGGATGGACAATTCTCGTGACCCAGCAGAATCGCTACCCGGGGCACGTAGTCAGTTACAGTAACACCAGCCGCGTCAATAACTTCCACCGGGACAGGATACCAAGCTCACCAGTATTTTCAGATTTCAGGATCATCTTCTTCAAACCTTTAATGTCATCGGGCCTCCAACCAGCCCTTTCAGTCGTCGATATTCTCTCAATGCAGCGCTGTAAGGGCTGCCGTTCACAGAAAACAGTTCCACTAATAGAGCACAGTCTCTCTTTTCGATAGCCATGCTGTTCACTCACGTTACCGCTTGTCAAATGATACCGTGGATATCATACTGTCATACAAACAGTGTACAGCGCCAAATTTGTACCTGGTGGCCAAAACTGGAACATATTTTTACAGCGTATACCGGTACCACATTAACACATTGGGATATCTTCCAAGTTTCGGTTTCATACAATAATCACAGCCAACACTGCAGATTCGTAAGAAGCTGCACTTTAATAACTATAACTAACTGGTAAAATCCCATTACTCAGGTATGTAACTCCACCGTCTAACCCCACCAAAACGGAGTTTTTGGAGTTTTTATCGATAAAGGAGAAAGATTTTTGAAAATGGGAAGATGTCACTTCTGGATAAATGCCTAGAGAATGTACAGTTAAAATCTGAGTAATTTGCTGCTGTTAGTTATTTAGATGTACGCTGCTGACTGCGAAAAAATGATGTGAACTGCTTTTTTCACATTTTCTCAGGAACTGTCCATAAACTAAACGGTGTCTCCATAACACCCTTAAGCCGCACCGTAAGGCGCACCGTACACCAAATCTAATGCAAAAAGAACCATCCGATTTGCTCCATTTGCCTAATCTGAAGGAAGTATGTAATACTAAAAAACCGTCCCTGTACAGTAGGATATTTACAGTAAGACGATCCTTCTGTTGGGTGTACAAATGGTCCCTAGCCCAACATATCCAAAACACGTGACCCTAACTTTCTATCACCAATAGAACACTAGGCATGAGTACCGTGAAAGTCCCTTTCTATGTGTGGCGTTTTTTTTTTCATATTAGTACCACATGCTGTCGCAGGTGTACCGATATATCTCTTTCTCTCTCTCTCTCTCTCTTTCTCTCTCTCTCTCTCTCTCTGTGTGTGTGTGTGTGTGTGTGTGTGTGTGTGTGTGTGTGTTCTAGTTTTGATCAGTTGATATGTTCTATACCAGAGCTGTTATCGTGAATATAATCTATGTAACACGTAATTAATTGTGAGTGTAGACTTTCAGCAATTGCTTTATTTACGACTGTGAAATCTGTCTTACGAATAACTTAACATTTTGAATGTCGTACCTTACATTCACATAATACCTCCCTCGGTCCCATGTAGCACATAAGTAAACACGGTTTTGCTGAAAATCAAGAAAGGCTTTCAGTTTTTACAATTTTTTACTTTGTTGAAAATCGGCAGCATGTCTGTCATACCAAAATTATGGCTGGCGAAAGAATCGGAGAGCAGTCTTGAAACATAGAAAGGGATTATATAAAGTTAGGCCTTCCTGGTGTATACTGCTGATGAAACGCCTGGAGGTGTTCATCATAGAAAAATATTATCTTGATACAGGTCTTCACCTTCAGTGACTTTGATAGTTCCATATAATAATATATTTTAGTCGAAGTGCTGTAACAGTAATTTGTAAGTCTATTGCAGACTACAGAGACTTGAGTAGTACAACTCAAGCGATGCAAAACAAGGGGCTCAGTGGATAGTGTAATGGGTTTGCTTTCGCGAGGAGCGGGGCTCAGATCCCTGTCTGAGCATACGGTGTTATGTGTCCTCTAAAGTACTTAGTGAGTAGTGGGATGGTTCCTTTTAAAAAGCAACGAGTCAAACCCTTCGCCATCCTTGTCCAGACCAATCTAACGAAGGCGTAGTCGACGAAACGGTGAGTCCAGATGTTCCTTTCCTTAACTTTCCCTCACTATCCATTTTCGTCCCTTATTTTACTATTGAAAGTCACCTCTCTTTTTTTTCCTGAATTTCCTGACTGGTATGGTGCGGCCCGTGACGAATTCCTCTCCTCTGTCAATATCTTCGTCTCTGAGTTACACTTTCACCCTACGTCTTCACTTACCTGTTGGATGTATTCCAATCTATGACTTCCCTCCCATTTTAAATCCTCTACTGCTCTCTTCTAGTACCATAGAAATGATTCCCTATGTCCTAACGTATGTCATGTCATTCTGTCCCTTCTTCTTGTCAGCTTATTCCGTGTGTCCCTTTCTTCACAGATTCCGTAGAGAACGCCCTCTTTCTTTATCTTATCAGTCGTCCTAATTTTCAACATCCTTCTACAGTACCACATCTCAAACACTTAGATTCTTTTAATTCCCAGTTTACCAAATGTCCATGATTCACTTCCGTACAGTGCTGTGCTCCAAACGTACATTCTCAGAAAATGCCTTTTCAAATTAAGGTCGAGGTTTGATCCTAATAGACTTCTTTTGGCCGGGAATTCCATCTTCGCCTGTGCTAGACTGTTTTTTGATCCTGATTTCTCTGTCCTTGGCTTCTCCGAACTACCTATTTATTTCATTCGCAAGTATCGTATATTTCTGTATTCCTGTCTTTCCCTGAACAATTTTGTACCTTGTTTTTCCATCGAAGAATTGAAGAATTTCTTTTGTTAAGCAAAATTTCTTCCTGATACATAGTTTGTCCCTCCAGCTTCTGTGAAAGCTGTTTTTAGAAACACCCATTTCTCTTCAGCTGAACTGGCCTCTGTGATATTCATGAACGCAGTATCTACAGACTCAGAGAGGACTTCAAACGCTTCTCATCATTCCTCATTACTTCAGTATCTCATTTCTTTCCATACTGATTCTTCTGGCGGCTCTCTTAAATTTCAGTTTACTCTCATCGTTACTAAACTGTGTTGTGAATACATATCTGGTATTTCGGAATTTCTGTCTGACCATGGGGTAATCTAGCTGGAATCTTCCCTTGTCTCCGGGCATGTTCCAAGTATTTGGTGTGCGGTGCGCCTTAAGGGTGTTATGGAGGCACCATTTAGTTCATAGACAGTTCGTCTTCTGATTATAGAACTGTGTATTCACTATTACTAACTGAATTTTAAAACAGAATTATATTACTCTTTCTCTTCTCTCATTCCTACTACCAAGCCCATGTTTTTGTTGTGGTCTTCAATCCAGAGACTGGTTTGATGCAGCTCTCCATGCTACTCTATCCCGTGCAAGTTTCTTCATCTCCTAGTAGCTACTGCAACCTACATCCTTCTGAATCTGCTTAGTGTATTCATCTCTTGGTCTCCCTCTACGATTTTTACCCTCCACGGTTCCCCCCAGTACTAAATTGGTGATCCCTTGATGCCTCAGAATGTGTCCTACTAATCGATCCCTTCTTCTAGCCAGGTTGTGCCACAAATTCCTCTTCTTCCCAATTCTATTCAGTACCCCCCTCGTTAGTTAAGTGATCTAGCCGTCTAATCTTCAACATTCTTCTATAGCGCCACATTTCGAAAGCTTCTATTCTCTTCTTGATTAAACTATTTATCATCCATGTTTCAGTTGTTTCACTTTCATACATGCCTCAACTCCATACAAATACTTTCAGAAAAGACTTCCTGACATTTAAATCTATACCCGATGTTAAAAAATTCCTCTTCCTCAGAAACTCTTTTCTTGCGATTGCCAGTCTACATTTTATATCCTCCTTACTTCGACCATCATCAGTTATTTTGTCCCCCCAAATAGCAAAATTCATCTACTACTTTAAGTGTGTCATTTCCTAATCTAATTCCCTCAGCATCGCCTGATTTGATTCGACTACATTCCATTATCCTCGCTTTGCTTTTGTTGATGTTCATCTTATAACCTCCTTTCAAGACACTGCCCATTCCGTTCAACTGCTCTTCCAGGTCCTTTGCTGTCTCTGACAGAATTACAGTGCCATCGGCAAACCTCAAAGTTTTTATTTCTTCTCTATGGATTTTAATTCCTACTCCAAATTTTTCTTTTGTTTCCTTTATACAGATTGAATAACATCGGGGGTAGGCTACAACTCTGTCTCACTCACTTCTCAACCATTGCTTCCCTTTCATGCCCCTCGACCCTTATAGCTGCCATCTGACTTCTGCACAAATTGTAAATAGTCTTTCGATCCCTCTATTTTACCCCTGCCACCTTTAGAATTTGAAAGAGAGTATTTCAGTCAACATTGTCAAACGCTTTGTCTAAGTCTACAAATGCTATAAACGTAGTTTTGTCTTTCCTTAGTCTATGTTCTAAGATAAGTCGTAAGGTCGGTATTGCCTCACGTGTTCCTACATTTCTACGTTATCCAAACTGATCTTCCCCGAGGTCGGCTTCTACCTGTTTTTCTATTCGTTTGTAAAGAATTCGTGTTAGTATTTTGCAGCCGTGACATATTAAACTGATAGTTTAGTAATTTTTTCTCCTCTCAACACCTGCTTTCTTGGGGATTGGAATTATTATATTCTTCTGGTGGTCGAGCGGTATTTCGCATGTCTCATACATCTTGCTCACCAAATGGTAGAGCTTTGTCATGGCTGGCTCTCCCAGGGCTATAAGTAGTTCTAATGGAATGTTGTCTACTCCTGGGGCCTTCTTTCGACTTAAGTCTTTCAGTGCTTTGGCAAATTCTTCACTCAGTATCATATCTCCCATTTTATCTTTATCTACGTCCTCTTCCATATCCATAATACTGCCCTCAAGTACATCGCCCTCGTACAGACCCTCTATACACTCCTTCCACCTTTCTGCTTTCCCTTCTTTGCTTAGAACTGGGTTTCCATCTGAGCTCTTGATATTCATGCAGGTGGTGTCTTTAATTTTCCTGTAGGTAGTTTCTATGTTACCCAAAGTGATATATGCCTCTACATTCTTACATGTGTCCTCTAACCATATTCTCTCATAACTCGTTCTTCTTTTCTTTCCCCATGTTTATTAGATCATGATCTTCCTTTACGTCACACGTTCAGTACCGTCACATACTCTCCCTGTCTCTTCATCTTCTTCTTGTGACGTCGGCAGGTACCCCAGATCAACAGATGTTAAGGCTGGTTTACTTTTGATTCTGATGAGAAAAAAACCTATCACTGAACTTTTCACAGTAAGCACTATCTGTCCTGTCTTCCTATTTATAACGAATCCTACTGCAGTTATACTGTTTAATGCTACTGTTGATATAATCCTATATTCACCTGATCAAAAATCCGTCCGTTCTTTCCACTTAACTTCATTGCCTCACACTATATCTGCACAGAAGGAAAAAATGTGCAGCACCCTCTGCAGACAGTAACTGTGCTGAGTGTATAAGTGAACTGTGATGGAAACATTTGTTCTAAACCATCCCCCACCGAGTAGTGCGTACGCCCGTTGAATAGCTTTAGCCATTTGAGTGGGTCTCATTGTGGGCCGGCGGGAAACTGGTTGGAAGTATCGAAAGACTGCTGCACAATGTATCGATGGTATGTCGCTGTTTCAGCAGTGGTCTGTGAACGCTGTTTTGTGGACAATAAAATAAATGTTGACTTATTTAATAGTCATTGTTGTTCAAAGTCAGTTTTGCTTTGCTGGTTGTAATTCGCTTTCAGTTATTTGATCCATTTGTGTTAACTGATTATGAATTGCAAGAAGGAAGTACCTGGACACTGCATCAGTACGTATCAGTACTAAAGGGTGAAAGCAAATGTGAGCCAAGGGACAAGTGGATGTAGAGGTAGATGTAGACACAAAGTAAGATTTAGTACACGCAAGAGTAGGTAATGCACCAATACCAAGTGCAATGGAACTTTTGGGGAAGATAATTTGTGTTGTAATGGAAATAAACTGTTTACTCCTATGGAACATTTAAAAATAACGTATAGATTCTTCAACAAGAAAAGACACATAAACTCATGTCCTAAAAAAAGGCAACAGGTTGATAATAAATTATAATCTGTCGCCTCAATTCAGAGATGTGCAACTCAAATGAGAATGTGACATTCCATCTGACCGGTATATAATGACAGAATGACCACGGAAGAAAAAAGAATGGAGGGTGCTAAAACCTCGCTCACAGTGTCCAGTAGATTACATATGCATCCTGTATTTACTACAAGAAGGAACACAAGTTGAAATCGCCTAATGGAACCGTTTCGGAGACGAAGTAGTAGGACGTTTGCGGTTAAACAGAAAAAGAAGAAAGAAAGAAAAACACAAGATGTATGGGGATTGGAAAAGAAGTAAGTGAAGAATATATACAAAATGTACACACTGATTACATGCAATCACTATTAGCCGCGACCTGAATTCGTACCCGATGACTCCCTGCGTCGTGACGTAAGAAGTAACACCGCTGCGCCTTTCCAGAACATTCGATAAATGGGAACTCTCCACAGGTCGCCAACAATGGTCATCGGGGACAGCACAGAACCGCGACTCGTCGTCGAACATAACGCGATGTTCGTTCATCAGCAGTTCATGCATTCCGGTCACGGCACCATTCCAAACATAGCCGCTTGTGCTGTGGTGTTAACGTCACATGCCTACGCATTGGACGTTAATCTCTTTTCCGGCTGCTGCTAGTCTCCGACCAATGGTGTGGGATGATAAAGATTGTTACAGGAAGTCCATTATGTGTTCTCCGATGGCTGGCTCAGATGTGAAAGGGTTACGCTGTGCTTCGTAGACAACAAGACGATCCTCTCGTGTGGTGGTCGAACGGAATTTTGTTGACTAGTATGCCTGCCCTGGCGTGCCCATTCTGTGCAGCATCGGACTGCCCCACAAATCTGGATTCTGCAAAGCAGGCGGCCAAATAGAAAACGCAATGAGGCCTCTTTCAAACTCTCCCACGTGCTGACAACGTAGTCTCACGCTAGTACACAGTGTCTCTGCGTGCTTGACAGTGATCACTGAACATCTGAAGCTGGCCACGCAGACCTGGTAGCAACACTAAACACGGACAGTTGTAATGCTCCCTGGTGGCCGTTCTACCAGCCACAGAGTACTGCAACTCTAATCATTTAAAATCCAATCCCGCCGACGGCGCGTGCGTGTATCAAGCTACATTGACATACGACCGTGTCTACATCTACATCTACATCTACATTTATACTCCGCAAGCCACCCAGCGGCGTGTGGCGGAGGGCACTTTACGTGCCACTGTCATTACCTCCCTTTCCTGTTCCAGTCGCGTATGGTTCGCGGGAAGAACGACTGCCGGAAAGCCTCCATGCGCGCTCGCTCGAATAATTCTAATTTTGCATTCGTGATCTCCTCGGGAGGTATAAGCAGAGGGAAGCAATATATTCGATACCTCATCCAGAAACGCAGCCTTTCGAAACCTGGACAGCAAGCTACACCGCGATGCAGAGCGCCTCTCTTGCAGAGTCTGCCACTTGAGTTTGCTAAACATCTCCGTAACGCTATCACGGTTACCAAATAACCCTGTGACGAAACGCGCCGCTCTTCTTTGGATCTTCTCTATCTCTTCCGTCAACCCGGTCTGGTACGGATCCCACACTGATGAGCAATACTCAAGTATAGGTCGAACGAGTGTTTTGTAAGCCACCTCCTTTGTTGATGGACTACATTTTCTAAGGACTCTCCCAATGAATCTCAACCTGGTACCCGCCTTACCAACAATTAATTTTATATGATCATTCCACTTCAAATCGTTCCGCACGCATACTCCCAGATATTTTACCGAAGTAACTGCTACCAGTGTTTGTTCCGTTATCATATAATCATACAGTAAAGGATCCTTCTTTCTACGTATTCGCAATATATTGCATATGTCTATGTCTATGTCTTCTGCGTCCTTCACTTTTTTTGTCAGACAGTGTAGGTTTATCAGGAATTGTTGTTATTCATTCCATACGCCCTCAGCTTCATAATTCCGTAATCCACGGCCTATCCTTTTCGTGGTCATAATTTCGCCTTTTGTGACAGACTGAGCTACTTGTATGCACGTTACACTCACCAGGTACATAACTGTTCTTTCTTTCAGCATTTCAGGCAAGTCTGTCACTGCAGCACGAGTGTCTGAGATGTGACAGAGGTACACAGAGAGATTCCGCTGTGCAGTGCTATGATTTCAGGACTATATGGTTTGTTAAAACACGTAAGTTACGGGCCCCACCCATAAGTAGAGACAGTGTGGCTTCTTAAAAGACGAATTGCTAAGTACCAACCATAAGCATAAGAATAAGAAAGTTTCATTCAACTAACGGTAAGAAACCAAGTAACTACAAGGAAGAGAACGAAACTTTAAAACAGAAGAAGTAATATCTTTGTTCAAGAAAGGCAATCGCGAAGATTACAAAACGTTTATGTCTCCTCAGCTCGGCATTTAAACAATATGTAATATTATAAACAACATACTTAAAAATAACTGTCACTGATGAAGAACAGGCTGAATTTATAAAAAGAAGATCGACTAATTTATATTATAATAGAGAAGATACGAAACAGAACTGGAAACGTATATAGCTCTTATAGGCATTCTTTTATAGGCATTCTTCTAGTATTGCAATGATACTTCGCATGCTCATCTTTCTCTCCAGATTTCGAAAAATACGATGTGGCAGAATAAGTGAATGACCTACTGTAGGGAACATTAGTTCATATTTTTTTTCCCAATATTATGATGCGCTTCAAGAAGAAACCAGTGTAATAACGTCCCTACCACTGTTGTATTGTAATTTTCGCCACCACAGCCATCAGAGAATAATCTGACTGCGGCGACAGTTTTCAGATTCTTGTTCACCGGGAGTTGGTGAACAGCAGATGCTTTCTGATTACAGCCTTTTCTTAATTCATTTACAGACAGTTTGTAAGAAAACATGTTGGCTTTGCTTTGTGAAGATTTAGAGAAATCTTCACACATTGCAAAGCTGTAAAGATAGAGCTGTGTTGCATAATATGAAATCTGTTACGTATTTTCAGTAACACAACGTTCCTTTGACAGTCATAACTGAGAGTCAATTCATTGTCGTTCTCTTGAGATAATTTTTCATAGAAAACGTCGGCTCTTTTCTTGTGAGCGTTAGGGTGGAATTTCCATTTTTTCGTTCAGGCTTACTCTCCTCAGCTGATATCCTGTTCTCAAGAAGACAACACGTCGAGCCTTTGTCAACACAAGGGATACCGAATCCTATACTGAAATTTCCATTTAATATTGATCTGTAATAGTCATACTCTACATGAAGATCTTCAGCAGTATATTGCCCATTGTACACAGATCACATTTTTTAAATTACTGATGTCACTACTTAAGTACTGTCGATGTGTATCTTTAACACGACAACAATAGCACTCCGTCTTCAGGCCACAACTGGCCCATTGGCACCATCCGACCACCGTGTCATCCTCAGATGAGGATGCGGATAGGAGGAGCGTGTGGTCAGCACACCGCTCTCCCGGTCGTTATGATGATTTTCTGTGACCGGAGCCGCTACTATTCGGTCGATTAGCACCTCAATTGGCATCACGAGGCTGAGTGCACTCCGAAAAATGGTAACAGCGCATGACGGCCTGGATGGTCACCTATCCAAGTGCCGGCAACGCCCGACAGCGCTTAATTTCGGTGATCTGATGGAAACCGGTGTATCCACTGCGGCAAGGCCGTTGCCAACACGGCAATAATGTCTTTGCAGAATTTTGAATGACCATATGTGATTTTTCACAGCCTCTCGCTTCTGTTCGTATTTATGTGATCTTCTGTCACCGTCTCGAGCCTCAGGTGGCGTTGTACCTAGCGCAAGAAACGTTTACCGTGATCTATTCACCCAATCCGTACTTGTTTTTAGGATGTCAAGAAATGCTGCACTACAGACTCTTACATTCTTTGTAGTGTTGCTAGAGGAGGCCGAAATGCACGCGCTTAGCTCATGCAGGCTTGCGTGAGGTCTGGAACATTACAACGTAATTAATATAGCAAATAAAGTACGTAGTTGATGTAATACTTAACTTTATTCCATAATTGGTGAACATCGGTCTGACGGTACAGGCTTTATGAGATAACCAGCAAAAGATAAATGGCGCCTTGCTAGGTCGTAGCAATTGACGTAGCTGAAGGCTATGCTAACTATCGTCTCGACAAATGAGAGCGTATTTGTCAGTGTAGCTTCGCTAGCAAAGTCGGCTGTACAACTGGGGCGAGTGCTAGGACGTGTCTCTAGACCTGCCGTGTGGTGGCGCTCGGTCTGCAATCACTGACAGTGGCGACACGCGGGTCCGTCGTATACTAGCGGACCGCGGCCGATTTAAAGGCTACCACCTAGCAAGTGTGGTGTCTGGCGGTGACACCACATTCTTCACGACATTTTCTCGTTTTTTAGGCAAAGAAAAAATTGTGTTCACTTGACGGCGATTTCAGTTAGGTGGGGTATATAACGTCTCTTTGGAGATGAAACAGAAACGCATAGAAGGATGAAATTATTCTGCCATTCTTTGTTTGCATGCTGACAGAATGTATGGTGAATCGTTCTTACATGTTGCAAAGACAATTCCTTGCACTGTAATGTAGCCAGCCTATATGTACAAGTTGGCATACCCGTAAACCCTTTTGTCGCTGTCTGAAATTATAGGAACTAGCAAACAATAAGAGAATGACGCCAACAACCGACATTTAACCCTACAATGAATATTGCACTTAGAGGAAAGTAAACCTGCTGCTCCTAATAATATCATGTCATACAAAAACATTAAAAACTGACGTCCCTGTACGACAGCTGATATCCAAGAAAGTTAACTATAGACCTGAATTTTTTTGGGTGCGTATACTCTTTCGCGTTTGGCTGCACAGTAGTAGGTAATGGAATGAACTTTAATTCCAATAAAATACTGACAAACATACCTCGAAATTTTAGCTACGTTTCTTTGTCATGTCCTTCGACATCTCTTCTTCTTCTTGAATCTTCGTGGTTCAGTCTCTGCAATAAATTATGTATTCCTATCAACCGTTATCGGTATTTCCTCTTCATATATTATCTTCATCTACTTTAAACAAATGTCATTCCATAGGAACGTGACCTCACCTTGTAGGCTGCATCCACATCAATGAACTCAGAGAAACTGGCGCGTGAGTGGAACTACTGCAACAGAATTTCACAGCTGAATCTCCACACTGTGCAGTACAGCCAGCTTAAGTATCTACAGTACAAATAAGCATTTTATCATTATTTTCTTTGACAAAGAGAAGAGCAATGCTGTTTCTATGGAAAGGATAATAGCAGGTTTTGCAACTCCACCCATAGAACAACAATGTTAGTTCACAGCAGGTTTTGTAAATGTAAACATTGGCCTGTGAATTTAGCAAGCTTTGCATCTGTATGTGACATGCATGTAGCAGTTTCTGCAACTATTTGCCGTTTTTGAGTTTAAATTTTAAAGACATGAAGCGTATTCGCAGTTGCGAATATGGACAACCGTCAGCTGTATAATGGAATGACGACAATGGAAATCTGTGTCGGATCGGGACTCGAACCTGTATTTCCCGCTTATCGCGAGCAGTCGCCTTACCATTTTTATTTCGTCACTCGTTATGTTCGATATTATTCTCGTCGTTGGGTTTGGGTGGACGTCATTTGACACCTCTTGAATTTTATTGTAAATATGTCACTCATTTTTTATTATTATTACAGAGGGTAGCCAGCCCTCTGACTATCACGATGAGCTACCGTGCCGGCTCCATTGTAGTTCTGAACAATACAGGCACTGCAATAACGCATAAATTTAACACTGTTGCAGCTTGTTTAAGAGCCTGAAACGTATCTAAATTAGTAGTCAGTATCGTATAGGAACTTGGGATACCATTAGCTCATTTTAGTAATTTTACGCACACAGCTGGTTTTGCAAATGGACTGCTCAATTGTTTGAATTCCAAGAGATTTGACAATATGAACTCTACCAAGAATATGTACTACTTCCGTAACAGTGTTTTTGTGACCGTGCCCGTTGTCACTCACTAAGCTCATCAATCACTTTCATTGGAGCGGTTTTCTTATTATAGCTAACAATCTTTTGTGATACCCTCCTTCGCTATCAGCAGATCTGCTTTTTATTGCACTATTGTTTGTAGCGTACGAAGCTTTCCCAGAAATTCTGTGAGCCGACACGTCACTAGATATCGTTTGTATAGGCTGTTTAGAAAAAAGTGTAATATGTTCCGACAGCAGGAAGTATTGGTCAAAACTGGAAACCAATAACTGTTGAGATAGGATCCGTTGAAGTTTACAGTTGACAGCCTGCATTTTATTTATACATGAGTTAGAATTCTCAACAGATGGTGCAGTAAATCTACACAACACACTAGTGTGTGAAGGGACAAATACTCGAGCAATCATGGAGGTGGGACGTAAGACTCACTTCAAATGTGTGGGCAGAAGTAGTTGGTGGCGCATTCATAGGGCCATACATTTTACCAAACAGATTAACAGGTGCTGTGCATAAACGATTACCAGCGCTATTGGAGAACGCTAATCTCGCTGAAAGACAACGAATGTGTTGAAATCACAAATAAATTAGCCTCTGGCTGCAATGATGGTTTTCAATTTTTCTGTTGTATTGTCGATTTCGGAACTACCAACCCCAGCTTCCTTGCAACCACAGGCTAATTTGTTCGTAATTTCAATTCATCATACGAGTGCGATCACCATCTTTCATCACGATGGAAAGTTTAAATTCAACGACTTTGTTTTAAGCACAACAGGACACCACCCGATTTTGTTTGCATTATGCGACGGTACCGTGCCGCAACGTTTCATAGGCGCTGGATTTTTTGAGGAGGTCGGCTAGCGTTGCCTCCCTTTTCACCGCCCTTGAATCCGTTGGATTTATGGCTATAGGAACATTTAAAGGCATAATATGTGGCCAACACTTGGACAACGTGCAGGTATTACGGGAGTGTGTGACCAGTACATGCGACCGAGTCCAAATGGAGCCAGATGTCTTTGAAAGAGTGCGTGATTGACTGTGATGAAAGGCTGAAGGTATGATACGCAAATTGGGATGGCAATCATGAAGGCATAGGCGTCTTTCGCTAGGGCAGGACCTTCTGATGAAATTTCAGTGACCAACTTTCGCTCATCTAAACAGACAGAAATGATCACCGTAATAAAATAAGAAACATCAGAATTCACACGGAAAGATTTGTGTTCGTTTTTCTTGTGCGCTATTCGAGAGTGGAACGGTAGAGAAGTAGCTTAAAGGTGAGCCCTCTCCCACGCACTTAACTGTGAACTGTAGAGTAATCATGTAGATGTAAATGCAGATATAGATGCCTATAGTGCCTACTTTTACGTAACAGACAGATGGGAATGAGTGGACAGATAGGCTCGTATCTCAAGAGGTATTGATTTCGGGACATATAACAACAACTTTTCTTCGTAGTGTTGACCAATTCTACCTCCTGCAGGATTATGTGACAGATTTGTTTAAAACAATGGGTATGTGCGATTGCTGCAACGGACGCATTAAGTATGTGGCTAACAACTAGTTGGAAGTCTGTACGATCCAATTTAACGGTATGTTAACCAAACACATCAAAAGTTTCAAATATACTGGCAATCCAGAATACAGCAACAGCTGCTACGGTACCAGATCCGCATTCCGGTGTCGAATAAGCAGTCAGTGCCGACCGGCCCTCATGTCGCCCTGTGATAATGGTGTCCTTCGGGCGAACCATGTGAGTCGTGGGGTCACCACAACAATCTCCTGGTCGTTACCAGCTTCCTAGGCATTATTGCCGCTACTTGTCACTCACGTAGCCACCATGGTACCGGATGCACCCCGTCTGAGTCCTTCCACCAAGGAAAAATCCTTGGCAGTAACAGGAGTTAAACGCAGTGGTTAGCACAGTAGATTCGAATTCGGGTTCAAACCATCGTCCAGCCATCCTCATTTAGTTTTTCCGTGATTTCTGTAAATAGCATCAGAACATGCCAGTGGGGGGGGGGGGGGGGGGGCGGGGGTTCCTTTGAAAGGGCACAGCCAAATTCCATCCCCATCCTTCCCTAATCTGATGAGACTGTTGTCCTCGCTGTTTGGTCCCCTCCCCCAAATCAACCAACCAGTAACTGAACCCAAGTCCACCGCAAGGCAGTCCCACATGCTGACCACTGATGTACTGTACCTACCAGATGCTGCAGTAAGTAAGAAAAAAGACAATGTTATTTGACAAAGAAGCAGTGGAAATGGGATATACCTTTTTTATTTGTTATTTGACCCGAAGAAATTCGGAAAACATTTAAACAGGGCTGGCTTTGTGGGTAATACTGTGCACGACTCTGTACACAGCGGTAAGGCGAGATAGGTTACAGCTACCCAAGCACGACTCACGTCCCGTCCTCACAGCTTTTATATCAGCGCACACTCCGCTGCAGACTGATAATCTCATTCTGGAAACATTCCCAAGGCTGTGGCTAAGCCATGTCTCCTCAATATCCTTTCTTTCAGGAGTGCTAGCTCTGCAAGGTTCGCAGGAGAGCTTCTGTAAAGTTTGGAAGGTAGGAGACGAGGTACTGGGAGAAGTAAAGCTGTGAGGACGAGGCGTGAGTCGTGCTTGGGTAGCTCAGTTGGTAGAGCATTTCCCCGCGAAAGGCAAAGGTCCCGAGTTCGAGTTTTAATCTGCCAGGAAGTTTCATATCAGTGCACACTCCGCTGCAGAGTGAAAATCTCATTCAGGTTACAGAGTGGTGGAGTAGCTGCCTGAAAGGAGCAGAAATGATAAGCAAAGAAGTTAACACTGCAAACAAAAGTTTCACTTAACTTGTATTTCTCAAAACGAAATAGGACTCATTACAATTACTGCAGCAAGAAACAGAGTCGAGCTATCACAGTGTCCACAAGGAAAAGTCACTCTGTACTTATTTCAGCGACTTTCCACGCCCCTCGACGGTCCCTGTCTGTCAGTACATGAGGTCTGGCAGATACTGGCGTAGCTGCACTTGCTCCTTCGCCTTTACTCTTCACAACCAAGTCACTAACAGCCGACTTGGGCAGCTTTAGAAGGGTTGAAATGCCCCTGCCGGATTTGTTACTCAGCTTACATCCAATGACTAGTTGAGGTTCGAACTCACTGAGGTCTCCAGACCAACCTAATCTGCTGTTACGACTTCTCTACTGACAACACAATGCTTCCCGCCTCCTTTTAGGGGTGGGTCCGCCTCTTATGACATATAGTGGTAAATTCCACGTTACAAAGGAGTGTCCGGGTACTTTTAATTATCTTATCTACCTCAAGAAATGGAGAAATGTCTTCGAAATTGATTCTAACGGATTGAAAGCTGTACGTATTTTAAAGGTGGATCTTTTGAGAAGGCTTGCATGCCTCAGCGATACAGATTGCCGTACCGTAGGTGCGACAACAGTCGAGGCGTATATGTTGAGAGGCCAGACAAACGTGTGGTTCCTGAAGAGGGGCAGCAGCCTTTTCAGTTGTTGCACGGCGAACAGAATGGGTAATTGACCGTCCTGGCCTTGTAACATCGACCAAAACGGCCTTACTGTGCTGGTACTGCGAACGGCTGAAACCAAGGAGAAACTGATGCGAAGGTCGATGTCAGCATGTCACGCCCTCACACAAATGCAGGATGCTTTTCGATCGGTACCCCTGGGATTTGCAGTGGGGTGATAGAGGCTAGCACGAGTGGGGTGGTTGTAGGAATCTGGAACATTCTATAATAATTACTACTGGAATAGTTTAGTAAATAAAATGTACTTAACTTTGTCCTGCTACTGCACTCCAGGAACATAACTAATAACAACTATCATTCTTGAATACAAAGGACTCATTAACAAACATTAACTGGATTATACAAAAAGCAAGACAACACAATTCTGGTATTACGTGTGTAATACATGCGCGAGCTGAAGGCTATTCTAATCTGACTTCGCTCACGACCTATAGCTGACTCTGCCGGTGTGATCATGCAAGTCTCTCCGTGCCATACGGCGGCGCTGCAAGCGCCAGCGAGTCCAGAGAGGTTGCAAGTGTTGGACCGCTATCGATTATCGCAACCTCTAGCGTGGTGTCTAACGTTAACACCATAGAAACTACATCTGTGATTTTCCGAGGGCATGCAGCTCTACTGTATGCTTGAATGATGCTGGCATCCTCTTAGGTAAGACATTCCAGAGATATAATAATTCCCTATTCGTACCTCTGGGCGGGTACTACTCAGGACGATGTCGTTGTCAAGACAAACAAAACTGGCGGTATACGCATCGGACAGTGGAAGCATCGGACTGCACTTAATCGGGCAGGTAGGTTAGAAAATTTAAAAAGGGAAATGGACAGGATATAGTTAGAGATAGTGGGAATTAGTGAAGTTCGGTTGCAGGAGAAACATAACTCTTGGTCAGGTGAATGCAGAGTTAAAAATACAAAATCAAATAGGGACAATGCTGGAGTAGGTTTAATAATGAATAAGAAAATAGGAATGCAGTTTAGTTTAGAATAGATCAGATTAATTGTTCATTCCATAGAGCCACAAAAGAGGGCGTCCTCCTGGGTGTGGAACATGTTAGATAAACACATTTCAAAAAAATTTAATTAGAAAAACTAGAGTTTCATTAATTTTAATGATCCTCAGCCAATAAACAGTAACATTATGTACATGAATTAAAATTAAACTTCTAATATTTACAGGTTTAATACTTACTTCTGCTTTCATTAAATCCATCATTCACACGGTAGCTAGTTACTTGGCTATTAAAACCAAGTATTGTCAAAAATTAAAGTAAATTATTCATTTCAATGATCCTCAGTTAAGAACAGTCAAATTATGTACAAGATTTAAAATTAAACTTCCACTATTTACAGACTTAAAGACTTACATCTGCTTTCCATACATCCATCATTCACACAGTAGGTAGTTACTTGACTATTACAAACAAGTATTCTCAAAAATTAAAGTATAATAAATTTTCATTAAAATAGTCTACTGCTCTTGTTGAGTAATTTATCTTCTATGAACAACATAGCGAACGCATTACTGTGGCAAAGATAGACACAAAGCCCACACCCACCACAATAGTACAATTTTATACGCTAAGTAACTCCTCAGAAGATGAATAGATTGAAGAACAGTAAGATAATATGAAAGAAATTATTCATATAGTTAACTGAGACGAAAATTTAATGTTCATGGGGGACTGAATTCAATAGTAAGAGAAGGAAGAGAAGGAAAAATAGTAGGTGAATATGGACATGGGGAAATGAATGAAAGAGGCAGGTGTCAGATAGAGTTTTTCACAGAACATAATATAATCATCGCTAACACTTGTTTAAGTATCATGAAAGAAGATTGTATATGTGGACGAGACCTGGAGATACCAGAGGGTTTAAGATTGATTATGTAATACGAAGACAGAGATTTCGGAACCAGATTTTAAATTGTAAGACATTTTCAGGGGCAGATGTGGACCCTCACCACAATTTATTAGTTATGAACGTTACATTAAAGTTGAAGAAATTGCAAAAAGATAGGAAATTAAGGAAATAAGACCTGGATAAACTGAAAGAACCAGACGTTGTTGGGAGTTTCAGAGGGAGTATTACGGAACGATTGGCGAGCATAGGGGAAAGGAATACAGTAGTAGAAGGATGGGTAGCTTTGAGAGAGGTAATTCTGAAGGCATTAGAGGATTAAATAGTAATAAGACGACGCCTAGTAGAGATCCTTGGATAACACAAGAGATATTGGATTTAATTGATAAAAGGAGAAAATCTGAAAATGCAATAAATGAATCAGGCGAAAGGGAATACAAACGTCTAAAAGATGAGATTGACAGAAAGTGCAAAATTGCTGTGCAGTGATGGCTAGAGGACAAATGTAAGGATTTAGAAACGTATATCACTAGGGAAAAGATATATGACGCCTACTGTACAATTGGAGAGGCCTTTGGAGAAAAGAGAGCCACCTGTATGAATATCAAGAGCTCAGATGGAAAACCAGTCCTAAGCAAAGCTACCACGAAGACTTCCTATGTCCCTCCAGACAACAAACATTTGACAAACATCTGAGTCTTCATCTGCCAATCGGAAAGGCTCTAGGAAATCAACCAAAGACAAATGGTCTTCTCGTCCCCCAACATAGAGATCCCCTTCAACGGTATCGCTGCGTGATACCCTCAACCGGCCGACCGCTTCGGTGGTGCGCACCGCCAACAACTTTTCTGCCCTTGAATCCGCAGGCTAACCCAGATATAGAATGTTCGTAGCATTAGGTTCAACAAAGAGCATTTACAGCTCCTCTTGGAATCGCAGTGTCCACTTGTTTCTGCCTCCCGGAAACAAAATTACATCCTCACGACTGCTTTGATCTCTCACATTTGTTTCCGGTCCGTTTCGACCTTCCCTCTAGGACGGCATTCCATCTCGTGGGGGAATCATGCTGCTCATCTGGGATGACATTCGCAGTCAAACCATCTCGCTGACCACCTGGCTGCCAACAGTCAGCATTTCCCTGCCTCTGTAACCTCCCCCTTCCTAATTGGCCTACTGGGTTGCGATATAAGTGACCGTGATCTCATATGCTTAATGAAATTTTACAGTGAGTGAGGCTATCGTTACCGAAGGAAAAAACACCGGTTAGTTGGAGGAAAGTGTACAACAGACTCCTCTAAAGGAAGAATCTATTCTACATTGAAGCTAAATGTAGATGACAATTTTGAAATGGGTGGAATACGGTGCAATCGCTCACAAACCGCACAGGAGAAAAAGGGTACCACGTAATATTTACTATAAAAATCTAACACAAAGAAAACACTGATTAGGTAAAAAGGGTATAGTCAAACGGTCGCCAGGCTGCTAGGTCACTGAATGTCCAGAATCTTAAGAAAGGCAATGTCAAAGAAATTTAAGCAATAATAACTGGCGAGACAACAGAAGGTTGTCACTCTTTTCCACAACACAACAATTCAAGAGAATATAAATCAATCAGAAAGCTTTGAGTTTACAGTTACTTACTTTGAAATACTAAATTTTGAAAGTAACATTAAATGAAATTACCGGTTAAATAAATTACTGGCTTAGCTTAAACTTTGTTATGTAAAAAAAAACTTTCAGTAACCTCAGCGTAACGTAATGTTAAATTTAGAAAAAGACAAGCAATTTACTTTTGATTAGTGAAGGACTGAATTGACTTTACTTTAAGCAAATGAGCAACTGATTTTACTTTTAAAATAACAGCAATCAAATACATGCCAAGCCAGCAGAAGTCACTCGCTAAGCTAAATATAGAATAAATGAAATTGCGTACTCTTACCTGTGGTGTATCTTTAGTTATTAGTTTTGCTAGCGGAAGTTTACTTTACTTTAAGTAGCCTCTGTCATGCAATACAAGAATGGGCAGTGACTGTGGCAGAAAATTTAGATTGAAACTTGTCATTAGCAAACACACAAAACTGGCATCAATTATTTAATCAGTTTTCATATTCTTACGACATTCGGTGATTGCATGGAAGGGAAAGTGCCCCTGCTTGGTAATAATCTCTGAGGACAATGACAATACAGATGCTCTACAAGTTTTAACTATTGCAAGTTATTATTCAAGTTATTCATATTTTGTGAAAAAAAATCTACTGGCTAAAGCCCCTCCATTCCTACATCTGTCAGTTAACAGTCTTACGGTGGTATAGCTGTACGGACGACGAAGAATGTAGCCGACGACAACGCTGAGCTGCCTTTGTTGCTGCTGCTGCTGTTCGATGAGAACCCCGAGTCGTCTCTAAGGCCACCGATAATTATGGGACAGGCAGCATTGGAACTGCAGCTTCCACCGCCTGTCCACTCCTGCCGAGCTCTCCATACTCGCGGGTTAACAAATCACGCGCGTCTACATTAGCGCGAGCACAGCTGCACACCGCCGCGGTGGCCGGAGCGCCCAACAAACACTTCCGCACTGCTTCATGGCTCAAGCTGCCCTGCATCCTCCCCGCCAGTAGCACGACAGAGACTCCCCATACGCATAGATAAACAAAGGCACAGCTACTGCCATTTCGTCGTTGCTCTGCCCGTAACACGACAGAGATTCTCCATAATACATCGATTACGCATTAAATATAATTTCTGTAATACAGCTTCAGAATCAAAAGTACAGTGCAAGTAAAAAATGCAATGATCGTATGGCATTGTTGGCCGGGGAAGTTCGGCAGCCGCGTTGCAGGTCTTATTTCATGTGACGCCACATTGGGCGACTTGTGCGGCGATGAGGATGAGACGATGATGAGGACAACACAACACTCAGTCCATGGGTGGAGAACATATCCAACCCGGCCGGGAATCGAACCCGGTCCGCTGCGTGGGAGAAAAGTACGTTACCACTCAGCTAAGCAGGCGGACACAGCGTAACTTATCAATGGATATTAAACGGCAAAAATTTTGGATGGTGCAGAGGGCATTTTATCAGCATTTTCGGTGCTGCACCACACTTCATCTTTTCTCTTTGTAACGTCTACATCTCTCCGTCGTTCGGTGTCACCAGGTGTTATTGGTCAACTCCCTCACCCCTTTTTGCAGCCTGGTGACTTTAATGCTCACCATCCCCTTTGTGGCTCTTCCAGAACCTGCCCGAGAAGTGCCCTCTTGGCTGACCTTCTCAAACAACTCAACCTCATCTGCCTTAACACTGGAGCACCCACGTTCCTTTCAAACTCCACACACACATATTCCCATTTGGACCTCTCGTTCTGCACTTCCCAGCTTGCCCGTCGTCTCGAGTGGTTTGTTCTCTGTGACGTGTACTTGAGCGACCATTTACTGTGTGCTGTCCATTTACTGACTCCTACCCCATCTGCATTTAACCCCAGCAGTCAACTTTCTAAGGCCGACTGTAGGCTTCACGCCTTCCTGACGACCTTCGACGAACAACATTTTCCCAGTTGTTATGACTAAGTAGAATACTTCACAAAGGTTATCCTTCCCACCGTAGAATGTTCCATTCCTCGCACTTCATCATTACCGAGCCACGTCCCAGTTCCTTGGTGGCCTGAGGCGTGCCACGACGCAATTCGCGGTTGGAGAGGTATTCTCCGCGTTTTTAACAGTCATCGTACGATGGCGAACTGTATTCATTATAAAAGCTGCGTGCGCGATGTCATTCTTCTGGATAGAAAAAAAGATATGCGGATTTCATTATTTCATTTGCTAGTTCTTTTAACAGTTCCACTCCCTCTTCCATCGCGTGGGCCAACCTCTGACGGCTCTCTTGGACGAAGGTCCATTCCCTAATTTATGGCCTGACCGTAACAGACTGTGGACCCCATTGCTATCTCCAACACCCTAGGCCTCTATTTTGTGGAGATTTAGAACTCCACCCACTATCACCTGCTGCCTTCCTTCATCAGAAACGAGTGGACTAGGTTCAGGTGATACCCTTCCCTTCACAGTATCGTGAGTGCTACAGTGCCGCCTTTGCTATGAAGGAGCTACATCATGCTCTCACTTCATCCCAATTTTCCGCCCCAGGGCCGAACGAGGTTCACATTTAAATGTTGCAGCATCTTTCTCTTGCGGGCAAGCGTTACCATCTTCATATGCGCAATCGCAACTGGACAGATGGCACGTTTCCGAGATGCTGCCGTGAAGCCACTGCCACACCCATATCTAACCCGCTAAGGACACACCTGACTTCTAGCTACTGCCCCATTTATTTCACCAGCTGTGTTTGCAAGGTGATGATACTTATGATTCATGCGCGGCTGGTATGATGGCTCGAGTCCCGAAATTTACTAACCACTGCGCAATGTGGATTCCGAGCGCGCCGTTCTGCAATTGATCACCTAGTCACTTTGTCAATCCATGTCATGAAAGATTCTTTACGGAAATACCAGACTGTGGGCATGATTTTTTTGTTTGGAGTAAGCCTACGATACCTGCTGAAGGAGTAGTATCCTCTGTACTCTCTACAAGGGGGCGCTTCCGAGGCCGCCTGCCCCGTTTACTTAAGGAATTTTTAAAAGACAGCCTTTTCAAGATGTGTGTGGGTTCTTCCTTGTCGGACACCTTCATGCAGGAAAACGGGGTGCCTCATGGCTCCGTCCTGAGTGTCGTCATCTTTGCTGAAACCATTATCCTTATTATGGCCTGTCTCCCATCTGGCATCTTTGGCTCCCTTTTCGTCGACAGGTTTGCGATCTATTGCAGTTCCCCATGGACTTGTCTCCTTGTGCGGCGTCTTCAGCGATGTCTTCATCGTCTTTACTACAGGAGCATCGGCAATGGCTTTCGTTTCTTCTATGACAAAACCGTTTGTATGAATTTATGGCTGCTGCATGGTTTTGTTCCACAGTCTTTATATATTGAGCGTGCTGCTCTTCCGCTCTCTGAAAGTACGAAATTCCTGAGGCTCATGATTGATAGAAAGCTTTCTTGGTCCTGCCACATGTTTTACGTCACCGCCCGCTGCACTCGGTCCCTCACTGTCCTGAGATGTACTTCCTAGGAGCGGATCGGACCACCCTCCTCCATTTGTGCCGATCCCTTGCCCGTTCCAAACTAGACTATTTGTGTTTCCTTTATGCATCTGCACACCCATCCATCTAATGCCACCTAAATACGATCCTCCATCGTGGAATCTGTTTTGCCACTGGCGTTTCTTACACTAGCTCGGTTGAGAGTCTCTATGCAGAAGCTGCCGAACTACTGCTGTCATTCCGGCGTGATGTTCTCCTCAGCGGATATACATGTCGTTTGTCTGCCATGCCCTGCCGCTCATCCTCTGCCTCTTTCTTCCCACTACCTCTCACTTTCCCGATGGATGTGAACCCTTCACCACTCTTTGTGCGGCGGTCCGTGTTCACCTTCATTCGCTTCCTAAGGAAACTACTCCAGATCTATCGCTGTAAGTTTCTCGACCTTCGAACGGAACTTAGCGATAGTAACTTCCTGTACACTGATAGCTCTCGGACTGACCGTGCTGTCGAGTGTGCCTTCGTCATTGCCAACGACGATTTTCTGTGTCGGCTTCGGAACACTGCTCAGTATTTACGACAGAGCTCTTCAACCTGTTTCATGCCACGCATTACATCCGGCGTGACAAGCTTTTCAGTTGTCATCTGCTCCAATTCCCCGTGCTCTTGAGAGTCTCTGTGTGAATTGCTGGTCACGTCGGTGTGATGGCAAACGAGGCTGCTGACGCTGCTGCCAAGGCTGCAGTCCTGTCTCGGCCCGCTAGTTCTTCCATCCCTTCCGATGATCTCTGTGTTGCCATCTCTCAGCAGAAGTTGTCACTTTGGCGTCACCACTGGTCTTCCTTTCATGGGAAAAAGCTCCTGGGGATGAAACCTCTCCCAGCTACTTGGCCGACGCCCTCTCGCCCCTCTCGCCGCGAGGAGATCATTTTAGCTTGGTTGCGTTTCTGACACTGTCGCTTTAACCGTCGCCATTTGTTAAGTGGCTATCTCCCACCACTTTGTGCTTATTGTACCGGTCGGAGTGGCTGTGCGGTTCTAGACGCTACAGTCTGGAGCCGAGCGACCGCTCTGGTCGCAGGTTCGAATCCTGCCTCGGGCATGGATGTGTGTGATGTCCTTAGGTTAGTTAGGATTAGTTAGTTCTAAGTTCTAGGCGACTGATGACCTCAGAAGTTAAGTCGCATAGTGCTCAGAGCCATTTTGTGTTCATTGTCGTCAATCTTTGACGGTTCGCCATTTCCTGACCGAATGCCCTTTTTTAACTATTTACGTTCTAATGTATATTTGTTGTCTGAGTTATCAGCCGTTTTAGCAAACGATGCGAGGGCTGTCTACCGCGTTTGACTTTTTATCCGTCGTAGCAATACGGCATAGGACATTTAATCTTTAATCTGGGACCTCCGTTGACACTACGGTTCTTTCTCCAAGTGGAAGTTCTTGTTCTTAGCTCTATTTCCTTCCATCAACTGGGCTTAACATGTATTCGCTTTTAACTCCTTTTTCGTATTAGTGTTCTAAGGTTCCGATGAGAGCGCGTATGGCCTTAGTTGTTTTTGCGTCCTAATACAAAACAAACAAGCCGCATATAGGACGCTGGTGCGACCCATTTTTTAATAATGCTCGAGTGTTTGGAATCCGCACTAGGTCATATTAAAGGAAGACATCGAAGCTATTCACAACAGGGCTGCTATATTCCTTACCGTTAGGTTCGAAAAACACGCAGGTGGTACGGAGAGGCTTCGGAAATTCAAATGGGAATCCGTAGAGGGAACACTACTGATAATTTATTGAATGTGCGTTTGAAGTTAACTACAGAACGATCCTACTGCCGCCAACATACGTTTCTCATAAGGACCACGAAGATAAGATTCGAGAAATTAGGGCTCATACAGAGTGATA
Organism: Schistocerca cancellata; assembly: GCF_023864275.1. Classification (NCBI taxonomy): domain Eukaryota; kingdom Metazoa; phylum Arthropoda; class Insecta; order Orthoptera; family Acrididae; genus Schistocerca; species Schistocerca cancellata. Next base: position 362,083,586 of record NC_064631.1, read on the forward strand.
TAGACAGTCGTTGAACGAGAAAGGAAACGACTAGTAGTGGTAGAGGGTACCTTCAGCCACGCACCGTACCATGGATTGTGGAATATGTATGCAGGTGAAGTGCTTGAGGTAACGAAACGGAGTTTAAATAAGAATATGGTTGTTGTTGTGGAGGATGGTATTAATGGATTGGCTTTGGGAGAAATGGGTTCTAGGTGGAATATGCTGAATACTGTGATTAGACGCCAAATGTGTTTTCGATATAGCATTGAGTTTAAATGGAAAATGAATGCGTACCACGTTGTTGTTGGATGTCTCAGCGTTCTTCTTCTGCGGACTTGAAGACCTGAGCAGCTTGAGTTTCACATGAAATCATTTATTTGCTGAGCCTCTCTACACACTCCTACACCTGTACTCCACAAGCCATATCACGGTATGCGGCGAAGAATGCTTTGTGTACCGCTGTCACTTCCCTGTTTTTCTGTCCCAGTCGCGTATGGTTTCGTGTTGCACTGCTTCGAATCTTCTCTATTTCGTCTACCAATCCTACCCATACTGAAACATAATACTAGAATATTGGCTGAACGACTGTTTTGTAAACTACTTCCCTTGACGGACTACTTTTCCTGAAGATTCTTCCAACAATCTGTCTCGCATCTGCCTTACCCGCGTTTAATGTTATGTTGTCGTCCCATTTCATGTCACTGCGGACGCTTGCTCCTAGATATCTTATGGAAATAACTGCTTCTAGTGATCTGCAATCGTATAATACATTAATGCTTCTTTGTATCTATGTATACGCGATAGGTTATATTTGTTTATTTCGAGGTTCAACAGCCATTTTCTGCGTGGTTCTTCTGCATGCATTTCAGCATTTCCCTGAAGTTTCCCAGAGTTGCGACTTCTCTGTATACAATAGAATCATCCGCGAAAAACCTCAGGGAACTTGCGACATTATCTGCTTGATCCCTTGGGGGCATGCTCGAAGTTACTTCTACGTCTGAAGACTACTTTCCGTTCAGAACGACATGGTATGTTCTGTTTACTAGAAACACTTCAGTCTATATTCCGTATGCTAGTTTTTTGTTCATTAGGTGGCAGTCTGAAATTGTGTCGAGCGCCTTCCGGAAGTAAAGGCACACGGCATCTACTTGGACGCCTGTATCTACTGCTTTCTGGGTCTCATGGATTAACAAAGCGACCTGGGTTTCACACAATCGTTGTTTTCGGAATCCGTGTCGATTGCTACAGAGGGATGTTTCGGTCTTCAGAAATATAATACGCAATCAGAAAACATATTACACAACTCAGACTGACATCAGAGAAGAGGCCTATAGTTTTGGGTGTCTGTTCGACGACTCTTCTTCAAATCGGGAATGACCTATGCTTTCTCCCAATCATTAGGTACGCTTCGCTCCTCAAGTGACCTGCGGTACACCACTGCTAGAAGGGGCAAGTTCTCTGTGTGGAATCCAATTGACATCCCATCAGGATCAGTGGCTTTTTCTCTGTTGAGCGATTTCACTTACTTTTCTATGCCTTCCCCTCAAATATTCCGGCCCTAAGTCTCCTTAACATGGAGTCTTTAAAAGCTGCCGGTTACCGTGTTTAATCCACGTCTCTTATCTTAACGTAATAATTCCGCATTCTGAATCTGTGCCAGTCTCACTAGATATTCGCGGAATTTTTATTACTATAAACACGTGTCCACCACTAGCATTCAACTTATCTTTGTGACATACGTTCTAAAAAGACTTAAGAATTTTTATTGCTATTGACACCTGGTCTCAGCCAGCATTCTGACTCTTTGTAGGCGTAGTTACCTTTTATAAGAGACACTTGTTCCTGGACGTTTCCGCATATCTCACGCTTAACTGATGCAGTATCAACATTTTCTTTCTGCGTTTCGCTATGACGAATGATACATCGTCTGGACTCAGGTTGCGTTTTTTCGGACTGTGAAGGGATTTCGCTATCCTAAAAGAACCACATTTGCTCTCCCCACTTACGCCACTGCCCTCGCAGCTGCTTCCTGCGTGTATACTTTCTGACCTCTTAACCTTCCTTGTACCACTGGGGTAAATATCGGCCCACAAGCGCATTGTAAATACGTATATCCCTTCTTTTCAAAGTTATTGTATCAAAATATGAGTTTCTTGCTCTGAGTCAGCTGTATCCAGTGATGTTTTGTTCACTTTTATGCTTACAACAAGTTAAAATATATTAACTAACTTTTTTTTATTGAATACCATTGGGATCATTATGACCTGAATTTAAATTTCTTTTTGCTTGTCGAATGTAATATTTATGAAAATAAACTGAAGAGCCAAAAAAACTGGTACACCTGTCTAATATCGTGTAGAGCCCCCGCGAGCACGCAAAAGTACCGCAACACGACGTGGCATGGACCCAACTAATGTCTAATGTAGTGCTCTAGGGAACTGACTCCATGAATCCAGCGGAGCGGTCCATAAATCCGTAAGGGTACGAGGGAGTGGAGATCTCTTCTGAACAACACGTTGCAAGGCACCCCAGATATGCTCAATAATGTTCATGTCTGGGAAGTTTGGTGGCCAGTGGGAGTGTTTGAACTCAGAGTGTTCCTGGAGCCACTCTGTAGCAGTTCTCGACGTGTGGGACGTCGCATTGTCCTGCTGGAATTGCCCAAGTCCGTCGAAGTGCACAATGGACGTGAATGGATGCAGGTGATCAGACAGGATGCTTAAGTATGTGTCAACTGTCAGAAGTATCAGGGGTCCCATATCATTTCAACTGCACACGCCCCACACCATTACAGAGTCTCCCCTAGCTTGAACAGTCCCCTGCTGACATGCATGATCCATGGATTCATGAGGTTGTCTCCATACCCGCACACGTCCATCCACTCGATACAATTTGAAACGAGACTTGTCCGACCAGGCAACATGCTTCCAGTCATCAACAGTCCAATGTCTTCGTTGATGGGGCCAGGCGAGGAGTAAGCCTTTGTGTGATGTAGTCATTAGGGGTACACGCGTGGGCCTTCGGCTGCGAAAGCCCATATCGATTATGTTTCGTTGAATGGATCGCACGCTGACACTTGTTGATGGCCCAGCATTGAAATCTGCAGCAGTTTGCGGAAGGGTTGCACTTCTGTCACGTAGAACGATTATCTTCAGTCGTTGTTGGTCCCTTTCATGAAGGATCTGTTCGCGGCCGCAGTAATGTCGGAGATTTGATGTTTTCCGGATTCCTGATATACACGGTATATTCGTGAAATGGTCGTACGGGAATATCCCCAACTTATCACTACCTCGGAGATGTTGTGTCCCATCGCTCGCGCGCCGACTATAACACCACGTTCAAACTCACTTAAATCATGATAACCTGCCATTGTAGCAGCAGTAACCAATCTAACAACTGCGCCAGACACTTGTTGCCTTGTATAGGTGCTGCTGACCGCAGCGCCGTATTTTGCTTGTTAACATATATCTGTATTTGAATACGCATGGCTATGCCAGTTTCTTTCGCGCTTCAGTGTACAACTGCAATGTATTTTTTTGGTAGTTCATTAAAAGACTGACACTACATCCCGGCTAAATTACTTGGGGACTTTATGACTCCAGTAGTAATCAGTGGCCCAAAAGAAAACGTGGTAGTAGGAGGGTTTAGAGGAATTCCACATGTCTCCACCCGATAGCGGTGGTCGGGAAATCCGCATCACAGAATCGTCTGAGCCTTCGGTTGAAGCCTTCCATTCGGTTCCAAACCAGAGGCCGCGATCTGTCCTGGAAACGATGCTACGAAATCATAGCTCTGCTTTTACCCTGTGAGCGAGGCTATCTCTCTTCTCCAAACCATATCCAGTCAAAACGCGTTTTAAAGCTTCAAAAACTTCAGCTTCAAGAACTTTGAAAAGTAATAAATGCAACAAACAGCATTTTTTCGTCTAGTATGAATGAATAAACTGTGTAAAGATGTTATTGAAAACTAATCAAAATGTGTTACGTCCAAAAGTAGTTTACACCAAAAGGCATGTTGTCCAAAGAACACAACAAATCTTATTTAGTCCATCACAAAAATCCTCAATCTTTGAAAGTAAAATAAAAAAACCCTTTCAATAAACACATTATTAACAGCCGTATCTGTTTATTTTGCGTAAAATTCGATAGAATTAATAAAATACTTTTGCGGTGTGTTTCTTGCTTCTCCTAGTGTATAATTTAAGTTACCCCCGTTTATATTGAGGATCTCTAAAACAATACGTTGGTTTTCCGAAAACTGACAAATCTCTCTGAGACCGAGCGAGGTGGCGCAGTGTTTAAACACGGGACTCGCATTCGGGAGGACGACGGTTCAAGCCCGCGTCCGGCCATCCTGATTTAGGTTTTCCGTGATTTCCCTAAATCACTCCAGGCAAATCCCGGGATGGTTCCTCTGAAAGGGCACGGCCGATTTCCTTCCCCATCCTTCCCTAGGCCGGCCGCGGTGGTCTAGCGGTTCTGGCGCTGCAGTCCGGAACCGCGGGACTGCTACGGTCGGAGGTTCGAATCCTGCCTCGGGCAGGTGTGTGTGATGTCCTTAGGTTAGTTAGGTTTAAGTAGTTCTAAGTTCTAGGGGACTTATGACCTAAGATGTTGAGTCCCATAGTGCTCAGAGCCATTTGAACCATTTGAACCATCCTTCCCTAATTCGATGAGGCCGATGACCACGCTGTCTGGTCTCCTTCCCCAAACAACCAACCAACCAAATCTCTCTGAATTTGGATACTTTTAATGATGGCATTAATGTGCTGTCAGATACACTAAGTGATCAAAAGTATCCGGAAACCCCCAAATACATACGTTTTCATATTAGGTTCATTGTGCTGTCACCTACTGCCAGGTACTCCATATCAGCGACCTCAGTAGTCATTAGACATCGTGAGAGAGCAGAATGGGGCGCTCCGCGGAACTCAAGGACTTCGAAATTGGTCAGATGATTGGGTGTCACTTGGGTCATACGTCTGTACGCGAGATTTTCACACTCCTAAACATCTCTAGGTCCACTGTTTCCGATCTGATAGTGAAGTGGATACGTGAAGGGACACGTACAGCACAAAAGCGTACAGGCCGACCTCGTCTCTTGACTGACAGTTGAAGAGGGTCGTAATTTGTAATAGGCAGACATCTGTCCAGACCATCACACAGGAATCCCAAACTGCATCAGGATCCACTGCAGGTACCATGACAGTTAGGCGGGAGGTGAGAAGCTTGGATTTCATAGTCCAGCGGCTGCTCATGAGCCACACGCCGCGCCGGTAAATGCCAAACGACGCCTCGCTTGGTGTAACGAGCGTAAACACTGGGCGATTGAACTGTGGGAAAACGTTGTGTGAAGTGACGAATCACAGTACACAATGTGGCGATCCGATGGTAGGGTGTGGGTATGGCAAATGCCCGGTGAGTGTCGTCTGCCAGCGTGTGTAGTGCCAAGAGTAAAATTTGGAAGTGGTGGTGTTATGGTGTCGTCGTGTTTTCATGCAGGGGGCTTGCACCCCTTGTTGTTTTGCGTGGCACTATCACAGCACAGTCCTACACTGATGTTTTAAGCATCTTCTTGCTCCCCACTGTTGAAGAGCAATTTGGGGATGGCGATTGCATCTTTCAACACGATCGAGCACCTGTTCTTAACGCACGGCCTGTAGTGGAGTGGTTACACGACACTGACATCCCTGTAATGGACTGCCCTGTCCAGAATCATGACCTGAATCCTATAGAACACCTTTGGGATGCTTTGGAACGCCGACTTCGTGCCAGACCTCACCGACCGACATCGATACCTCTCCTCAGTGCAGCACTTCGTGAAGAATGGGCTGCCATTCCCCAAGAAATCTTCCAGCACCTGCGAGAGTGGAAGCTGTCATCAAGGCTAAGGGTGGGCCAACACCATACTGAATTCCAGCAGTAACGATGGAGGGCGCCATGAACTTATAATAATTTTCAGCCAGGTGTCCGGATACTCTTGATCACATAGTGTAACTGTTGGGATAAACTCAAAACATCTCTGTGAATTCATTGAGTTTAGCAAACTTATTATTATTAAAGTTATCTAATGTACAGGTACTTGGAAAGTCACGAGATTGTAAAAAGATTAGGTAGACGGAGTGATTTAGGTAAAAAGTAAGAAGACAAAATGTGAACAGTTAACTAAAACTCCTCGGCCTTTCTCGACCCTTTCGATTCATTCAATTAGCTTGTATTTTTTAAGGCTGACTTCAGCAGAACTGCAAGACGGGAGTGAGCACGAAAATACAGAAATAAAGGGACCGACCTAATAAGGTCACGGTCTGCAATACAGCCGTTCATACGGTGCATCTGTTAATATTGAATGTTTCGCTTTACAGGGAACAAATCTGGATGAACTGCTTAACCCCCACTGCAGACGTTGACGCATTAACTTCATGGCTGCATTAATTACAAGTGACACAGGAACTATTCACTACCGAATGGAGACGCAAGTTGAGACTTACTAAGACAGACGAGAAAACAGACAAATTTATCTGGATTCAAACTGGAATGGAATGTGTAATTACGACTGTAATAAATATTAATTGAGATGAGTGGAACTTGTAGCCTGGCGAACGGACTATAGCCGGGCCGAGGAAGTCGTTGGCTGTTTTCCAAGAAATAAGAAAAGCTAGATACAGCGCCCCAATGGAAGATTGTTAGATGAAATAAAAAATACGGTATGGATGGATATAGCTGAAGACTACACATTGAGGTGACAGAAGTCATGGTATAGCGATATGCATGTATACAGATGGCGGCAGCATTGCGTACACAAGGTATAAAAGGGCAGAGCATTGGCGGAGCTGTCATATGTACCCAGGTGGTTCGTGGAGTTAACTGATTTTGAATACGAAATGATAGTTGGAGCTAGACGCATGGGACAATACATTTCGGAAACCGTTAGGGAATTCAATATTCCGAGTGGCACAGTGTCAAGACTATGCCGAGAATACCAATTTATCAGGCATTAACTCTCACCACGGACAACACAGTGACCGACGGCCTTCACTTAACGGCCGAGAGCTGCGGCGATTGCATATAGTTGTCGGTGCTAACAGAAAAGAAACACAGCCCGAAATAACCACAGAAATCAATGTCGGACGTATGACGAAGAATGCGGCTAAATTTGGTGTTAGTAGGCTAACAGCACATCTCCTGCAGCGCCTCTCCTGAGAACATGGCCATATCGATTGGACCCTAGACGACTGGAAAATCGTGGCCTGGGTAGATGAGTCCCGATAGCAGTTGGTAAGAGTTGATGGTAGGGTTAGAATGTGGTGCAGACCCCATGTTGTCAGCAAGACACTGTGCAAGCTGGTGGTGGCTCCATAATGGTGTGGGCCGTGTTTACATGGAATGGACTGGGTCCTCTCGTCCAAATGAACCGATCATTGACTGCAAATGGTTATGTTCCGCTAGCTGGAAACCATTTGCAGCCATTCATCGTCTTTGTTCCCAAACAACGATGGAATTTTTATGGATGACAGTCATGCCATGTCACTGGGCCACAGTTCTTCGCGTTTGGTTTCAAGAACAGTCTGGACAATTCGAGCGAATGGTTGCGCCACCCAGATCGCCCGACATGAACCTCATCGAACATTTATGGGATATAATCGGGGGGTGAGTTGGTGCACAAAATCCTGCACCGTCAACATTTCGGCAACAGTGGATGGGTGTGGAAGCGGCATGGGTCAGTATTTGGCAGGGGACTTCTAACGACTAGTTGAGTCCACGTCACGTCGGGTTGCTGCACTAAGACGGGCAAAGTGATGTCCGGCACGATATTACGGGGTACCCCACGACTTTTGTCGCCTCAGTGTAATGCACTGATGAATAGGTTCAGTTGCATTTATTAACCAGTGAATGTAAAATAGATGAGGACGACGACGACGACGACGACGACGACGAATGTGTGTGGTGATTTCGAAAAATCTTCTTCACTGTTGTTATTGGTAACTAAGATTGCCGGTTGAATCTGTGCTCTGATGGATTCGTAGGAAATACGCAGTTTTTCGAGTTTGTCACTTATACTTCCTCCCTATATCATGTTTATCCTTGACTACTGATGCGTCTTTTGTTGCAAAAATCTTCGAATTACTTTTAGTTTTGAGTCGTAAAAACAGTACGACCTCCAGATTAGTATCTAAATGCTCACCGAATGCTAACAACAGTGTGCATCCCACTCCCCCCTCCACTCCAACTGCTATCGGTCGACAGTGCCGCCATTTTGTGTACAGTAGCTTACTACTACACTTTTCTTCCTCGTTGCTATAAGCAAAGACATTCCAACGATGAAATTTGAAATTTCTTGTTTAGAGACGTGGGACGTATCACGTGTCAGGTGAGAAATAGTGTTAAAAAATCACTCAATCTTTAATCAGTCTGAGTCATGAAATCTAGGTGGTGTAACATACTTAGCTGTCATCTTCTTTAAATCTTTCAAGGAAACTCTTACGATATGAAAACACTCTTTAAAATGATGATGATATTGATGGTCTTGTTTACAAAGATGCAGTAAGATGTAATTCCCTACCTATTGATCCATTCTGATTTGTTCCGTCCTCAGTGTGTTATTTAACTGCTCTGTGACACGCATTATGTCCCAGATCTCAGTCTCGTAAGTGAAATTTCATTACCTGTGTAAGTTGCGCGATTCCAAAACAAAAATCAAAGAACAATCTGAGGCTCACCAGGACATCAGTATCAGATCTGAGGTAAACCTTAAGTATGAAGTGCCGGCAGGAGTGGCCGAGCGGTTCTAGGCGCTTTCAGTCTGGAACCGCGCGACCGCTACGGTCGCAGTTTCGAATCCTGCCTCGGGCATGGATGTGTGTGATGTCCTTAGGTTAGTTAGTTTTAAGTAGTTCTAAGTTCTAGGGGACTGATGACCTCAGATGTTAACTCCCATAGTGCTCAGAGTCATTTGAACAAATTTTTTAAGTGTGAAGTAAAAAAAGGCGTCGAAGTCCGTGTAGCAGAAAAGTAAATGGCGTAGTGTTAGTTGCGGCAAATTACAGTGCCAATTCTCAAACACAAATCGGAATTTTCTGGCAAGTGACTTTGTTTATCAGACTGAAAATATTTTTTTTTCAATAATCTTCTTCGAGTTAATTTTCTCTCGAGTAGTTGCACTTCGAGCGACACCAAGTCGAATGCAACAGCACCTGAAACAAAGTATTCAAAAGGGAGTACGAACGCTCTGAAAACTACTGGGCTCATTCAAACACTGCACTCTTATCATCAGAGCCATAAAAAAAGATTGGTTGCATGTGACAGAAAACAAACAGCGGTCGCTCAAATCAACCAGACGGGCATGGCGGACTTCAGCGCAACCTCACCACTGGAAGGAGGTTCTGTTTACCTGGCTGCGCATCGGACATAGTCCTTTAACACATGGCTTCCTCCTTTGGCGGGAGGATCTACCACTCTGTGAAGTTTGTGGTTTGCCACTTTCAGTTCAGCATGTATCTCAGTAATTACCACATGTATAAATTTTGCAATGCAATTCCTTGTTTAAAATTTCAGCTAGACGACATCTTATAGCTAAGAGCAGTGACGAGTAAGGGAGGGAGATTTTTTTCTTTTATACAGCTAAATTCATAGATAACAGTATTCCAAATAAAAATTGTAGATACATCTTTGACAGAATTTAACATCTAAATTGGTCCAGCTAACATTACCACGGCCCCGCCCGCCGGAGGTTCGAGTCCTCCCTCGGTCATGGCTGTGTGTGTTGTTCTTAGCATAGGTTAGTTTAAGTATTGTTTAAGTCTAGGGACCGATGACCTAAGCAGTTTGGTCCCTTAGGAATTCACACACATTTGAGCATTTAACATTACCAGTGACGGACGAAACCATTCGCGTGCCCCATTTCTACTTCAGTATGACAAACTCATCCCTGTGAACTGATTTCGCAATCGACAGGTGGAGTTGGCGCTACGTTTCACGTTGGGCGCGTATGACCCTAGTTGCTTTTGCACCCTAAAACAAAACAAACGAACAGCTACGTTTCACGTACTCATTAAATACAAAAACGCAGGCGGTCGTTAGTAGTTGGCTCTCGGCATTTAAACTACGAACGTAATGTTTACATGAAAAAAATAACAGTACCTCACAGCACCTCGATAGTCATATTGTATGTGGGGGGGGGGGGGGCGGCACGTTTTTCAGGGGCTCTGTCGCTGTGGTGCGGAAGTTCGGCCACTGCCGGCGACGCTGCGCTGTGCGGGTGACCCTGTGTCCATGAGCGTTGTATAGCGAGTGCCGCACAGAGACGGCACGCGGCCCGCTCCCTGTGTGGCTGATACTTTAATCACGCGTGTCGGCTGGTTGGTTAGGCTTATCTGTACGATAGCAGAAAGACAGAACAAGTCAATTTATAGGTTACTAAATTAATTTGTATTGAAGCGTGGCTGCATGTAGAAGACTTACAAATGAGTTCACATAACAATAAACATTTAACGTATTTACAAGTTCTCAACGAAATAAGAATTGACCAGTGGCAACTTTTCGTAGCTTACTTTGAAATTTAGCTTCACTATCTGTCAGGCATATTAAAACATCTGGCAAATGGCCAAAGAATTTTAGTAGAATTATTATTCACCTCTTCTCTTGTCAGTCAGTTTTAATGATTGAAAAAAATTAAAACTGTCATCAATCCCAAGGTTGGGTTGAACGCTACAGTGTTTCATAAGGCATGGTTTCCACCCTTCTTTTAGACAATTGATTATTCGCTAATGAGAGACGATATTTCCCTTTAAGCACTAAAATTTGTAAGCGATTTCATGCAGTTAGCAGTAGCGATTCTTAGTTCTCAATGTAAAATACGTATGTATCAGATACGTGTGAAAGATAAGTTACATCTGTTCAAACATCTAATAATCCAACAATAAGAAATCAGGCCGAAATATATATCCATAGCTTCAGTCAGTTAAGACCCTTAGATTGCATGTAGATACATATTTGTCTGCTTTACCACAGTGACAGTTATCTTCAATGCAAATGTAAGATAAAAATTGTAATACGCTAGTAATGAGCCAATACAGAAAATACGATTCTTTGTGTTATTTGTACAGATGTACCTCATAGAAAGTACTATGACTGACTGGATCTGCACGTATCACGACAAATATATTGGTGTCAAATGTGAAACTGACAAATATAGCCATCCTTCACTTAAAGACATATTAAAAGTGTTAGCTCTTGTTATTAGAGATTTCATATTGCAAATATGACGCTGAAAGTCTTCGGGGAACACACTCGAAGCATTTTGGGACGTCATGTGTGTATCTGAGATGCAGGCAATATTTAAGATTTACTGTCGCGATAGGTGAAGAGAAATAAATAGGAAGGGGTATGATCGCAAAGCCGACAAATCATATTCATTTAACACGAGTTAAAATGCCCAGACTATCTTTTGACTATGTTATTCTGAAGTGGAGGCGTCAGGGAAAGGCAAAACGCAACCATCTTTTTGGTACATCAAACATTACCGGGCGGAGATTGCTGTAATCTGAACAGTACAACCAAGTTAGCCATTTGCTGGTGGAGCATCAACGACTGTCAGTTACGATAAACAGTTTTACTTTCAGTCAAGTCGCAAGCATCGCTCATAACTTTTGCCAGTTTAAATGTTCAAATCATCAAATAGCCGATCCTATCGTGACTCTTGATCTACCTGGAGAAGTCGTCTTCAGTGGAACGTGCAGATCCTGGGCAACTTCGGCCAGCAGCTACAGATTCTACTGAAGACGTCTCCAGCTGGATCAAGAGCCACAACAGGACTGGCTATTTGATGATATAAACGTCGAAACTTACAATAGCTGTAAAAGTTATTTGAGATTTAGACTGAAAGGGAAATCGTTTTCTTTGCAAAAAGTATTCCGAACCAATCTTCATGCATACTTCCCTGCTACTTCAGAAGCATTCCACTGCGCTTTATGCAGTGGGGTCAGTGACGGAAGAATTCGACGAGAGCCGATAGGTCTGTTATTTCACTATCGTGTACTTGCCCGTCTGTCCCTGAATACAGGAATGTGTGCGTGAGGTAGCGGAGAGTACTCAAAACAAAGCCGTAATCAGTCTCAGAAACACTGGAAGAAGTTTCCGGAGTGGTGTGTACGTGGCAAATGACTAAGCGAACGATTTTAGTTGTTGTGGTGAAGGGGAAATTTGGAAGAAGTGTTGTGGGCTGATGTTGTTTTTCTCCCCTCCTAGCTTAGGTCCCCCCCCTCCCCCCCCCAACGATATCCTTACCTTTTAGTGGTGGTGGGGCTTGCGCGGTCAGATGGTCCTGAGAGCTACGCCGGCGGTAGCTTAGCTACTGGTAGGGCATCCCAAGCCGGACAGGTCGAAGGTTATGATGCAGACTAAAGGCGATATTCTGGTCCAAAGGTAGGGGGTTGGGCGTGCGGCTAACAACCCCACCTAGTAAAACCGGTCGTGTTACGAAAGCTAGAGAGAAGCCTCGGATACAGAACATACACCCAATAAAACGAACTAAGCATAGAAAAGGACTACGATTTGGAACATGGAATGTACAATCTCTGTTCAACCCTGGGGCGGCAATCACTTTAGTTAGAGAATTGGAAAAGCAAAAAATGTCGGTGGTTGTCCTGCAGGAATTTCGATGGGAAGGTACGGGGACAATAGACATAGAAAATTCCACAATATTCTATGGGGAAGCAGTCAAGCACAGTTTTGGAACTGGTTCCTGTGTTAACAAAGACATTGTACCAATGGTAAAGAATTTTACGGCAGTGAACCCAAGAATCTCAGTTCTAACTTTATCAGAGAAAAACCACCAACTTACCTTTGTGAACTGTCATGCACCAACAGAGGAAAGTGAAGATCAAATAAACGACATATTCTATGCATAGATGGAAGAAGTTATGAATTCCATCCCTGAAAAGAGCTGCAGAATTCCCATTGGCGATTTTAATGCCAACATTGGAAAGGAGACTAGCTTTACTCCAACAATAGCCATGAAAATAGTAACGACAACGGAATAAGGCTAATTAGCTTGGCTACGTCCAAGGGCATGTTTATCAGTAGCACTAACTTCCCACATAGACAGGTGCACGAAGGAACATGGGTATCCCCAGATGGAAAAACAGTCAGCCAAATAGAGCACATAGCAATTAACGCAGAAGCCGGGAATTGGATTATGTTTGTAAGGAATTCCCGTGGGGCTGAGTGTGGTTTCGACCATTTTTGGTGAAAAGTCAATTCAGAGGTACCCTGAAACCAAACCAAATAAGTAAACTAAAGAAAGTGGAACGTTTAGAAATAAAAAAGTAGCACAGGATGAAACCAGAAATGAACATAGAAAGTGGCACATTTAGAAATAGAAAAACTAGCACAGGAAGAAACCAGAAATGAACTTCAAATTGAAATCAGGAATCGTTTTACACTACTGCCAGAAACAGAGTAAATCAGCAATGGGAAAAATTAGAAATGTGGTTAGAAAGGCTGCAGAGGCAGTCGTTGGAAATACAGTGGCAAGAAGGTCTGTGAAGAGGCGATCAACAGGAGGAAAGAAGCCCGTGATAAGTGGTTACAGTCAGCAACTGATCAGAGCAGTAAGGCAGAATTTGACAGAGTCCGAAGAGAAACACAGGCGGTAGGGCGGAGAGAAAAGAGGAAGTATGTGAGTGGGGTTATTAGAGAAGCAGAAGAAGACTTCAAGGGAAGAAGGATGAAGAACATCTACAGAAAGGTCAACTATCTGAGGAAAACCTATAAACTCACTGATAAATTCATAAAAACATGCCAAAGAAGAGATGCTGACAAATGAATATCAAATTGCAAAGAGATGGGAAGGATATTTCAGTGGCCTGTTAAATTGTGAACACCCAACGACACTCTTTAACTTCGCCCTACCACAGACACCAGAACCTCAATACCCACCGCCAACTGTAGAAGAGATCAGGGAGCAGATAAAACGGCTTAAAAAGGACAGAAGCCCAGAAGAAGATGAAATCCATGCTGAAATAATTCAGGAAGGGGTGGATACCTTGTCGCAAGGATCCACAAATTAATAGAGCCCATTTCGAACACAGAAAACATTCCACAAGACTGGAGGAATGCATTAATCTGTCCCATCCACAAAAAGAATGACCGAATGGCATATGGAAAGTACTGTCGTATTACTCTGCTCAATATTTTGTTATAAGATTTTCTCAAACTGTCTTCTAGATCGAATCCAACCGTTTCCAGACACCATTAGTGGAGAATATCAAAGAGTATTTCCCCATGGGACATCTACTATTGACCAAATCTTTGTCAAACGCCAGATTGTAGAAGAAAGGTGGGAGTTTGGCTAAGAACTACACAAGCTGTTTGTCGACTTCAGAAAAGCGTGTGGTTGCATTCATCGAGAAAGTATGCTGAGGTATCTGGAAGAGTTCGGTTTTGCCAAGAAACTACACTCATGCTCATAAATTAAACATAACTGCAGAATGTGATGCCACACAACGTGGCACTACACAAAACTGACGCTACAATCATAGGCAACACACACGACACAGATCTGTAAGTCCACGGTATTGGTGATAAGTAGAGAAAACCGTCCAGACACACATGTGCTACAAAACACCACTGTTTCCTGAGCATGTACCCCGACATCAATATGGGATATGATCACCATGCACACGTACACAGGCCGCACAACGGGTTAGCATACTCTGGATCAGGTGGTCGAGCAGCTGCTGAGGTATATCCTCCCATTCTTGTAGCAGTGCCTGTCGGAGCTCCTGAAGTGTCGTAGAGGTTTGAAGACGTGCTGCGATACGTCGACCGAGAGCATCCCAGACGTGCTCGATGGGGTTTAGGTCTGGCGAATAGGCTGGAAACTCCATTCGGCCTATATCTTCTGTTTCGAGGTACCCCTTCACGATGGCAGCTCGGTGCGGCCGTGCGTTATCATCCATCAGGAGGAAGGTGGGACCCATTGCACCCCCGAAAAGGCGGACATACTGGTGCAAAAATGACTTCCTGATACACCTGACCTGTTACAGTTTCTCTGTCAAACACATGCAGGAGTGTACGTGCACCAATCATAATCCCATCCCACGCAATCAAACCACAACCTCCATACAGGTCCCTTTCAAGGACATTAAGGGTATGGTATCTGGTTCCTGGTTCACGCCACATGAAAACTCGGCGAGAATCACTGTTCAGACTATACCTGGACTCGTCCGTGAACATAACCTGGGACCACTGTTCCAATGACTATGTACTGTGTTCTTGACACCAGGCTTTACGGGCTCTCCTGTGACCAGAAGTCAGTGGAATGCACCTTGCAGGTCTCCGGGTGAATAAACCATGTCTGTTCAGTCGTCTGTAGACTGTGTGTCTGGAGACAACTGTTCCAGTGGCTGCGGTAAGGTCCCGAGCAAGGCTACCTGCAGTACTCGGTGGCTGTCTGCGGGCAGTGATGGTGAGATATCGGTCTTCTTGTGGTGTTGTACACCGTGGACGTCCCTTACTGTAGCGCCTGGACACGTTTCCTGTCTGCTGGGATCGTTGCCATAATCTTGAGATCACACGGAGGGCCTGTGCTACGACCTGCTGTTTTTTACCAGCCTCCAGTCACCATAGTATTCTACCCCTCATAACGTCATCAATATGTTTTCTTTGAGCCATTTTCAACACACAGTAAACATTAGCACGTCTGAAAACGTCTGCATACTTACTGGCTGAACCGTACTCTGACATGCACCAACACACCTCTGCGTATGTTGACTGCTGCCAGCGCCACCGTGCGACGACCGCAGGTCAAATTCACCGCATGGTCATATCCCGAGGTGATTTAAACCCGAAAACCGCCCACCAGAGTGTTGTTTCACCATGTATCAGAATTATCCTTAATTTATGAGCATAAGTGTAGTAAGCCTCACGAAGGCCTGCCTGATGGATACTACAGCAAAGGTAAAAATTGTAAATAAGGTGACTGAAGCATTCAGAATAAAAACTGGGCTTTGGCAGGGCGATGGACTGTTACCTGTTCTTTTCAATCTCGCACTAGAGAAGGTAATGCGGGAGATGTCATCTAATGAACTCACAGGAGTCCAGACCGACGATATGAACATCAAGTACCTCGGATGACACAGTGCTACTGTCTGGGTCGCAAGAAGAATTAGGGGAAATGGCTGACATTCTGGAAACAACAGCGAGGAAAATTGGACCTCAAATCAATCATGACAAGACAGAATATGTGGTTCTACACCGTAGACATAACGAAACTCAAGAACCACTTCCACCCTTACAGACAACTGAAGGTTCTTATCGTCAAGTCAGGGAGTTCAAATATCTGGGCGCAGTATTCAGAGATGAAGCATCTAGTAAAATGGAAATACAGGCATGACTACAGGCAGGTAATCGCTGTAACCATGGCCTTAATGCTCTCCTCAGAACCAGAAGTTTGTCAAGACATTTCAAAATAAACAAAAAAATGGTTCAAATGGCTCTGAGCACTATGGGACTTAACATCTGTGGTCATCAGTCCCCTAGAACTTAGAACTACTTAAACCTAACTAACCTAAGGACATCACACACATCCATGCCCGAGGCAGGATTCGAACCTGCGACCGTAGCAGTCGCGCGGTTCCGGACTGAGCGCCTAGAACCGCTAGACCACCGCGGCCGGCAAAATAAACAAATACAGAACACTACTACAGCCACTAGTACTATATGGATGTGCTTCTACAAAATGCCTCTGAGCGGTATGCGACTTAACTTCTGAGGTAATCAGTCGCCTAGAACTTAGAACTACTTAAACCTAACTAACCTAAGGACATCACACACATCCATGCCCGAGGCAGGATTCGGACCTGCGACCGTAGCGGTCGCTCGGTTCCAGACTGTAGCGCCTAGAACCGCACGGCCACTCTGAGCTTCTACAGCCACTAGTGCTATATGGATGTGCCTCCTGGAGTAAAACCAAGCAAGAGTGAACAGACAAATGATATTTGAAAGGAAAATCCTTCGGAAGATTTTTGGACCAATTTGCGATAGTGAGAGTGAAAATGGAGGATTCGTCACAATACAGAGTTGTATGATATTTACAAAGAGCCGAACATCCTGGCTATAATGAAGACACGACGACTGCAGTGGGCAGGACATGTTGCTCGCATGCAGGACAACCGATGGCCGAAAACTGTACTCAACACCAAGCTAACCGGCAGAAGGCCCGTAGGAAGACCTAGAACTCGATGGAGTGACTGAGTATTCAAAGACCTTCCGAGAGTGGGACTGCTGGAAGAATGGCAGAAAGGAGCTGAAGACAGCCTGAAGTGGAGGCAATTTCTCAAAGCAGCGAGCGGTCCACTGGACCTGATCGCGTAAAGTAAGTGAGTAAGCAAGCTAGCAAGCTTAGGTTTTGACTACTGATTTCACTCGGTGGCCAAATCAACGCAAAATCAGATCGGACAGTTCATTCTGCTGGATTGTGGCATTACTCCTGCACACAAAAGAACGATCATCGCATCGTGATTCGATAAAAGGCAACTAAATTTTCTGGTCTGATCTGCTCATAATTATAACTTTAGCCCACTGAATATCGTTGGATTGAAAAGAATGTGACTACGTATCTAATCCATCCGGGCAAAAAATGTTCAAATGTGTGTGAAATCTTATGGGAGTTAACTGCTAAGGTCATCAGTCCCTAAGCTTACACTCTACTTAACCTAAATTATTCTAAGGACAAACACACACACCCATGCCCGAGGGAGGACGCGAACCTCCGCCGGGACCAGCCGCATAGTCCATGACTGCAGCGCTTTAAACCGCTCGGCTAATCCCGCGCGGCCATCCGTTCAAAATTCTATTCTGAAAATTCTTTTATGAAAGTTAATTTCGCATTTAGGGTACCAGAATATTGAGGAGAGATTTTCTCAGAGACTAAATGCTTTTAAAATAGCAAAAGAACGTTTTATAAAGTATTTTATTTGCTTTGCGTCTTTGCAGCGTACAGCAAGTAGAGCACATGAGCATGAAATTTCAATTTTCGCATACATTAACTACCGCTTTCCTGAAATCACAGCTGCCACAAGTCTCTGCTGACGTGAGGGGACAATCAACGACCAACTGCAGAACTTCATCTGTGAGTCGTCATGTTAGTTCATCTCTGATCAGTATTTAAAGTGACCTGGTGTGTCGCAGACAGAAGGAATGAACGTTTCGAGGCCTCGAGCACTTTGTGTTCTGCAAGAGTGACAGCGCTGAATGAACTAGGGGCGTCCACCCTAGCTATTTACATCAGTAAAACCGTAAACTTGATGTTAGTCACCCTATCTGGGGTTTGTCTATAGTGGATGAAAACGTATCTCGTTTCTCTTCCGAACAGGTGTATTTTACACCACTATGTACAGATTCAAGAGCAACTAAATATTTGACACTGATATATGAACTGTAACTTGACGTAAGTGACAAGGAAAATCCATTGCCATTATCTAATTTGAGCAGATAAATCGCATACCAATGCACAAGATTCTGGAGTTAAAGCAGATAATTTTATCTCCCGTGTCAAAATGAATGTCGTGTACCTCTAGTTTCTGAGAAGTAGCGATAAGATTACAGTGGCAGGAGACAGGTCACGTCAACCTCCTGTTTACGGGATGATATCCTGTTCTTGATAGTTAGTCAAGATACCAGCCAGTTATTACAGCAGCATTCCACGTTTCCTATTTCCAATGAGAACCTGTAGTTAGTCACAGAGGTTCGTCTCATATTAGATTGTTCGTGTTTCTAAGACAATTACTTCGTACTTTTCTAACATGCTGTTGGACGCAATGGACGTCGTTTGTGCAGTTATTTGTTGTATCGAAGTGATTGATGAAAAATTGTGTCACTGTGGTTGTACTAGTAGCTCTGCCCAGATGCTGAAAGTTTTGAAGCCTGAGGGAATAAGTTACCCTCTCTTGAGATTCCACTTACCTTCTTGAATACCATAGAAAACGCTTGGATCCGCAACAGCAATTTTTCTCTACAAGTCACCGTGCGGGTGTTCGAGAGGGCTTTGAGTACAAACGTCGACCGAGAGAGGTGGCGCAGTGGTTAGCAAACTGGAGTCGCATTCGGGACGACGACCGTTCAAACCCGCGTCCGGCCATCCTGGTTCATGTTTCCCGTGATTTCCCTAAAGCGCTTCAGGTAAATGCCGGGATGGTTCCTTTGAAAGGGTACGGCCGAATTCCTTCCCCATCCCTACCTAATTCGATGGGACCGATGACCTCATGTTTAGCCCCTTCCCCCAGATCAACCAACCAACCAACGTCGTATCTATTCGTTGGCATGACGCGGATAGAGGTGTTAATAGAAACCGGTAAATGCCTTAAACCTTCTTGACTCCGCGTGAGATGCTATTAGGAGCGTGGATAAGAAATACTTCCTTAATTTTATTACTGAGGTAAATCGTGTAAATATGATTACTTTTCTGAACTGTTTTTCTCGTACCATTTGGTTTTACTTATAGTTAATACTGCTTCGATCCTGTGGGTGGTTGCGGCTGCGTCCCATGTTCGCGATTCCATATGGATCAGAGAAGCGGACCCACCCACTATATTGGGATCCGGCTGTTTTATTCTATGACATACTGTGATTTTTTTTGACCGACAACGAATTTTGGATAGAAAGTTCGGATATTTTCCGCTTTGATGTTATATGTTCACCTGAAGATGTGGCTTTTAGAGCCACGGAACCGGTAGTGGTCCAATAATAATACGCCTGAAGCGGTTTATTAATACCCTAGGTGAAAAATATAACAATATGTTTACAGTTTTGCTTGTACTGTGTTTCGACCTCCAACAGTTCGTGGCAATCTTGGCAACATCAGGTTGACCATGACGTTAATACTCATTGCCTCATGGGGGCGCGTCGATTATCCTTCATAGAAGTTGCGTTAACGTGGTGAGTGGTGACCCTATCGTAGCCCTGCAGATGATTCTGCGGTATTTTCCTCTCTTCTGATAGTAGTAAATACGACTGATGGTTGCCTCTTTCTCTTTATTTATGCGGGTTCCAGACGAAGTTTTTTCACACGTTATCGAGCGTCCTCAGACTCATGAAGTGAAGATACAATTGCCGTCTGAATGAGCACTGAACCGTAACAGTGCTCTAATGTCCGGCTACGACCCATTGGTAGCACCGCCAGTTTCTGAAATACTTTTATCTCAAGATGACACACATTATACTGTGGGAGTTAAAACTTACCTCTTCGAGATGGTCTGATGATCTGTTATTTTGAGTATAGATAATACAGTATGAAATTTTCCAATACCTGGAGCAGTCATAAAGGTTTTATTATCACGACGAAAAATAAAGCTGTGATGACGAAATTTTATGGCGTTAGTCCTTCGCTACATGTTCAATGCGACGCTTTTTGCCGACGATGGAAGACTCGGTGGAGACCTCGGTTGTGGACGTCTGTATTGGCTGTTCAGCAATCGCTCCACTTCGAAAATCACATATCCTTCATCCTGGAAATGTGTGCCACGCTATGGTTTGTTCATGAGAGGAAAGGAGACGAATAACTGGGTGACGCAGCAGAAGAATAAGGTCGTTGAGGGGAAAGTTTGAGAGCCCGAAGAAGCTGCGTGTTTGACAGTTTCGTCTACTAAATGACTTGGGGCATTATTGTCTAACAAAAATCAAAAATACCTCCTGGTACCGTTTAGTGCGACGCTACGACACTCATCCGTAACATGTTCAGGAGATTTCGGTAGTATTCTCCTGTAACCGTTTGGCTCTTACGTCGCCCCCCCCCCCCAAAAAAAAGGGTCACCTAGTCCAGTGATCAGCCAACTCATTAATCATTAGTGGCAAATTTCAACTTAAACTGTACAGGTAGGTACGTTGTTACTAGCTGAATTAGTATACCCCAAAGTCGCCTTTGCTAAAAAGGTCATCAATCTCATTGAGGAACGTTCGCTAGATCGACACCTTCCAACTCTCCCGTCGACACTTGTCTATTATACTTGTTTCCTCTATCCACTTTCATCCTCTTGGTGCGGTCAAACCATTTCAACATACTTTTCTCAGTGCTCGACACCACATTTTCTTTCACTCTAAAACGCTCCCTAGAATTAACTTTGCTTCTCCTCGGAGAGTTTGTGTAAATCAGGTTTTTGTGTTCAGTTCCAGGTTCTCATCGATAAGTCGACTTCTCAACTGAGTTTTTATAATGTTTATGCTTCAAAATGAATATGTAGACCTGACTATGGAAGAACAGCAAATGCTAGTTTTTTTCAGCTAATTATGACTCAGGAATACTACTACAGGTGTTAAAAATAAATATATCTTACTTCTCCAAGTTTTTAAAAGCACCCCACTTGTGATGTGAACTCAGTCCACATTCCTTTTCTCTATTATTTCTATTGAGCATAAAGACGTTCAAATTTAGAGTTCAACAATTCTTTTTTTAAACCAGCAACTGAATATTCAAAGCTAGCAATGTCAGTATTAAAGAGAGAAAACTTTAATGCTCCTACAGAAGCATTAAGCCCTTTTTGTTTTTATCAAAGGCTAAAGTCACTTCACTGTTTCTGAATTCCTGAAGCCCTTAGAGAAAGCCTTCTTCATAATTGTTTTGAAGTAAATGTGAAGTCCTCGTCCGTTTCGCTTATTTCCTATTCAAAGCTCAGAGTTATTATTAAATCTTTTTCCACATGATTTCTTGTTACTTAATTTCTAACATAAATTTTCTCTTCTTTGACCGATGGTATGATTTTTTGCACACTTAACTAGAAACAGTTTCATTTTCTTCAACGGAAAACACAGGGCGATTCAGCTGCCACTACCTATGTATAATATGCAATCTGCAACGTCTTCATAAATCATGGGCGATATATTATATTCTCTCGCTCACTACATACAGACTCTTAGTCCTACAGAAAAATGAATAGGATCTTTTGGTAGGAAATTTAATGTAGTTAAATTTTGTACTGATAAGAAAAACGCTTTTTAAGGTCATTTTTGAAAGTTTTTCTCGAGTAATTCGAAAACTGCAGCCTCTCGCGAAAATGTATCACACTACAGAATTTAACTACTTTATATTTTCTACATAAAGTACTGCTCATTTCTGTGGTAGGACTTAGATTTTGCGCATATAGAGCGAGAGAATATGAAATTCTTGTCCGTGGGTTTTGAAGGCGTTGTGGGTTGCAGGGACAGCTGAATCACCCGCTATGTTCCAGCCACTACTTCGTTCTGCATGAAATTCAGCACGTTAAAAATTTATCTCAACAACTGACTTCGAAGCATTATATATCATCCACTTTCGAAGAAACGGTCACAGACAGGAAAAGCGATGCGGGGTGGAAGCGAGTGACGTGGTCACAGTACACAGAGAGAATGGTAATTTCACCTATACCACCGTCTAACGCCGCTTCTTGAAAATAGACCCGCCCAGGCCGAAAACAGACTTGTTTCACTCGTACTGTAGGACGCTCCCACACTTTGTATTTCTTGGATGAACCATACATAAGGGGACAAAGAGCCGCGTATGTCTCGCGAGCCGCGGTTTACCGGCCACTGATCTAGCCGGATGACGTATTCTCGCCTTCTTTAGTGGTGGCGAAGTTTCCGCTGCTCGTTTTGTTGCTTCGTTTCGTGGCGATAGTAACACACGAGCACTGGTCTATAGTGATCAGGCAGCAAAACAAGTCCTCTTGATTGTCCAGGCACAGCTGCAACATTTTCGCTGCTGCCTGGGTTCAGAGTTTTTTTTTTTTTTTTTTTTTTTTTTAAATCTTAGTTTCAATGACATCTGTAACAGTTATACAAATTAACCCACCACCTTAATAACGGCTGTTTTTATAAATAGGTGAAAGTAATCGAGGAATTCAGCGAGCGGCAACCATGATCATGTTCGAAACGTCGTTTGTTAGGGAAAAGTGATCCGCGGCTGATAATCACGTTTTTTACTATCGCTTCGATTGTGGCACACCGGTCTTGGAGCACGATACACTCCACTTCTCGTGTGATTCACGGTTCTTGCCAAAGAGATGGTCTGCCACTTTATACTTGGAGTTGTTTCACCAGACCGGAAACGTTGGCACCAGCTGACCACTGTCGTATTATTGTGCATTGTTGTCGTATAGTTCCTCTCAGCACGGATGTCGGAAGACTTGTTCCACTTATACTGCAGAAAACGAACTAGGTACCGCACATCACTCAACTTCATCAATGGTCTGCGTCATTGCCTTAGGCTCCTCTAGTGGTGTGCTACGGTACTGAGTCGCAAGATTTCACTGTGTACTAGGAGGCATAAAGAAATAACGAACGAAAATTTAGTTACACAACTTTATTTTTTCGAGATGGTAACTAATATGACTTGAAGCTTTGGCTGCTGACCGTTTAGCGGTCAGCGCTCCTAACTGTTTTGACTAATTTATTAACAAACCTACTACGTACCTCTGTAGAAATTTCCATTTAAAATGACGGCTACTACATGCATCAAAATTTTTCTGAGGTCAATCTATGCTCAAGTAAACACACATTAGTTTCTGCTTTGATTTTTTGGAGATTTATATTGCAGGTGATCATGTAGAACAGACAAAGTAAACTTAAAATTTATTTGTAGTGCTTGATATTGTCAACAGATAAGTGTTGAGACCCTGTAGGATCACGCAAAGCATTCTGCCTCATTTGAGCATTCTTTCTGATCTTCCATGATTCTCTCACTTTTTTTCCGTGCGATCTCTTTCTATCTTCAGTCCATTTTGCCACTGGTTCCTTTGGGGCATCATTCTCTGATATAACTTTGCACTTGTGTATTTTGTCTCTGTATTTGTTTATCTTCAATTTCCGTTGGATCGATTTGTGCTTTTTCTAGGTCAACTTTGGTTTGTGTGATTCATGGTATTGTTGACTTGACCCCTCGTATGGCTGTCAGAATGCTGTTGGCGAATCTTGTTGGTGGTTGCCTACTAAAGTGTCCGTATAATTTTAACTTTTGTTTTCTGACATCTGCCGCTAGGTTTGACATCTTCTTTGTGGTTTTCCTAAAGTGTAACCTGTATCCCTCTTCTTTTAGCTTTCAGCTGTGAATTTTTTTCATGGTTTTGCATTCTTCCTTCAGTATGTTTCCCATGTCGCTTGTCGTATAGAATGTTAGTGTCTCACTTGCATACACTATTTCAGGCTTGATTACTGTGTCGTAGTGTCAAATCTTTGTTTGAATGGACATGCATTCCATATTATACACGTCTTGGGTTTTGCCGCAAGGTTCTCTTCCTTCTTTGCAATCGAGTCTTTTGCGGCATCTTTTCTGCTCTTGTAGAGTCGGGGATTTCATCTAGGTATTTTAAATATGTAACTCTGTTTATCTTACCGTATTTTGTGTCTAATTTTTGTATGTTTAATTTTAAGCACAAGAATTCAGACTTCTGGAAAGAGATTTACGTGCCAACTTTTTCTGAAAATTCTTTTAGTATTTCTATTTCTTTGATTGCTGTTGCTTCATTATTCGAGAGTATGGCCAGGTCGTCTGCTAAAACTAGGTTTGAGATTTCTGTCTTGTCCCTGAATCGTCCTAGTCGAATTGGTTTCAAGTGTCCGTGGGTTTTCAGTTCTTTTTCCCATTCACTAATTACTTTGCCCAGGACTAGGATAAACAGTAGTGGGGATAATACGAAGCATTCGTGTACTCCAGTTTTGATCATGAAGGGGTCAGAGATTTCGTCAATGAATTTAACTTTTGATGTTGTCTCAGCCAATGTCTATCTCATTAGTCGTAGTGGTTTTGAGTCGACTCGCTGTTCTTCTACGGTGTTGAACAAGGACTGTCAGCCAACAGTGCAATCTATGAAAGT
This sequence comes from Schistocerca cancellata, assembly GCF_023864275.1. Taxonomy (NCBI): domain Eukaryota; kingdom Metazoa; phylum Arthropoda; class Insecta; order Orthoptera; family Acrididae; genus Schistocerca; species Schistocerca cancellata. The sequence goes on from NC_064631.1 coordinate 362,108,406, forward strand.
GTAAATGACTGGAGTATGCGTAATAGCCTTGTATTTCAGAGTTGTTTTCAAATGGGAGATTTGTTCTGTGCGTGAAAGACTGGGTTGGTAGCCTGCCTGGTATTCAACAGTTTTGTGTTCCAACTTTTCTCGTGCTCTTCGGGGTAAACACGCTGAGAAAATTGTGCAGGTGACTTGTTGCACTGAGATTCCTCTGTAGCTCTTCAAATTGTCGTATCTCCTTTCTCGTGCAGCGGGTCGATAAGTTCACATTTCCAGTCCACAGGAAGTTTTTCTGTTTGCCAGGTGGTTGTAATTATTTGTGTAAGTTCCTGTAAAGATTTTGGTCCGAGGTTCTTCAGTAGTTCTGCAGTGATGCCATCTTCACCGGGTGTCCTGTTTTTTTTTTTTTTATTTTTTTTTATTTAAGAATATATTTCTGTGGCTCTGTTCACTTGTTAGTGGGAGCGAAAATTTTTGGAAATTTGTGGTAAGTCCTATGGAACCAAGCTGCTGAGGTCATCGGTGCCTAAGCTTACACACTACTTACTCTGATTTAAACTAAGGACAACACACACACCCATGCCCGAGAGAGGACTCGAACCTCCGACTGGGGGGAAGCCGCGCGTTCCGTGACAAGGCACCCCAGACCGCGCGGCTACCCGGCGCGGCGATGGGAGTGATATGTATAAAATTCAATAACAGAGAAATGATTGTTTAGAGTCTTTCTCAAAAGTTTCATTAAACTGCAAGTAAGCTGTATAGCAATTTCCAGATAAAAAGTCGTAAAATAAAAAGGAAAATAATCTAAACTACCTGATATAGAGAAACAAAATACCGACATCGCAGAACGACAAATTACAACCGAAAATAAATAGAAACTCTAGTGAGAAAATCTTTGTTTCTTACGAAAAATATTCATTCAAAATAAGATATCGTGAATTATATCAACATTATAAGAACTTTCGTGTACTTGAAAGATGAGACAACCGAAATTTTAAATTTACACTCTCTGAATGAGAAATAACCGCCCACTGAAAGTTATAACTTATTCTTTCAGTAAAACGTACTAATTACTTGTTTCGAAGATTACGAGTGAGGCCACAGCAAAATGAAAGCACACAAATTTGTAAAACTATGCCAGTCTGGCTCCTCTGTTGACTTAATAATAATAATGATGGTAAAAGAAATTTAATTTCTTGTTCTACTGTGGTTTTGTTTTTTTTACTGGCTTCTATTATGTCACATATGGATCAGTCTGTTATAGTCATAGCACAGTTTGGATTTTTTAAGGGACTCCACTGTAGAACTCAATGTACCTCTGTGGTAACATTTATTAGACTCTCATTTCCTGTCACTTTCAGCACTGATTCCTGACTAAAACTGGATATTCTCCAACTCATAAACAGTGCTCGTGAAACATAATTGATTCTGTCGGAATGTTGATCTTTGATACATGTACTAAACGTGCAAGGTTGTAAGGTTTCATGCAAATCCAACACCTTCCATGAAAACCCTGACATGATAAGCAAATCCAGTACTATGTCACATAGCTCCGAATAAATCGTGACATTAAATTAACCAAAGTACGAGTAACGAGTGAGCAAATGGAATACCCCAGACTAACATGAGAATGCCTAAATGCATGTCATACCTTCCCACCGTGAGACAGACTCAGTTCCGAGGGGAGAAACGAGAACAGAAGCCGAGAGCAGAACCGTGTTAAGCTAGAAGGCCCTACGATAAGGGATGGACTGGACACCCACGTCGCCAGCTAACCACTAGGGCCACCCCAGCTGCAAGTTTTAGCGTGAGACTTTTTCACGCCTCTGTTACGTCAGGACCACCCCCCAGCCCACGTTAAAAGCTAGAGCCCTCCAGAAGAACAGTATAGATCTTACGATAACACAAAAAGGGCCACACCACCCGCAAGTTTTAGCGTGAGACTTTTTCGCATCTCTGTTATGTTGCAAACTTTAAAAAACATTGCCCCACGAAAAGTATAAGGTTTCTCATTGGATAGACAGAATTTTTGTAGGCGGAGCTTAAGGTTAACATTGAGACCCTGATTGGTCAGATGAAAACACAGCCAGATAGTTTTTTTTTAAACCAACTTCGGTAAATTGTAGTAAGGAGAAGTTAGGAGAGAGTTGATTCCGAGATGGCGAGGTGAGCGGAGCTGTGCTGCCCGCCGCCCCCTGACGAACACCGACACGGTAATGATTGAACACGATGCCGCATAACAGCGCATAAAGCTTCACTCAGAACTGCAGAAGTCTCATCTGTTACACCCACTTTTTGCGTAATACTAGTGTCGATCGTCAATTAAAGCTCATGGTGTTCATATTTTCCACTTGAAGTAAAAATCTGAAACGCGATGATTTTTCTGTTATATAGTTATTGAGAAGCCACATCAGCCACTGTAATTTACGACAAGTTAGATAAGTAATTAAGGATAATTGAGGGTCATTGTAGACCATTTTGATAGTTTTCTCTTTTGTGAAACTTAATTTAAACCTAGATTATTGATGTGATATGGCATAGGTCATCCTTCGATCCATTGTAGAACTCGGAAACCCATTCAGGGAATATTCGTTCACATTTTTGTTGAATGTAGTTGGTTTTTACCATCCTGTATTAAAACATTTCCTTTTATCAATAGTGCAATTTATAAACAATGTTTTGTGAGTAGAATAAAATTTCCAATGGTAAACTTAACTGCTTTTTCGACGTTATTTTACCAGCTAACTAAAAATAGGAAAGCCTTGAACCCCTTCCACTAAATTTAGTTAGTATTAAGATTCTTTTACAGGGAGTGCAGTGGAGCTGACGCTGAAATCATTAAGTATTTGGTTATATCATCGCTAGTCTCACTGAACTCTTCTGAACTCTACATGTCATGTGTGGTCTGGCGTCTCCTTACCAGCAACAGGTCCCAGGTTCAAACTAATCAATTCCCTAAAAAACACGCTCAGAGCGTCGTTGCGCGAAAGTGGTAGGGAGACACGATATAGAACAAACAGACACCACGCAGAATGTTAGAAGGTAAGATAACTTTCAGATTAAATTACATGAAGCGATGATTAAAGACCTGCTAATCTACTTGCCTTATCAGTACACGACAGCGCACTCTGCTCGTAAAAGAATGAAATGAAACCAAATGTGAATTCATCTAGTGTCAGCATATACGATACAATTTACTTCTATATCGTACTACTACTACTACTACTACTACTATTACCACCATCACCACGACTACTACATCATCATCATCTCATGTTGCATCCTCTAGGGAAGCCGAAAATTACTGCCACTTACCGTTTCTTGAATCTGCTTGATATAATTGATGAATTTCTTTTCCAGTTGGCGCTTTGATATGCTAAGTCTGGAATTTCGCATCAGGTAAGTGTTCAGAATGCTCAATGTTCGCTGTCTAACAAATCTTCGTTGCTTCAAAACGTCTTAGGTTCCTTGTCGACTAGCGTATTTTCATTAGTACGCTGCAAGACGTGTAAAGTGCATGGTAGAGGGTGCAGTTGTTGCATCTTTGTGATATTTTAATACAAAAAAATGGTTCAAATGGCTCTGAACACTATGGGACTCAACTGCTGTGGTCATAAGTCCCCTAGAACTTAGAACTACTTAAACCTAACTAACCTAGGGACATCACACACATCCATGCCCGAGGCAGGATTCGAACCTGCGACCGTAGCGGTCGTGTGGTTCCAGACTGTAGCGCCTTGAACCGCTCGGCCACTCCGGCCGGCTATTTTAATACACTATTCACGAATGAGGCGTTTGAAGAACGCCTCATTACATTCCTCTGCGAGGCCGTTTTGTTGTGGTAACTTCACTATCCTTAGTGGAGCGACATCTTGCGATATCCCCATATCCCGGCTGGTACGTAATTCAGCTGAGATAATATCCCCGTAAGAAAGATCATGAAACATTCATGGGCTACAAATTGCTTAAACGATTACGTCAATCGCTTGATTTTATCATATAGTAGGAATATCTCTGGGTTAGATTCAGATGCGTGCAACGGAATTTTTATCGCAGACGAGCTTTCTAGAAGTCACGTGATTGGTGTGACAGAAGGTTTGCCCAGAAGCACTCTGCAGATTTTAAATGTCATATCGTTTAAAAGTACTGCGGATTTTGTAAACACATTTCTTAGGCAACTTAACGTTTTTTATGGGACACAAAGGGTTTTCGTTTTATACTGCATATGATCACATCGTCGATCTTCTCCTTTAATAAATTATGCTGCAGCGGAATTGCGAAATCGCTTCCTGGTGCGCCAAAGTGAAGGTATGTCTAAGGCTTCCATTCAGTCCCTCTTTGGCCTGTCTAGCATGACAGTTGATGATAGCAAAACGAAAGCCGAAGTTTTAAACTTCACATTCAAGAAATCGTTCACACAGGTGAATGCTACAACAATACCGTCATTCGGCCATCGGACAGATTCCGGTATGGACGACATAGTAATAGGCATTCCTGGCGAAGAGAAACAACTGAAGGATTTGAAAGTAAATAAATCACCAGGTCCGATTGGAATCCCAATTCGGTTTTACAAAGAGTACTTACGGCATTGGCCTTTACCCAGATTGCATTTACCGTGAACTCTCGACCAGCTCAAAGTTACAAGCTAATGGAGAAAAGCGCAGATGTCTCCAGTCTAGAAGAATGCTTAAAGAACGGACCCACAAAATTACAAACCAATATCCGTAACTGCGGTTTGCTGCAGAATCCTTGAACATCTTCTCAGTTCGAATATAATAAACTTTAAGACTGAAAGGCTTAAGTCCTCGACTCAGCGTGGTTTTACAAAGCATCGCTCGAGGGAAACTTAGCTTGCCATTTTTCACATGATATGCCGCGAACTATCAATGCAGGGCAGCGGGCAGACTCCATATTTCTAGATCTCCGGGAAGCAATTGACGCGGCGCCTCACTGCACGCTGTTAACGAAGGTACGATCATATGGAATAAGTTCACAGATATATGACTCGAAGGCTTCTTAAATGATTTGGCGGACGAGATGGGGAGCAATCTGCGGTTTTTTGCTGATGATGCTGTGATGTGCGCTAAGGTGTCGAAGTTGACTGACTGTAGGAGGATACAAGATGACATAGACAAAATTTCTAGTTGGTGTAATGGATGGCAGCTACCTCTAAATGTGTAGAAATGACAGTTAATGCGAATGAATAGGAAGAACAAACCTGTAATGTTCGGATACAGAATTAGAAGTGCCCTGCTGACACAGTTAATTCGCTTAAATATCTGGGCGCATTGTTCACAGCGATGTGAGAACTGTGACAGAGAAGGCGAATTGTCGACCTCTGTTTATTGGGAGAATTTTAGGTTCAAATGGCTCTAAGCACTACGGGACTTAACATCTGAGGTCATAATTCCCCGAGACTTAGAACTACTTAAACCTAACTAACCTAAGGACATCACACACATCCATGCCCGAGGCAGGATTCGAACCTGCGACCGTAGCAGCAGCGTGGTTCCGGACTGAAGCGCCTAGAACCGCTCGGCCACAGCGACCGGCTAGAATTTTAGGAAAGGGTGATTCATCTGTAAAGGAGACCGCTCGAATGTTTGGGATGCGTTCCAGATCGCATCGACGGAAGGTATCGAAGCAATTCAGAGGCGGACTGCTAGATTTGTTACTGGTAGATTCGGACAACACGTAAATGTTCCGGAGATGATTCGGGAACTCAAATGGGAATTCCTGGAGAGATGACGACGTTACTTTCGAGGAACATTACCGAGAAAATTTAGAGAATCGGTATTTGAAGCTGACTGCGGAATGATTCTACTGCCGCCAACATAAGTTGCGCGTTAAGGACCACGATGACAAGATAACAGAAATTAGGGTTCATGCGGAGACATGGACAGCCGTTCTTCCCCCGCTCTATTTGCGAGTGGAACTGGAAAGTAAATTACTGATAGTGGTATAGGCTACCCTCCGCCACGCATCGTTTGGTGATTTGCGGATTATCGTTATAGATGTAAAATAAAAATCGGCCACGTGGGAGTAGAACTCGTGTACTGAGGTTTCCGTAAGAACTTACGTATATAGATAGTTCATCCATTCCAAAAATCTAGAATCTCGACCTTTTTTTTATCGACATTGATATTGGCAAGATAACGGTCCCAGGGATTCCAAAATTTTGAGCATGTTTTAATTTCGAATTTTTGACAGCAAATGACAAAAAACTGTTTCTTTCGTGTGACATAACTGCAATTTCATGATCTTCAGACTTTTTCTTTCTGCTGTAGTCTGAAACTTCCGTTCTTCTCAAATTTCATGATTCTAGGCCAGCGGGAAGTACCTTATACGTTTGGGTGAGTGAGTTTGAGAGTATCAAAATATGACATAAGTGACCGTACGTTCTGACTGCATTGACTTTGAAGATTCAATTTGTTACACCTCCAAGGGATAGTAGGCTTTAATATGTGACATAAAATTAAATTTTTAACTGTCGGACAGACAGACAGACAGCAAAGTGATCCTATAAGGTTTCAGTTTTTACCAGCTAAAGTACGGAACTCAAGAAATATCAAACTTAAAACTACGGCACGCAGAGAACTGGCGGTATATCACAATATATCTTTTGGAACGAAATTCTTCAGTAAGTGGATCGAAACAGCATATCATCTGGGATGATAACAGGATTGAAACAGAGGATGACACTCATAAAGCTGAAATACTAAACACCTTTTTCCAAAGCTGTTTCACAGAGGAAGACCGCACTGCAGTTCCTTCTCTAAATCCTCGCACGAACGAAAAAATGGCTGACATCGAAATAAGTGTCCAAGGAATAGAAAAGCAACTGAAATCACTCAACAGAGGAAAGTTCCCTGGACCTGACGGGATACCAATTCGATTCTACACAGAGTACGCGAAAGAACTTGCCCGCCTTCTAACAGCCGTGTACCGCAAATCTCTAGAAGAACGGAAGGTTCCAAATGATTGGAAAAGAGCACAGGTAGTTCCAGGTTTCAAGAAGGATCGTCGACCAGATGTGCAAAACTATAGGCCTATATCTCTGACATCGGTCTGTTGTAGAATTTTAGAACATGTTTCTTGCTCACGTATAATGTCATTTCTGAAAACCCAGAATCTACTCTGTAGGAATCAACATTGATTCCGGAAACAGCGGTCGTGTGAGATCCAACTCGCTTTATTTGTTCACGAGACCCAGAAAATCTTAGGTACAGTCTCCCAGGTAGATGCCATTATCCTTCACTTCCGGAAGGCGTTCGATACAGTTCCGCACTGTCGCCTGATAAACAAAGTAAGAGCCTACGGAATATCAGACCAGCTGTGTGGCTGGACTGAAGAGTTTTTAACAAACAGAATACAACATGTTGTTCCCAATGGAGAGGCGTATACAGACGTTAAAGTAACCTCTGGCGTGCCACAGGGGAGTGTTATGGGACCATTGCTTTTCACAATATACATAAATGACCTAGTAGACAGTGTCGGAAGTTCTATGCGGCTTTTCGCAGATGATGCTGTAGTATCCAGAGAAGTTGCAGCACTAAAAAATTGCAGCGAAATGCAGGAAGATCTGCAGCGGATAGGCACTTGGTGCAGGGAGTGGCAACTGGCCCTTAACATACACAAATGTAATGTATTGCGAATACACAGAAAGAAAGATCCTTTATTGTATCATTCGATGATAGCGGAACAAACACTGGTAGCAGTTACTTCTGTAAAATATCTGGGAGTGTGCGAACGGAACGATTTGAAGTGGAATGATCATATCAAATTAATTGTTGGTAAGGCGGGTGCCAGGTTGAGATTTATTGGGAGAGTCCTTAGAAAATGTAGTCCATCAACAAAGGAGGTGGCTTACAAAACACTCGTTCGACCTATACTTGAGTATTGCTCATCATTGTGGGATCCGTACCATCGGGTTGACAGAGGAGATAGAGAAGATCCAAAGAAGAGCGGCGCGTCTCGTCACAGGGTTATTTGGTAAGCGTGATAGCGCTACGGAGATGTTCAGCAAACTCAAGTGGCAGACTCTGCAAGAGAGGCGCTCTGCATCGCGGTGTAGCTTGCTGTCCAGGTTTCGAGAGGGTGCGTTTCTGGATGAGGTATCGAATATATTGCTTCCCCCTGCTTATACCTCCCGAGGAGATCACGAATGTAAAGTTAGAGAGATTCGAGCACGCACGGAGGGTTTCCGGCAGTCGTTCTTCCCGCGAACCATACGCGACTGGAACAGGAAAGGGAGGTAATGACAGTGGCACGTAAAGTGCCCTCCGCCACACACCGTTGGGTGGCTTGCGGAGTATAAATGTAGATGTAGATGTAGAGTTTTTCATTTATAGCGCCTCATGTTAGTACTTGGTTAATTCTATTACAATTAAATTATTAATCGTATAAACCCATTCTCCAGAACATAGGTATCAGAAATGTACTTTCCTATAACAACTACTTCAAAAGGACAACAATGTTTTGGCGGTCTGTACCAGCCGGAGGTAATGATTCACTGCCGTATATAAATCTTACCTAAAGGTGAAAATTGTTCTACAGGCTTACACATTAATTAGATTGTCTGGCAGCATGCTCCAACTCAATTGAATTTGTCTGGCGCTTATCTCATAAATATACAGCCAGTCACATGAATTAGTCCTACGAAATTAGCTATTATTGCACTGCGTGTCAACACTTTCAACACAAATAGGAACCCCAGTAAAATAACGGGAATTAGAGCTTTGTAGCAGTTTCCTATGAAAAGTAACTATTCCTCCTTTGACATATTTAGATTCGTGCCCGTAGCAGCAACAATTATTCACTGTTACTGTTACTTTTACAAGTGCAAAACCAAGGTACGTAAGTGTGATATAAAAGTGTCAATCTTAACTCAAAATGTTAGCAAACAGAGTTGTATATTTCACCTGACTATTTCGCTTCGACCACAGATCAGCTTATACGAGGTGCATTCAAGTTCTAAGGCCTCCGATTTTTTTTCTCCGGACTGGAAAGAGATAGAAACATGCGCATTGTTTTAAAATGAGGCCGCGTTCATTGTCAATACGTCCCAGAGATGGCAGCACCGTATGGCAGATGGAATTTTACCGCCAGCGGCGAGAATGAGAACTGTTTTAAATACTTAAAATGGCGACGTTTTCCTTACTTGAACAGCGTGCAATCATTCGTTTTCTGAATTTGCGTTGTGTGATACCAATTGAAATTCATCGACAGTTGAAGGAGAGATGTGGTGATGGAGTTATGGATGTGTCAAAAGTGCGTTCGTGAGTGCGACAGTTTAATGAAGGCAGAACATCGTGTGACAACAAACCGAAACAACCTCGGGCTCGCACAAGCCGGTCTGACGACGTGATCGAGAAAGTGGAGAGAATTGTTTTGGGGGATCGCCGAATGACTGTTGAACAGATTGCCTCCAGAGTTGGCATTTCTGTGGGTTCTGTGCACACAATCCTGCATGACGACCTGAAAATGCGAAAATTGTCATCCAGGTGGGTGCCACAACTGCTGACAGACGACCGCATGGCTGCCCGTGTGGCATGTTGCCAAGAAATGTTGACGAGCAACGACAGCATGAATGGGACTTCCTTTTCGTCGGTTGTGACAATGGATGAGACGTGGATGCCATTTTTCAATCCAGAAACAAAACGCCAGTCAGCTCAATGGAAGCACACAGATTCACCGCCACCAAAAAAATTTCGGGTAACCGCCAGTGCTGAAAAAATGATGGTGTCCACATTCTGGGACAGCGAGGGCGTAATCCTTACCCATTGCGTTTCAAAGGGCACTACGGTAACAGGTGCATCCTACGAAAATGTTTTGAAGAACAAATTCCTTCCTGCACTGCAACAAAAACGTCCGGGAAGGGCTGCGCGTGTGCTGTTTCACCAAGACAACGCATCCGCACGTCGAGCTAACGTTACGCAACAGTTTCTTCGTGATAACAACTTTGAAGTGATTCCTCATGCTCCCTACTCACCTGACTTGGCTCCTAGTGACTTTTGGGTTTTTCCAACAATGAAAGACACTCTCCGTGGCCGCACATTCACCAGCTGTGCTGCTATTGCCTCAGCGATTTTCCTGTGGTCAAACCAGACTCCTAAAGAAGCCTTCGCCGCTGCCATGGAATCATGGCGTCAGCGTTGTGAAAAATGTGTACGTCTGCACTGCGATTACGTCGAGAAGTAACGCCAGTTTCATCGATTTCGGGTGAGTAGTTAATTAGGAAAAAAAATCTGAGGCCTTAGAACTTGAATGCACCTCGTACAGTTGCGGTACTGCTGTCAAAGTTGTTACCGCGTGACAGCTGAAGACACACTAACGCCTCAAGGGACAAGAAAGCCATTCGTCACTTAACGTCATACACGCCTTAAGATAGTTTGTTTTTAGTTCTTTCTCTACTTAAAGTTCGAGAACTTTGTCATATTTTTTCGCCCCAAACGTTTGTGTAAACTGTCAAGAGACTTGAATGATCGTAAAATAAATGTAAACCGAACCAAAACTCACGAGTGAAATGACATGAGCTACAATGTCTTCTTGAAGAAATATTCATGTACTATGTGTATGAAACTACAGCTTATTCTACTTACAGTAAGAGAATATGAACACAGTAGACTGAGATAAAAAAAGTCACGGGATACCTGATACAATCGTGTCGGACCTCCTTTTGCCTGACATACTGCAGCAACTCGACGCGTCATGGAAGTCCCCTGCAGAAATACTGAGCCATGCTGCCTCTATAGTCGTCCATAAATGCGAAAGTGTTACCTGTGAAGGACTTTGTGTATGAACTGACCTCTCTATTATGTCTCATAAATGTTCGATGGGATTCATGTCGGGCGATCTGGGTGGCCAAATCATTCGCTCCAATTGTCCAGAATGTGCTTCAAACCAGTCACGAACAATTGTGACCTGGTGACATGAAAATGATCTCAAAATACCCGAACATAAACATTTCCAGCCAGTGATCGGTTCAGTTGTACCAGAGGGCCCAGTCTATTCCACGTACACCGAGCCATACTACGAGTATGTATTATGGAGCCACCAGAAGCTTGTTCAATGCCTTTTTTGACAAGTTGAGTCCATGGCCTCGTTTGGTCTGCGCTACTTTCGAACCCTACTCTCAGCTCTTACCTACTGAAATCGGAACTCATCAGACCGGGCCACAGTTTTCCAGTCATGAAGGGTCCAACCGATATGGTCACGAGCCCAGGAGATGCGCTGCAGACAATGTCATGCTGTTAGCAACAGCACTCGCGACGGTCATCTGCTGCCGTAGCCTATTAACGCCAGGTTTCGGCGCACCGTCCTCATATGTTCGCCGTGCGTCCAAACTTGATTTCCGCAGTTATTTCACGCAGTGTGGCTTGTCTGCTACCATTCACAACTCTACGCAAACGCCGCTGCTAGTGATCGTTAAGTGAAGGACATTGGCCACTGCATTGTCTGTGGTGAGAGGTAATGCCTGAAATTTGGTATTCTCGGCACACTCTCGACAATGGGATCTCGGAATATTGAATTCCATAAGGATTTTCGAAATGGAATGTCCCATGCGTCTAGCTCCAACTAGCATTCTGCGTTCAGTAAATCCCATCGTGCGGCCACAATCTCGTGGGAAACCATTTCAGATGAATTACCTGAGTACAAATGACAGCTCCGCCAATGAATGCGCTTTAATACCTTGTGTATGCGATACTATCGCCATCTGTATATATGCATATCGCTATCAATGACTTTTTGTCATCTCAGTGTGTTTCATGCATGAACCATGGATATTGCTGACGTGGGGTTATTTGAGTGCTTATGCGAGGCAGACAGCCACACTGTAGGTACAATCACAATGGAGGGGTATCTGTGGGGAGGACATACTAACACATGGTTCCTAAAGATGGGCAGCAGCCTTGTCAGTAATTGCAAGAAGAATGGTCTGGATAATTGACTGGTCTGGCCTCGTAACATCAGCCAACATGGTCCAGCTGTGTTAGTACTGTCAACAGCAGAAAGCAAGGAGAAAGTAAAGTTGTTATTTCTCCAGAGGGCGTTCAGCTCTATTGTTTGGTTAAATGATAACATCGCCCTCTTGGGTAAACTATTCCACAAGTAAGTCCTAGTTAGAATTTCCATGTGGGGGCCTCTCAGGAATGTTCTGTCATCAGGAAAACAAAATCTGTCTTTCTATGGGTCGGAGTGTATAATGTTAAATCCATGTATCTGTTAGGTGGTTAGAGAATTAAAAAAGGGGAATGGAAAGGTTGAAGTTAGGTACAGTGAGAATTGGTGAAGTGCTGTGGCAGCAAGAACTGGATTTCTGGTCAAGCATGTACAAGGTTATCCACAAAGAATCAAATAGGGTTAGTGAAGGAGTAAATCTAATAATAATGAACATCAAAATAGGAATACCGTAAGCTTCTATGATCAACATAGTGATAGCATTATCGCAGCCAGTACCCTCCACAGTGGTACAAGTTGACATGTCAGCTATCTCCACCAATGCTGAGACAGAAAGAAATTACTCAGATAGTTAAATAAGACGAAAATTTGTGATTCAGGAAGAAGGAAGTAGTTGAGAGTTGAAGGATATGAAAGGGAAGCAGTGGATGAGAAGGGAATGAGACAGGAGTGTAGCCTACCTGTGATGTTATTCAACCTGTGAGTTCAGCAAACCGTAAAGAACACCAAGAAGGAATTTGGAGAGTGAAAGAGTGAACCAAAGTTTAGGAAGAAGAAATAAAACTTCTGTGAGTAGTGGACAAAGCTGATTCCGGCGCAATTTTGATATCAAAATAATTAACTGATTAATTAAATTGATCAATTAATCCCCCTCTCCCACTCGCTTGGAGAAATCCAACCTACCCCTTATACAGCCCGTATTGTGCGCTCGCAATACGCCACCAGAAGACACTCTAGGAAAAGCTCAGGCACTCACTGGCCTCAGTAGTGTGCACAGTGTGTTCAGTTGATGAGATGTTGGTGTCAGACAGAGAGGACTTTAATAACTGTATTACCTGTGAGTATGCTGCTGAGAACTGTGTCCATAGCCTCCTACATTAGGATTAGAAAGAAATGACAATGGAGGAACGTAAAAATAATAATTTTCAGCAAATAATGGTCGTGCACCAGGCTGAATTGAAGATGCATTTGGCAACTGATACAGAAGGTTGCTTGCACTGGAACTGTCTACCTTTATCAAACGGCTAGTCAATCTGCCTCTTCCACAACGCAATAGGCGACTAATTCCTCTTCCACAGACCCAGACCGACTGACCTAGTTCACAATACCGCCACCAGAAGGCAAGAAACGCGATCTGGCAGCACTGCATCCGGTCACGTGATCATGACATTGGGGACACAAGGTGAGCATTGTAGCTCACTGGTCTCAGTTGCAGTCAGTCAGTAGAAGGACCATGAAGTGTCAGCAGTAGCAGCAGGAGCTATTGAGACCATCCAACATCTCCCAGCAGAACAGGAAGAATCGGAAGAGTAAGTACCCCTTGCTTAGTAATATTATTACATGTCAGTCAAATCTGTATCTGAAGTTATTGTTATTATTATTATTATTATCATCGCATGTAATGGCTCCCATTATCCTTTATCCAAAAGCAGCACAACAGCCCAGCTTGTGGGGATGTGCAATGGCAGTGGTAACTTCCAGGTTGTCAGGACCTGCAGCACTGTCCTGCAGCCCTGTAGCGGAAGTGGTCAGAATGTTGGAACAGGACAAGGATCTGCTCACTGATTTGTGTGATGAAGACATACAGCAGCAGCAGCAGCAGCAGAAGCAGGGCACTGCTATACCTATCGACAATTCACACAACTACACCAAGGGTGCAGACATATACACCATCCAGTGAACCAGAGCATTCCGGTGGTTCTGCAAGGACAGACTGTGGATATCGTGGATAAAAAGATACCAGTTGCTCCCAGTATATTGTTATTTGCTTCCATATATAATTTAACTGCTAGTGGTTCAGAGCCTGAATATAGACATAGAAGCAAATGGTGCCTCATGTGTGGAGATGGAGATTGGAATATGATTGAGGGTGTTAAAGTATGGTTTTCTTGGTCATAATGGAAGGAGGTATGTAGTGTAATGCCATACATCAATGCTCAGATGGCTGCAGAGTATAACCCATCTCATTCTCTCCAGACATTTAATGTGCTGGTCTGATGCTATCTGTCACATCAATGTATGATGATGCAGCACTGAAAGTGAAACCTGGAGCCTGAGCCATTTATTTACAGCACTCTATTGTTACAAACGTATTTGGACAGGGGAATACAATGTATCTTGTGTCAGAGAGACTGGACTGCTGGCTACTGTGTATGCATGCTACAAACAATGTCATTGTGAACTAACTTTGTGTGCATAGTACACATGTGAATCATTTAGAACAGTGCTCCAATTAAGGTATCAATGTAGTGCCAAAGTCATTTGCTATTGCTCCAATAGATATGGAGTTCACCCAGTTTATGGATGGAATACCAGAGTTTTGCGATGCTCCTATCAGTTTGAGGGATATATGAGCAGAATTTACTGCATAAAAGGAACAGTTATTTGGGAAATACTGTACTGCTGTGAAAAAAATTAAAAAGTGGATTTTGCTGATGCATTGCATCCTATGTACAATTGCTGATGTGTAAAGAATAATAATATATTATCGAAAATCTTCTGTTATTTCACTAAGCTCTCATTACAGCATACCAATGTGTAGTCATTGTAGCTCAGTCGGTAAGGTGACTGCACTGTAGTGGTACTCATATTCTTGTTATAAAAGCCCATTATACACCCATACTTTATGTAATCCATACCATGGCACAATGGGCGAAGTGTCCTAGTCACAAGGACTTTTTTTTAAGCGATTGGTCTGGTGATGACATAGAAGACAAGAAGAAGAAAAAGAAGAAGAAGAAGAAGAAAAATGGGATACTCCTTCCTGATAATATACCAATAATAATTGTGGGTACATTGATCTGCAGCAAGACGAATGTTCTCATGTCCCTGCTAAGACACCTGGATGCAGTCTGCTCTGAGCTTATATGTGTAGTTCGAAAAATGCAGTTTGAACCCAAATACCAAAATTACAGGAGATATGGCAAGGTATAGTTGGTGTGACATACACGACATTCAGTGAAAGCAGAGATATCCCTCCATGCTCAAAAGTAAAGCACATCACCATGTTCATATTTGATGATGTAGCTGTGGAAAACCATGACCAAATTGGAAGATATTTCTCCTTCAGTCACCATATGGGTGTTGTATTTTGAGTCAGACATATTCCAGAATCTCAAAACGTTTGACAAAGGATAATGCAGACCTCATTATAGCCTTCAAACAGGACAATCTGAATTTAAAGCACACTTACCAAGCACATGTAGGAGCTGATGTCATTCAGTGAATTGGTAAAGATTGATGGAGAATGCTGGAATCTCCCACAGTGTGGGTTTCTCTTTATTGATAAAACAAGAAAACTGAAAGATGGCCGGTACAGATGAAACTTCCAGGAGCTTTTATATACAAAAAGATGAGTACATAAGTATACGCTGCACCTTGGACAAATTCACATGCACATCGGTCACTCAGTGCGATGGGATGGGTTTATATAGACAGAACATTCCCCTGTAAAACGATGCAAAAATTCAGACTCTCTAACATAAAGTGTGTGCAAGGAACTAGAGATGTATTATATAGCTCTTCTGAGATTGATCAGCATTTTAAATGAAGGAGTTGAAGTAACTCAAAAGAAAGTAAACGACTTAATTGTAAAGGCTGATGTTGTTGAAAAGGAGATGCAGAAGAATATATATAAGATGTACCCTAAATAGAATTCTGATTTGTATATAATGAGATGTCGACTAAGTGCAAAGTCATTTAAGCATGGAAGGGCATTTGAGAGAAATTATGGATGCTACGGTTAGGATATTTGGAGCAGAAACAAAGACTAAAAGAAACCTTTAAGCCATTTACTGATTCTATACGGTAACTCAATGAAATTACGTTACAATGATGCCCTTACATATTTCATTAGCCATCACAGTGATGCCACGATAGATAAAATATTTTGTGTCAGCATTGGGAAGACCATACATGCTAGGCACGCAGCCTGTAAGTTTAACCAAGAGCGTGATACAGATTAGTAACAGGCAGCTGCATAGAACACCAGGTATGCTGAACCTTATTTTTGTTAAGACCACAACAAACCATAAGCTTTCAGCTGAATATCTGGAAATGTATAATGAAATATTTCATTTGATTGATGTACATAAGAAAGCAAATGGAATATCAAAGCCAGAGCAGTGTGAAATAAAAATCCATTACAGAATCTATAATACATGATGGAAATAGCGTTCATGATGGTATTGAAATTTGGCATAAGGGTGAACAATCTATTCTTGCAGTATATATATTACGACAGCCACAATGAGCAAATAGATTGGCTATGATTGCTCATTGCATCATCCGCCGCTGGTAATACAGCTCATTTGAATGTGGTTGTTCCAAACATTTCAAAGTATGGAGACAGTAGTTGAGAACCACACAAACCAGCTTGCTTTAGCATTCCTGTTTCAGGAGATACGATATGAACTTAATAGTGTTGCGATTGACTGTATATTTAATGTTAGCACAGCACCAACCTTAAAACATTTGTCTCTCCCTTGCTCCCAGCTTTCAGTGGGTAGAACTGTTGAAGACTACAAGAGATTTACTGCATGCACACCTCTAAACATGCTTATGGGCTACTTCGAGGACATGCAGCGAATTATTATGAATGCTAAACAGAAACTTTTTCTGGAATGGAATTCAATGAGTAACAACTCATACATTCAAGGAGCCCAAGAGGACAATGTGATCACAATTGACAAAATAATATGGAAAATGCCCCACATCAGCGTAGCAGATAAGGAGCGTTAGAAGCTTTTAAAAGTTCTGAATGCTGATGCACATCTGCCATTAATTTTTCGTTTATGGGAGCTTTTTGAAGACCCAGTTCCACCAACATCATCCCGAAATACGTGGCCTATTGAAACCTCTGTTCAATTGGAGACGTCCAGGTTCATCATTCTTGCATTTCATACCGACAGATGGGGGAATATAGCAAATGATTCCACTGCATTTGATGATTGTAAGTTAACTCACACCATAGTCAACTTGTATTCAGAATTCTATCCATATGAGAATTTACTGTTACAGTGGTATAAAAACATTTACAGTCTAGCATTTGACATGTGGAGTTCCACACTTCTTACTGCAGAGGTGTTGCAGAAGTAGGATGTCTACTCAGTTCATGGAAATTCAAGGAACTGGCACCATTCGTAGTAATATAGAATAGAATATAATTAAATCAGGACCAATAGAGGTATGAACTGAATTTGAGTGTTCAGCAAATTTCCCAGAATGGATTGCAACGTATGTTCTAGTTCTGCACAGCTGTGTGATTATCACCCACTCATAACTGTTGTGCAGTGAGCTGTAGAAATGAACAGGTGCTGTCATATCCAGAGCATTTCACAATGGCATCTCAAGACGTGAACATCATTGCTGACATTCAAAGTTTCTATGATGAGTGAAGATGGTTCATATTTAAAGATATTGTATTCATATCATCCAAAAAGATGGCTGTGTAGTAGCCTTTCTCGACAAGCATTACATCTTCAAAGCCTTTGAAGGACATGAATTCTGATAAGATGGAGGAGTGCATTGTAGTTAACAGATTTCTTCCTTGGAATTCACCAGATGGTCCTTGTATACCCTTTAAATATTATGTTGGCATCGCTTTGATTATTTGACTATCCAGATACCATCATCTATG
This sequence comes from Schistocerca cancellata, assembly GCF_023864275.1. Taxonomy (NCBI): domain Eukaryota; kingdom Metazoa; phylum Arthropoda; class Insecta; order Orthoptera; family Acrididae; genus Schistocerca; species Schistocerca cancellata. The sequence continues at coordinate 362,126,206 of NC_064631.1, forward strand.
TCAAGGTGAGGGGAAGTACACATAGATGCGTGGTATCTACAATATGGAGCTATCAAGACCTGGAATTCTTAGGGTGGTGTGCCTTCCATTGGCTCAAGAAGATGTATGGATATGAACAAAGTAGTATTGTTTGCTTAAGAAAATATAAAATTACTTTCAAGTTGGATGAAAAATAAATGATTTTTTTCTCATACTGCATGTACTGTTGGTGATTTTACCTTGCTCCCACTTTGATACCTGTAATATGTCGATGTAGCTTTGTCCAGATACTACATTGTGGTTTTCTTGAAACACAGATGATATTATTTTGGACACATTTGCTACAAGTCTTTTGTAGTAGACACAGTCACATGCCACCTGCTCACATAACCCAATATGTGCAGCATGATAGGCAAAATCCCATACAACCATTCCATATATTTTATTAATCTAAAAATTGAACCTCACCTCCTTAATAGCACTCATGTTCAAAACTAATTCCATGTGTGTCTCGCACATCCTTTATATATACAATACATTGGGGGTAGGTTCTTTGTAAATAACAACAAACATATTCATGCATATCTATATAAATGATATACATTCAGTGATGCAATTTTTTTTTTAATTCACAGCTGTTCTAGACATGGATATATTTCAGTGATACAATTTGGTTCTTATAAAATTTTCATGTATTTTTCAATGTAGAGATACTTTCTACACTATTACCACTGATAACTGTAACATAAAAAACCCACAGTTCACCCAACAGTTGTACTTGTTGCATCTAGTTGAAGTTGCTATAGGAGGGGGTATTATCTACGCTAAAAAGTAATCAGACTTGGTTGGCTAGTGGCAGATGAAGCTTAAAAACTATTCTATTTACAAGTGTACATGGTGTAAATTATCATCAGCACACATGATGTGCAAGGTATACATTTACAGGTGTACACATGTACACATTATTTGTCACCACACATGACATGGATAAATTTGCAAGTGACACATTTTCGTCTGAATACATGATGTGAAAGGTATATTTACAAAATTACAAATGTACTTTGCACACGATTTCGTCAGCACAAACAGTATGGATAATTGCTTACACAGTACACGTTTCTGTCAGCACACACACACTGCATATATGTTTACACATGTACATAGTACACATCTATGTCAACACATACGGTGCACAACTTACCAAAAAATATTTGCAGTATGGTAAATGGGTAACACTATTCTGCATACCATAGGCCGGCCAGAGTGGCCGTGCGGTTCTAGGCGCTACAATCTGGAGCCGAGCGACCGCTACGGTCGCAGGTTCGAATCCTGCCTCGGGCATGGATGTGTGTGATGTTCTTAGGTTAGTTAGGTTTAATTAGTTCTAAGTTCTAGGTGACTGATGACTTCAGAAGTTAAGTCGCATAGTGCTCAGAGCCATTTGAGCCATTCTGCATACATACAGCATTTACAACCACTGTCACTCTCTTTGTCTCATGACCCTCATCATGTGAACAGTGTGAGTACAGGCAGATTTCAGTCCTGTCCTCACAAATGACCTGCTTGCCGTCATCACAGACTAACTTTAAATTACAGCACAATGTACACCTGAAGGCCTCCAAAAGTGAATACTGTGGTGGAGCACTGTGAACACTGCTGTAGTGGCACTGCAAGTAGTCTTCAATCGTGAGTGCCCTTGATGGATGATGACACACTCCCTTCGTCCACTTCTGGGTGACACCTCCATCTGTGTGATATGCTTACATCTTCAATCTGAGACTGACAAACTCCACAACTGGCAACCCATCTGCCTCTTCTTGTTCTGTGGAACAGTATCATAAGGATTATTGGGCGCATATGAAAATGTGTTGAATGCATTGAAATTGCACCTCATTACTTCATATGGATTGTAGCCTTTTACCCAATAGATGAAGATATCTGTGTAACGTAACTTTGGATCTGCAAAATGGGTTTACGTAAACTCATAATGAAATTGGTTCATATGGAGTTTGGCTAGGTCTAATACGCACCTCGCCACATAGACACACTTCGTGAACTCTACTGCAACCTTTGCCATCTCCACAGCAACAAAGTTCTTATTGAAGATTGTGACGTGTTCGAAATTTGGTCTGGCAATACATATCCTTGAGCAATAACGCTCGTTCCATTTCGTTCTAATATGAATTTCACAATGTCTTCTCAAATTTCCCATAGTCTTTCTGAAAATTGCATTATTCATTAGTTAAAAAAATTCGAAATCATTCATCACAGAAGCACTCTTTTCGGTATTTAAATCATAATACTTCTTCAAACAGGGTGACTGCTTGAAGAAGATAGTGCAAGTGATTTCCAGCTCCATCCATAAACTGAGGCATTACTGGAGAGTACAATAGTGAATAATGTGTCTGTGCTTGTTCTCCAGAGTTGTTATCAACTTGGGGATGGAACCTCCTTGCAGAGCCAGTTGTTCTGGACATAGCGGAAAATTTCTGTGCGCATCAAGCAAACTGATGGAGTATGAGATTTCCACAACATACCCTTCAACTGAGTCAGCCACTACACTATGCGACATCCATACATATGATGTAGCTCAAATTACCAGATGTGCTGAACCTCCCACTCATCTGTGATCTTATTTGCCTTGGTATATGGACACATTAGTGAAGTCTGCCACAGATCCCTTGCTCAAAGAAAAGAAGCAGATCGACATTGGTCAATAGTCCAATGTTGATTTTCATTTTCTTGTGAATGCTGTTAGGTCGGGTAATCTGGTTCCAAAGAGTTTTTCTATGTAATCCAGATACTCATATGGGTAAACTCTCTTCCTTGACACAAGTTGAAACTGGGCATCCTTGGAATATACACCTCAAACAATGTGCATAACCTTCGGAAGCAGAGTTTCAACAAGTTTCTGGAGTGGTGCCTCTCTAAAATGTACTGTCTAGGAAGCAAAGTGTAATTTTTGGTGTCATTTGTTTGAGGAATGAAATATATTTCTTGATGCTCTCATGCAGGGCACTGACCCAACTTTTCTCCATACCGAAATCAGCCAAGTGATCAACAAGAAATTGAGCATCATACCTACTTAAATTTTGAAAGAAAATGAATATGTGTCAAGGTAATTAAAACTTCAAGTTGCATGCATTGTGAGCTGCATGACAGAATTTTCTCATTAGATGACAGTGGTCCCTATGAGGAGTTTCAGCTTTTCTACCTAACTGCAGCCGATAAATATGACAGTCAACTGTATTACTAAACAAATCATCATTCTCCTGCGATTCAGGCATGTGAACGTTGCTGCTATAAAGCTTATCAACCTCCCATGGAAGTTTTTCAAGCTCACAGAGCGGCCAAATTGAAGGATTATCCCAGACAACTGATTTGTGGCACTTAAACACAAGAATCGTTTGAACACACACTTTGGCACGCTGCCAAGCACTATATGTGTTTTTCTGTGAAGGTACTATGTGAGGCTATAAGGCTGCCTTCACAGTGTGTCACAGGAGCTGGGAGGCACTAAGTCAACACATATTACAAAGGGCTATCGCTCCTGATGGCAGGCATTCTTAAGCTCAACAACAACAACAATTGATTTATACTACTAGCACATTGCATACTCCATTCATGGCGTTCACCATTATTTGGGAAGTTCGTGCTTGGCTGCCAGTTCGCCCCAGTCCTTGCAGCACTTCTTTGCTTACCATGCTGCACGTCTACCTCCTGCTATTCTTTTCCCCTCCCTTAGAGAACACGTCTTGGGTATTTCCGAGAGTGCTTTCTGAAGTTTCGATAGGTCAGCATTGGAACCGCCTCTCATCTGTTTTTTCCTTCTTTCTTCATTCTCCATCTCTTTCCCCTTCCTCCACTTCGGCATTTGAGGTGTCTCTTCGTTTCTTCTTCCTCTCTGTGTGCTCCTGAAGTCCAGCAATCACGTTTGACACATAACAGGTGACTGGGTAATACATAAATCCCAACCCTGGGTCTAGAGGTGGGGTTCACACATACCCCTAGTACAGGTCAGGCCCAGGGAGGGGTCATTCCAAACTGCCAATTGGTCCTTTATCGGGAGGTGTGACCTGAGGTGTGAACAAACATCTAAGGCAGGTTAGCCTCCCTCCGAGGCGACCTGCAATTGGAAGGAGCATGCCGTTGGAGACAAAAGCAATTATGGGGGATTTTTTTCGCAATGAGCCATTCCTCTTCTTCTTAGTCTACACTTCATAAACGTAAATGGAATCAGGCTAAAGATTCATTGACTCTTCCAGCTGAGCTGTTCCTCGTGGTGTCATGTACTGAAGAAGGTAAATCTTCTGCTACAGCTAATCCGTTTGTTATTGAGAAAAGTGTTGATGCAATTGTAGGATGTGTGAAGTCCTGCTCTCACTTATGTAATGGGATTTTGCTTCTGGAGACAGATCGTGATTTTCAAGCCCAACAACTGCTTAAAGTTTCTCTCCTCCACGGATATTCCATAGATGTCGAGGCCCATCGTATACTGAATTCTTCCCGTAGTGTTACTTGCACTCGGCTACTTGAGGATCTGACCAAGGCGGAAATTCAACATTATCTCTCTGATCAGGGAGTCAATGCGGTTTATCAGATAATGAAAAAGGATGATGCAAACTTAATGCTTTCACATTCTCTTTTTCTCACATTTGATCGAGAAGTGCTTCCATCAAAGTTTAAGGCAGGCTATGAAGTCATCATGTTTCGAGCATACATTCCGAACCCAATATGTTGCTACCAGTGTCAACGTTATAACCCCACTCAGGGTCCTCTCAAAACACGGCAGAATGTGTTACTTGTGGCAGAGATGCTCATGAGGGTGATTGCCCGCCTCCTTCTGCCTATGTATGAGTTGTAATGGCGACTATGCCTCCTAATCCCACAAGCGCCCTGTGTTTCTCAATGAATGGCTGTTCAGGAGATCCGGTTGAAGGAAAAACTACTTTACCCTGTCGCTCGCAAGTTGTTGGCTAGTCGAAAGCCCTGCAATTTACCATCTGGCATTTATAGTACCGTTCTTGCTACGCCTCGCTACACGAAGGACGTGGCCATGCAGACTTGCGACCTCCAGTTCAGTACTGCAGTTGTGAAATCGCCCAGCGTCACGGTAGCATCAAGCATCCTCCTACAACTGCGCAACAACCCACCACATCTTCGCCCCGGCCAGAAAGGACAAAAGGAACACTACCAGGAAGACTTTTTAAGTCCTTCCAGCCGTCAAATGTCTGCCAACCGTTAAGACTCTAAGAAATCGAACAAAGGCAAATAGTCTTCTCGTTCCCCCTCAACAGTGTTGCTACGTGATACTCTCACCTTGCCAACTTCCATTTTACTGGTGTGCACTGCCTACAATTAAGCCCTGCAATCCGTAGGCTGACCCAGGAAGAATGCCGACGCCTCCATAGATTTCATGGAACAGGGTCTACCAGCTTCTGCACCCTGTAACAGTGAGTCTTTGAAGGCTGGCTCTCGGTAGCCGCCGAGGTGAATGCCCTTCATTTCTACCCTCCTCCCCATTCCCCCTTTTGACGGAAGGTTCATGGCAACAAATATAAGGATAAGGACGAATTACAGTTGGTCTTGAAATAGCAGCGTCCGGTTTCTTCTGGTACACTTTGATCTTTCCCCGAAGATGGCATTTCATCTCATGGGCGAACCATTCAGCTCATTAATGATGATGTCTATAGCCAAACAATCTCACTGAACACCCAGCTGCAAGCTGTTGCAGTCTGCATTTTCCTACCTCATTTTCCCTCTTCTCTTTTAACGACTACATATCTTCATCACTCCCTGTCACCACGGCAGACTTCCTCCAGCTTACTGGTCAGCTCCCTCATCCCTTTTTCTAATCAGCGACTTTAATACCCACCATCCCCTTTGGGGCTCTTCCAAAACCTGTCCAAGAGGCGATCTGTTCTCTCTGGCATACGCTCGAGAGAACATTTCCTGTGCGACATCCATTTGCAGACTCCTACCCCATCTGTGTATAAACCCAACCGGCAACTTTCTAAGGCTGACTGGAGGCTTTACTCCTCACTGGTGACCTATCATGAACAACATTTCCCCGGTTGTGATGATCAGGTAAAATAACTTAAGAATTTTGTCCTTACTGCCGTAGAATGTTCCATACCTCGCATTAATTTTTCACCTAGCCATGCCCCAGTCCCCGGATGGAGTGAGGTATGCCACGACATGATTCACACACTGAGACCTCCTCTCCGCGTTTTTAACCGCCATCCTACAAGGGCGAACTGTATTTATTATAGACAGTTGCGTGCACAATGTCACCTCATTCTTCGAGATAGCAAGAAACGTAGCTGGATTTCATTTACTAGGTCTTTTCATAATGTCACTTCCTCTTCCATCGTGTGGAACAACCTCCATCGGCTATTTGGGACCAAGGTTCATTCCCCAATTTCAGACCCTATGTCATTGTGGATCTTATTGCTATCTTCAACATCTTGGGCCGCTATTTTGCGGAAATTTCGAGCTCCACCAACTGTCACTCAGCCTTCCTCCCTCGAAAACGAGTGGAGGAAGCTCGGGTGATATCCTTCTCCTCACAGAATCGCGAGTGCTACAATATTGCCTTTACTACGAGGAAGCTTGTCCAAACTCTCATCTCATCCCGTTTTTCGGCCCCAGAACCGGATGATGTTCACATTCAGATGTTGCAGCATCTCTTTCTTGAGGGCAAGCACTTTCTCCTTCATACGTACAATCGCATCTGGACAGATGGCACGTTTCCCAGACGCTTGCATAAAGCTACTGTCTCACCCTTACCCTATCCCAGTAAGGACAAACACCTTACTTCTAGCTACCACCCAATTTCTCTTACCAGCTGTGTTTGCAAGGTGACGGAGTGTACGATTCATGCCTGTCTGGAGTGGTGGCTCGGGTCTCGCAATCTACTAACCACAGCACAATACGGGTTTCGTGCACGCCGTTCTGGAGATGACCGTCTCGTCACTTTGTAAACCTGTGTCATGAACGATTTTCTGACGAAATACCAAACTGTGTGCGTGTTTTTTGATTTGGAGAAAGCCTACGATACCTGCTGGAAGACTGGTTTTCCGACGTCGCCTGCGCCATTTCCTTCAGGAATTTTTAAAGACTGAGTTTTCAATGTACACGTGGGTTCGGCCCTGTCAGACACATTTATCCCGGAGAACGAGGCGCCTCAAGGCTCCGTCCTGAGCGTCGTCCTCTTTGCTACAGCCATTAACCCTATTATGATCTGCCTCCCGCCAGCCACCTCTGGCTCCCTTTTCGTCGAAGTCTTTGTAATCTATTGCAGTTCTGCACCTACTTGTCTTCTCGAGCGGCGTCTGCAGCGATCTTCATCGTCTTTACTTGTGGAGCATCGACAACGGCTTTCGGTTTTCCACTGGCAAACCTGTTTGTATGAATTTCCGGCGGTGCAATGGAATAATAGAAGTTGAACCAAATGTGTTTAGAAAGCTACATTTTTAAACTGTTTTGGTGAAGTTCAAACGAGGGCCACCATTCGACGAGACGAATGTCGGGAAATCTTCGAAATTAAACTTTACACTGGCCGATTGAACCAATTTTTGATAGCCTAGGCCTGAGTCGAGATGGGAGTGTAAAGTTAGTTCGCCTCCACGTGTTGCACCCTGGGTAACGCTAAATAAACGAACACAACTGGCGGCAGACCGAACGAAGAATTCCTGCCCCACAAAACATTGAAACAGAACGACAGACAAAGCGTTATGCAAGATACATACAACGTTCCTTTTAGGGACCAACTGACTAAGGATCTCGGACCATGCATCCAAATCTGCCATTTCAACATTGAGGGCATAAGCAGAGCAAAAAGTCAAGCATTGCTGAGAATTTTACACGATAACGACATTGACCTGGTAGCCATACAGAAAACTCAAGCTGAAAATAGAGCCCAACTTGAAGCTAGAGGAAGGATACTGGGATATGGCCTACTTGGAGCCACGTACGACAGACACTATGGCGTTGCGACGTATGTGCGTGGGGACATAGAGGACGCCTTTCTAGTTGAAGCCTCCATTGCAAATAATATCCATGAAGTTGTCATCAAAATAGGAGAAGTTACAGTAACTAACATCTATAAACCTCCTGCTACTACATGGCCGGCTGAAGTGATAAAGATCCACCCACACCCAAGCGTATAGGTTGGGGACTATAATACACTCCTGGAAATTGAAATAAGAACACCGTGAATTCATTGTCTCAGGAAGGGGAAACTTTATTGACACATTCCTGGGGTCAGATACATCACATGATCACACTGACAGAACCACAGGCACATAGACACAGGCAACAGAGCATGCACAATGTCGGCACTAGTACAGTGTATATCCACCTTTCGCAGCAATGCAGGCTGCTATTCTCCCATGGAGACGATCGTAGAGATGCTGGATGTAGTCCTGTGGAACGGCTTGCCATGCCATTTCCACCTGGCGCCTCAGTTGGACCAGCGTTCGTGCTGGACGTGCAGACCGCGTGAGACGACGCTTCATCCAGTCCCAAACATGCTCAATGGAGGACAGATCCGGAGATCTTGCTGGCCAGGGTAGTTGACTTACACCTTCTAGAGCACGTTGGGTGGCACGGGATACATTCGGACGTGCATTGTCCTGTTGGAACAGCAAGTTCCCTTGCCGGTCTAGGAATGGTAGAACGATGGGTTCGATGACGGTTTGGATGTACCGTGCACTATTCAGTGTCCCCTCGACGATCACCAGTGGTGTACGGCCAGTGTAGGAGATCGCTCCCCACACCATGATGCCGGGTGTTGGCCCTGTGTGCCTCGGTCGTATGCAGTCCTGATTGTGGCGCTCACCTGCACGGCGCCAAACACGCATACGACCATCATTGGCACCAAGGCAGAAGCGACTCTCATCGCTGAAGACGACATGTCTCCATTCGTCCCTCCATTCACGCCTGTCGCGACACCACTGGAGGCGGGCTGCACGATGTTGGGGCGTGGGCGGAAGACGGCCTAACGGTGTGCGGGACCGTAGCCCAGCTTCATGGAGACGGTTGCGAATGGTCCTCGCCGATACCCCAGGAGCAACAGTGTCCCTAATTTGCTGGGAAGTGGCGGTGCGGTCCCCTACGGCACTGCGTAGGATCCTACGGTCTTGGCGTGCATCCGCGCGTCGCTGCGGTCCGGTCCCAGGTCGACGGGCACGTGCACCTTCCGCCGACCACTGGCGACAACATCGATGTACTGTGTAGACCTCACGCCCCACGTGTTGAGCAATTCGGCGGTACGTCCACCCGGCCTCCCGCATGCCCACTATACGCCCTCGCTCAAAGTCCGTCAACTGCACATACGGTTCACGTCCACGCTGTCGCGGCATGCTACCAGTGTTAAAGACTGCGATGGAGCTCCGTACGCCACGGCAAACTGGCTGACACTGACGGCGGCGGTGCACAAATGCTGCGCAGCTAGCGCCATTCGACGGCCAACACCGCGGTTCATGGTGTGTCCGCTGTGCCGTGCGTGTGATCATTGCTTGTACAGCCCTCTCGCAGTGTCCGGAGCAAGTATGGTGGGTCTGACACACCGGTGTCAATGTGTTCTTTTTTTCCATTTCCAGGAGTGTAGTAACCACGAAATGTGGAAATACAGTACGACTGATAGCAATCGAGGCATGCTGGTCGATTGGTCGGAGGAACAAAATACGTATCTGGTCTTTGATGCCAAGGACCGAGGGAACTGCGGCTATAGCCCGGATCTGTGTTTTGTTTAGAGGGATACAAACAATAAACCACTGACAGCCTCTAGAAGGGTCCTGACGGACTTCCCTCATAGCCAGCACCGCCCTGTGCTTATTAATATCGGTATATACATCCCGATAATAAAGTCTTACCCTCGACCAAGGTGGAATTTTACGAAAGCTTACTGGACAAAATTCTCTGAACAACTTGATTATACCTTGAGCTGGATCCCTACAACCAGCAAGAGCTATGAGAGGTTTCTGGGAGCAGTCATTAGCTCTGCGAAAACAGCGATCCCAAGAGGGTACCGCAAAAATACATTCCCGGTTGGACTGGGATATGCGATGACCTGTACACGGAGTTCCTCAAGACTGAGGACCGGGAAATAGCGGATGAAATATTAAATAACATCGACTATATTAGACGGCAAAAATGGGAGAATACTGGTGAAAATCTAGACTTTCCAAAGTCAAGCCGACAAGCCTGGTCCCTATTGCGTAAACTTGGAGGCGCAAATCCACCTGAATATAGAAAGGACGAAATACCTCCCAACAAGGTTGTATCTCGCATAGTTTCTGCGTCTAGAGCCCCACGAGATAGAAAGCACACAACAAAAGTGAAGAAGGACTTAAAAACATTAAAAGGGACCCGTGCAATGGACTCAGAATATTCCTCAGATATTCGTATCGAGGAGGTTACCGATGTCCTGAAGAAAGTTAAACCAGGCAAAGCTCCGGGTTTCGATGGTATCTACCCTGAGTTCCTCATGCATGTCGGAGCCTACACAAAACGATGTCTGGCTAAGTTCTTTACGGACATTCTCCAAGTGGGTAACGTTCCTCCCTCACTTAACCGAGCAAAGATCATCGCTGTCCTGAAACCAGGTAAACCAGGCGTTAGACCAGAGAGTTACCGCCCCATTACCCTTCTCAGTATGGTCTATAAACTACTAGAAAGACTGCTCCTCAACAGAATAGGTCAAACTATACTCAAAAAAATCCCTATCTAACAAACAGGATTCCGTCCCTATCGCTGCTGTACAGATCGAGTCCTATCACTGACAACATATACAGAAGCGGGGTTGCAGAAGAAACATAAAGTAGCTGCAGGATTCATAGACCTAACAGTAACCTATGATCCAGTTTGGAAACAGGGACTCATGGACAAATTAATCTGTGCCGTCCCCTGCAAGAAGATAACCAATCTCATTGACGATATGTTGTCAAATAGAACCCTCCAAGTAATACTGGGGAATGAGAGAAGTAAACAGATGAAACTCAATAATGGACTCCCACAAGGCTCTGTCCTTTCGCCCCTTCTTTTCAGCCTTTACATCGCTGACATGCCTGCAACCAGATAGCGCAAATTTGGACATGCTGACGACTGGGCTCTGGAAACAGACCACAGAAACATAGAAACTGCCGAAGATGTCCTTACGAGAGACCTAGGGATTCTCAGCGAGTACTTTAGAAAATGGAGGCTACAACCTAGTGCTACAAAGACGGAGGTATCTGCCTTCCATTTGAACAACAAAATGGCCAACAGAGAACTACATGTATATGTTGTTGTGGTCTTCCGTCCTGAGACTGGTTTGATGCAGCTCTCCATACTACTCTATCCTGTGCAAGCTTTTTTATCTCCCAGTGCCTACTGCAACCTGCATCCTTCTGAATCTGCTTGGTGTATTCATCTCTTGGTCTCCCTCTACGATTTTTACCCTCCGCGGTGCCCTCCAATGCTAAATTGGTGATCCCTTGATGCCTCAGAACATGTCCTACCAATCAATCCCTTCTTCTAGTCAAGTTGTGCCACAAACTTCTCCTCTCCCCAATCTTGCTCAATACCTCCTCATTAGTTACGTGATCTACCCATCGTGCCCGCATCTCGTGGTCGTGCGGTAGCGTTCTCGCTTCCCACGCCCGGGTTCCCGGGTTCGATTCCCGGCGGGGTCAGGGATTTTCTCTGCCTCGTGATGGCTGGGTGTTGTGTGCTGTCCTTAGGTTAGTTAGGTTTAAGTGGTTCTAAGTTCTAGGGGACCTATGACCACAGCAGTTGAGTCCCATAGTGCTCAGAGCCATTTGATCTACCCATCTAACCTTCAGCATACTTCTGTAGCACCAAATTTCGAAAGCTTCTATTCTCTTCCTTTCCAAACTATTTATCTTCCATGTTTCACTTCCATACAAATACTTTCAGAAATGACTTCCTGACACTTAAATCTATACTCGATGTTAACAAATTTCTCTTCTTCAGAAACGCTTTCCTTGCCATTGCCAGTCTACATTTTATATCCTCTCTACTTCGACCATCATCAGTTATTTTGCTCCCCAAATAGCAAAACTCCTTTACTACTTGAAGTGTCTCATTTCCTAATCTAATACCCTCAGCATCTCCCGACTTAATTCGACTACATTCCATTATCGTCGTTTTTCTTTTGTTGATGTTCATCTTATATCCTCCTTTCAAGACGCTATCCATTCCGTTCAACTGCTCTTCCAAGTCCTTTGCTGTCTCTGACAGAATTACAATGTCATCGGCGAACCTCAAAGTTTTTATTTCTTCTCCATGGATTTTAATACCTACTCTGAATTTTTCTTTTGTTTCCTTCACTGCTTGCTCAATATACAGATTGAATAACATCGGGGAGAGGCTACAACCCTGTCTCACTCCATTCCCAACCACTGCTTCCCTTTCACGCCCCTCAACTCTTGTAACTGGCATTTTGTTTCTGTACAAATTGTAAATAGTCCTTCGTTCCCTGTATATTACCCCTGCCACCTTCAGAATCTGAAAGAGAGTATTCCAGTCAACACTGTCAAAAGCTTTCTCTAAGTCTACAATTGCTAGAAACGTAGGTTTGCCTTTCCTTTATCTAGCTTCCAAGATAAGTCGTAGGGTCAGTGTTGCCTCACGTGTTCCAATATTTCTACGGAATCCAAACTGATCTTCCCCGAGGTCGGCTTCTACTAGTTTTTCCATTCGTCTGTAAAGAATTCGCGTTAGTATTTTGCAGCCGTGACTTATTAAACTGATAGTTCGGTAATTTTCACATCTGTCAACACCTGATTTCTTTGGGTTTGGAATTATTATATTCTTCTTGAAGTCTGAGGGTATTTCGCCTGTCTCATACATCTTGCTCACCAGATGGTAGAGTTTTATCAGGACTGGCTCTCCCAAGGCTGTCAGTAGTTCTAATGGAATGTTATCTACTCCCGGGACCTTGTTTCGACTCAGGTCTTTCAGTGCTCTGTCAAACTCTTCACGCAGTATCGTATCTCCCATTCCATCTTCATCTACATCCTCTTCCATTTCAATAATATTGTCCTCAAGTACATCGCCCTTGTATAGACCCTCTATATACTCCTTCCACCTTTCTGCTTTCCCATCTTTGATTAGAACTGGATTTCCATCTGAGCTCTTGATATTCATACAAGTGGCTCTCTTTTCTCCAAAGGTCTCTTTAATTTTCCTGTAGGTAGTATCTATCTTACCCCTAGTGAGATAAGCCTCTACATCCTTACATTTGTCCTCTAGCCATCCATGCTTAGCCATTTTGCACTTCCTGTCGATCTCATTTTGAGACGTTTGTATTCCTTTTTGCCTGCTTCATTTACTGCATTTTTATATTTTCTCCTTTCATCAATTAAATTCAATATTTCTTCTGTTACCGAAGGATTTCTACTAGCCCTTGTCTTTTTACCTACTTGATCCTCGGCTGCCTTCATTACTTCATCCCTCAGAGCTACCCATTCTTCTTCTACTGTATTTCTTTCCCCCATTCTAGTCAATTGTTCCCTTATGCTCTCTCTGAAACTCTGTACAACCTCTGGTTTAGTCAGCTTATCCAGGTCCCATCTCCTTAAATTTCTACCTTTTTGCAGTTTCTTTAGTTGCGCGATATGCCTACGAAAAACTGAAGAACGCCACTGATTTACAGTTTGTTAAGAGGGAATTAAAGTAAAATGTAAAATTAAATATGTAAAGTAAAATATTTCAATTAGAAACACACTACGTAAATGATATTTCTAAGCAACTTCTTGTGTTCCTCTTTCGGAACTACAGCTCTGGAATGGTTTTGGCCTTTTGAGGCAAGTGCCTTTGCACTGAGGAAAGAAAATGTTGAAGAGAATCTGGCGATGAAGGCAAAAACGAAGGAACTACATATTTCAAGTGCTTGGAGTTTACACAGATGAAGTGGGAGCTAGAGACGAGCGCACAGCTTTTAACGACTTAATAACCGTCGCATAATAAGCCTCAGTTCGTCTGGCCGACAGGTCATTAAAAACAGTGTTTAGTTCACCTCGGCAACTGCGCAGTCAGCACGAAGGATTGTTCAAAGAAGGTGCCCAGGTGCAATTCTCGGCCGGGTCCAAGATTTTCTCCGCTCGGTTACTAGCTGCTGTGTTGTCCTTACGTTCGCATGATATTCCATTGTTGTGATGGTTGTCAATAATAAAAAAAGAAAGTTTATGCGCATTAGCTAAGAAAGGTAAAGCAGGGTCTCACGCTCCGTCTGCTTTGAGGTCTTCGTGCATGTAGCGCAACCATGTCTTGGGAAAGAGAAATGAGCCTTTCCCTTTTTTAGGGAGTCCCTCATATCGCCCAATCTCCGCAGGCTGCTGTATAGTCACGATGGATGGTGTTATGTACCAATAATGGCGACTTCATGTCCTATTTCATTTAAGCATGGAACGAGTTTAAGTTGATGTCTATAGGAGTCAGTATGCAATATCTCTCTTGTCAAATTCCCATAATCCCTGCGTTAAATATGTGATTGAGACAGTAGAATTTGTGTACTGTATTCCTAGAATACTACTTCTCAGGTGATTTACCACAGTAACCCACTCATTTCAATAAAAGGTACGTATTCGAAACAAGGCCCCGGGAGTAGACAACATTCCATTAGAACTACTTATAGCCTTGGGAGAGCCAGTCCTGACGAAACTCTACCACCTGGTGAGCAAGATGTATGAGACAGCCGAAATACCCTCAGACTTCAAGAAGAGTGTAATAATTCCAATCCCAAAGAATGCAGGTGTTGACAGATGTGAAAAATACCGAACTATCAGATTAATAACTCACAGCAGCAAAATACTAACGCGAATTCTTTACAGACGAATGGAAAAACTGGTAGAAGCCGACCTCGGGGAAGATCAGTTTGGATTCCGTAGAAATGTTGGAACACGTGAGGCAATACTGACCTTACGACTTATCGTAGAAGAAAGATTAAGGAAAGGCAAACCTACGTTTCTAGCATTTGTAGACTTAGAGAAAGCTTTTGACAATGTTGACTGGAATACTCTCTTTCAAATTTTGAAGGTGGCAGGGGTAAAATACAGGGAGCGAAAGGGTATGTACAATTTGTACAGAAACCAGATGGCAGTTATAAGGATCGTGGGACATGAAAGGGAAGCAGTGGTTGGGAAGGGAGGGAGACATGGTTGTAGCCTATCCCCGATGTTTTTTCAATCTGTATATTGAGCAAGAAGTAAAGGAAACAAAAGAAAAGTTCGGAGTAGGTATTAAAATCCATGGAGAAGAAATAAATACTTTGAGGTTCGCCGATGACATTGTAATTCTGTTAGAGACAGTGAAGGACTTGGAAGAGCAGTTGAACTGAATGGATGGTGTCTTGAATGAAGGATATAAGATGAACTTCAACAAAAGTAAAACGAGGATAATGGAATGTAGTCGAATTAAGTCGGGTGACGCTGAGGGAATTAGATTAGGAAATGAGACACTTAAAGTAGTAAAGGAGTTTTGCTATTTGGGGAGCAAAATAACTGATGATCGTCGAAGTAGGGAGGATATAAAATGTAGACTGGCAATGGCAAGGAAAGCGTTTCTGAAGAAGAGACATTTGTTAACATCGAGTATAGATTTAAGTGTCAGGAAGTCGTTTCTGAAAGTATTTGTATGGAGTGTAGCCATGTATGGAAGTGAAACATGGACGATAAATAGTTTAGACAAGAAGAGAATAGAAGCTTTCGAAATGTGGTGCTACAGAAGAATGCTGAAGATTAGATGGGTAGATCACATAACTAATGAGGAGGTATTGAATAGGATTGAGGAGAAGAGAGGTTTGTGGCACAACTTGACTAGAAGAAGGCATCGGTTGGTAGGACATTTTCTGAGGCATCAAGGAATCACCAATTTAGTATTGGAGGGCAGCGTGGAGGGTAAAAATCGTAGGGGGAGACCAAGAGATGAAGACACCAAGCAGATTCAGAAGGATGTAGGCTGCAGTAGGTACTGGAAGATGAAGAAGCTTGAAACAGGATAGAGTAGCATGGAGAGCTGCATCAAATCAGTCTCAGGACTGAAGACCACAATAACAACATCGCGCAATTGCATTTTTATAGGTAATTAATGAAGCTTCTTCTGAACTTGTTGGGATCCATTCTCTGGAGACATCACTAAAATGATTTTTACATTTTTGTAATTTGATCTGCTAACTCTGAATGTTTGTACGATTCTCATATCCAGTCCTGCTTCGTATCACTTGCTGCCACTGAATCTGACAAAATCTGCGAAAGCTAGATAACTTCCTGGTAGCGTATCATTCTGTGCAGTACTCGTATTTGTAAGGCGACGACTTCCGGGCATTCTGCCACGGGTGTGTATTGCTCTTGTCAGGAAGCCGCCTAATGTCTCTCATGAAGTTTCTGGTCATATGCTGCTAAAATTGTTCTTAGGTACAGTTCTCGCGACGTTGTTAGCTCGGTATTTAACAAGATTTTATCGAATGGAAAATAACAGTGATAAGTGAACTGCGGTTATAGGTGTCGTTAGAGGATAAACATGAGAAGGAAATCATTCGAGACATTCTTGAATACTTATCAGCTATCGCAGTAATCAAGTCAAGTAGTTAAGGAAAATAATATAAATGTACACAAAGTTTGCTGTACAGGTATTTGATCCGAACGATGACGGTCGTGACTTACAACAAGTTCATAATTCTTTCTTCTAGTCTGATGAGGGTCTTCTCTCACACACTGAAGTGACGAAAGTAATGAGACAGCGGTGTGCACTTAATACAGATAGCAGTAGGTATGAAAGGCCATTCCACTGACGAAGTTGATGTTACTCAGCTGATTCATTAAAAGGTTTTCCAATGTGATTATGGTAGTACGACGGGAATTAACAGACTTTGAATGCGGCATTTTAGTTGAAGCTAGGCGCACGGAACATTCCATTTCGGAAATCGTTAGTAAAGTCAGTATTCCGAGATCTAGAGTGTCAATACTGTGCCGATAATACCAAACGTCAGGCGTTACCTCTCACCACGGACATCGCAGTTATCGACGGCCTTCACCTAGCGACCGAGAGCAGCGGCGTTTGCGTAGAATTGTCAGTGTTAACAGACAAGCAATACTGCTTGAAATAACAGCAGAAATCATTGTGGGAAGTACGACGAACGTATCCGTTAGGGTGGTGCGGTGAAATTTGGCGTTAATGGGCAATGGCAGCCACCGACCGACGCGAGTACCTTGCTAACTGCACGACAAGGTCTACAGTGACTCTCATGGGTTCGTGACAATATCGGTTGGATCCTAACCGAGTGGAAAGGCGCAGAACCCACGAAACCATGGACCCAAGTCATCACGAAGGCACTGTGCAAGCTGATACTTGCTCCATAATGGTGTGGGCTGTGTTTACGTGGAATGGACTGGGTCGTCTGTTCCAACTGAGCCGATCATTCACTGAAAATGTTTATGTTCGTCTACTTGGAGACCATTTGCAGCAATTCATGAACTTCAAGTCCCCAAACATGTCACCGAATCACAATTGTTTGCGAATGGTTTGAAGAATATTCTGGACAGTTCGAGCGAATGATTTGGTCACCCAGATCGCCAGATACGAATCCCATCGAACAGTTATGGGACAAAATCGAGAAGTCAGTTCGTGCGCAAATTCCTTCACAGGCAACACTTTCGCAATGATGGACGGCCATGGTGACAGCATTGCTCAATATTTCTGCAGGGGACTTCCGACGACTTCATGAGTCAATGCCATGTCAGATTGCTACACTACATCGGGAAAAGAACGTCAGACACAACCTTAGGAGGTATCCCATGCGTTTTGTCACCCGAGTGTATATTAAGATGTGTCAAAGCGAATTAACACCTTGCATTTTGTGAAAGTTATCTCGAATTGTACAAAATAAATGTAAGTGTGCATTAATACCTTTTGTTTTTATCTTTAAGCAACGTGGATACCAGCATAGCAGGGAGTCTACAACCTAAATTTGGCAAGAAGTATGCTTTCTTTAATAGTCTGAGTCTACTAACATAGAAGTTCGGTTGCATAACATTCAGCACATTGATCATCAACTTTATGACGCGATTTACTACACTGCAAACGATTCTCCGTGAGAGCTATTAAAGAAAAACATGTGATGCCTTTGTTGTCAATGGTACTGATTAGGAAAGGTTTTTAATGTTATAGTTAATTTTAATATTTAATTGAACTGAATTAATTGTTTTAGTGTGTGTAACACTTCATCATTAATTCAGAGTTTTTCGTGTGTAATTAGAGCTCTCGCCTACTGCCGTTGTAACTTTATTTCTATGTAAAAGTGTATTTTCGTATTTTGTTTCATCTATATTCCGACTATTTATGACTGGCTTTCCTCTGATCTGCCACTGCTGCCAATTCTGACACAATTTACTTTTTATTTCAATATTGTCGCTAAACTGAAATTTGTCTACTGTGTTTATCGTAGGTTTTCTTCACTTATTATCGATTTATTATTTTTAATTGATTAGTAATGTTCCTACATTTGTTACAGTAGTTCTGTTAGATTACATTACAGTTCTGCTGACTGATGTTCCATTGCGAAGGTATGTAGCCTTCGTCTCATTGACTCCATAATAAGCATACATTAACCACTTTCATTCATAACGACATAACGATATTAAGGCTTTACCATACAGAACTGATATTATTTATGTTTTAACTTCGCTTAATTGACTGCTTTAGTGTATTGGACTAAATTCTAAACTTACAGACTGAAGGACTGTGGATTTCAAATCTGAACTAATTTCCGAAAGCAACCTCCTTATCTCCATCATTTGTCAATTTTTTATATCTTAATTTGTGATGGAACAAAGGTTGTCATTATCAGTCTGCGCAAATTAAGAAATTTTCATGAAACTTATTTTTACTTACTTTTTCCGCATAGAAGTGCAACTTATTAAATTTATATAGTCGTTTAACCTCTGTGAAATTCAGACGGACCGTTCATATGTTATTTTTATGGATTTTAGACTTAGGGCAGTTTTATCTACCGTAACTACGAAGTTCCTCAAGCTAACCAGTTACATCGCGTTAACTTTCTTTTTTTCTTCTTCTTCGTGTCTTTTTCTTCTTATTCTTCTTTTTTTCTGCTTGTTATGTTGTATTTGATTTGGAGTGATGATTATGGTTCTGGAGTGGCCACAGGCGTAAAAAAAAAAAAATGCTCGGACAATGCAAATCTCAGATCGTCACCTGTCATCCACATTGAAGTTTCCCTTGATCTCCGTAAGTCTCTCCAGATGAATACTCGGATGAACCTGTAAAATATTCAGATTCTTTCGTCTATCATTGTTCAGCGAGAAAGTGCTCCGAATCTTACGCTAGCGGTGTTGACGGAACAAATTCTCTATCCTCGCGGACTGTTGAACAGCCGCGTCCAGTTTTCAATCCAGTACATTTACTCCGTGAAACAACCTGCTACAATTTGGATCTGATGTCACAGAATGAAGAAGACACACTGTATTCCACTGACCTTGCTGATTCACGAGGTATATATAACCGACTGGTACTATATTGATTCCCTGGTTGACTTTATGGTTCCCTTGAAAGCAACACTGCAAATCCATGCCCCATCCTTACACTGTGAGAGACTGATTCATCTGTGACAACCTCGTCATCGACAGGACGTTGAAACCGAGTCCTCCTTTTTTAAAATGTCTTTTTATAGGATTGAACATTCAGTGTGACTGTTGAACGAAGACGTAATAACGTGTGTAATCGAGAAGGGAACGACATTTTCGCCAGCCAGATAGGGAGCAGAACGTATACATCCGTATATCGACAGTATTAGTTGTCTGCTGGGAAGACGCTATTAGTACCGTCCATCGCAAAGTGCATGGTCTACTAAGACTCATTAATGATCTCGACTGCAGTCTTCTAGTAAGAGATGTCCGAAACAATTAACAAAATATAATGGCCACTTCGACATCCGAATTTCGAGGAATAGCTGTCAGATGAATATCCGAATGGGCAACGGAATAATAATTATGTGCATGGAATTGATGATTGTAAGGCTATCGCACTGCCTCCTTGAAAAGGCCACAGAATAGGTGGTAACGCCTGATGAGACCTTACGCTAAATGACAGACGACCTGTCATAGGTCCGGTAACGGCTGTACTTCATATCGCCCTTCAGACCATCAGATGTCATAGGCCGCAATTTATCAACGTAAGAATATGTGGTAGTTTCAGATGTATATGCTGTGTACTTTTCTTGCTTTATTTGATCTTCTGTATAGCAGACCGTTGATGGGATTTACTATGACAAGTTATTGTGTGGCAAGACGTGGCAGCCGCAACGATGAAGTATTCCTCGAAGATAAGGGGAAGAAATGGAGGTAATCGCTTTGAGTATTCCTGACACTTATTCAGGCCAGAGCGTTTGTTCTTAGGAATTTATGGACGTGATGCAGTTACGAGTTCATCATCTTATCATCTACAAGTAACCGGAAATTGTGCTCCGAAAATTAAATGCCATGACTCATTTTTTCTTTTAAAGTGCTCAAATTTACTACGCGTATGATACTTGGTGTCTCGGCCCGTAAAACAGAGAGCCTCTCCCCAGTCAAGTTATGGACTTCCCTCTAGTTAGCAAACTGGATGACTGCTATTACAAGGCCATCAATCAAAGATAATGGAATCGGTAATTTTTTCGCGAAAACTTTCTTAGCTGATTTAGTCAGTAGAGCTCCATGATCAACAGACTCCACACATTTACGTAACCTGTGCCGTAATAAATGTCAGTTTAGCTGTGTTTTGTACTCTGATGGGTCTATAATGTCAATTTCTTTGTCCGTGCATATTTGTCAACAATGCCTGATACATTTTAAACTGTAGATGGTGATTACCTTTGATCCTTAAATAGAGTCCTAAGAAACTTAATAAAAGTACATTCATAAAATTAACTAAGATTGTTTTATAATCTTATTTATAAGGAAATTTCAGCAGCCCACAAAATCAGAAATCTGGAAGGTAGTCAGCTCCAGCTGAAAAATATATTTCTGGCTGACAGAGTACGATGTAGTTAGTTATTTCTCTCAGAACAAATCCTATTAAAAATATCGATCAAGATCTCTGTGATTCTTAAACATAAATATTTCAACGTGCTATAATGGTGAGATTTTATTAGCCATTGATACAGTGAAATACTTTTGCCATTTGGAGAAACGATTCATAGTTGGTAGAATTGTAGTTCATCTGCTTCCTTTGTGTTCTCTTATCAGTACGGAATGTAGGATATTTTGTGTAGCTAAATGATGTTTGTCAAAATCTGTCCAGTTCCTGATGTATTTAACCTGAAGAGACGGGGAGATCTACTATAACTGTAGAAGTAAGTGACACATTAGAATAGCCCAGATTAGATTTGTACTTGTTCCATAGATCATGAATACGACACTTCAAAATGACGTTGAACGTTTCAGGTTAACAAAAGGTTTCTTGCCTTGACATAATTCATTTCTTTTTAGAAATTCTTTTAATTTGTTTTTAAATGCTGGTTGGCTGTCTGTTAGACTTTGATGCTAAGTGACCAAACATTTTTGTGGCAGCATAATTTATCCCTTTCGTGGCCAAAGCTAGATTTAGCCCAAAGTAGTGAAGGTCAGCATTTCTCCAATTCTCCAAGTATTGAAGTTACACACATTGCTATTGCTTTTGAATTGAGATATGTTAATAATAAAAAAATTCATAAGGACGAAGCTACTGTGACTATCCCTAGTTCCTTAATCAAATGCCTGCAAGATGATCTTGGCTGGACTCCAGCTGTTATTCTGATTACACGCTTTTGTGCAATGTATACTTTATTCCTTAATGATGAATTACCCCAAAATACGATGTCATACTAAAACAGTGAATGAAAATAGGCATAGTAAGCTAATTTACTTATACGTTTATCGCCAAAATTTGCAGTAACCCTAATAGCATAAGTAGCTGCGCTCAGACGTTTCAGCAGGTCATCAATGTTTTTCTTCCAATTGAATCTGTCATCAACGCACTGACCCAAATATTTGAAATGTTCTGCTTTTATGTTCAAACTCTACATTTATTAATGACGTTGTTCCATTTACTGTAGAGAACTTTATATACTGTGCTGTATCAAAACATAATGAGAGTCCACTTGTAGAAAACCACTTGATAATTTTCTGAAAGACCTTTACAATTTTCTCAGCTAACTCTTGTTTTTGGGTGTGATTACTATACTTGTATCACCAGCAAAAAGAGCATGTTCGTGAATATAGAGTGACAAGTCAATAATATATATTAAGAAAAACAAAGTACCCAAGAGTGAACATTATGGGACCCCATTCTTGATACTTCCCCAGTTTGAGGAATTTACTGATTTTTGCGCATTATGTGAACTGTTTATTTCAACCTTCTGTACCCTCCCTGTTAAATACGAATTAAACCATTTGTGCACTGTCCCACACATATCACAATACTTACTCTTAACTAGAGGAACTCCATGACTTATACAAATGAAGGCCTTTGAGAGATCACAGAAAATCCCAATTGATGACGTTTGGTTATTCAGAGCATTTAATATTTGATCAGTGAAAGCAGTGATATTGATCTATATCTGCCAAAGATCCTTCAGTTGCCTCTCATGTTGTGATGAACAGTAATAATAATAATAATAATAATAATAATAATCCATACGTACCTATTACAAAAATTAATGTGTGTATGTAGGTCCCTCATCTCCTCCTGAACCCCTGGACGGATTTCAACCAAACTTGATAAACATATCCCTCACTGCCACTAAACAATTACTGTTGGAGGTAAGGACAATGTGCCTTCCATAACTCAGAAGATATGACACCATAAGCAAAGAGGTGAGTGAAAAACTGTCGCAATATGCATCACATTTAAATTTATTACTTCTTTGCTACTAACTCTGTTCGTAACATTTTTCGCAGACAGTATCCACATACATAAAAATACCATTGTAAGAAAAAAATGGGCAAATCAAGAAATTCGGGAATACATTTGTCTACGTAACATATTTAAGTGATTTACGTTGTAAGATCACAGATTAATGTAAGAGTGATATAAGACATTGCAAATGTGAAGTGCTAGTGCGTTAACAACATGTTTAAACTGCTGAGTACGAGACTGTTGAGTTGTGTTGTACAAGGGCCGAATGTCAGTTTGGAGTTCCATGCATGTTGCTCTTGGCCGGTCAACACAGGGACGGTTAATGCTGCTTATCGATAACGCTGGAGTTGTCGTCCGATGGTGTCACATATGTGCTCGATTAGAAACAGATCTGGCGATCGAGCAGGACAGACAGTATGTTGACAGTCTGTAGAGCATGTAGGCGTTACAACAGTGGTGTGTGGACGAGTGCTGTCCTGTTGAATGCTGTTTATGAATGTCAGCAAAACAGGTCGGATCACCAGACTGTCGTACAAATTTGCAGGCAGGGTGCTCCTGCTATCAAACGAAATCGCACCCCAAAGCGTAACTCCAGGCGTAGCTCCAGTGTGTCTAGCACGCAGACAGCTTCGTTTCAGGCTCTCAACTGGCCACCTTCTAATCAACACAAGTACATCGCTGGCACCAAGGCAGATCAGCTTTCGTCAGAAAACAGACAGACCTCCACCGTGGTCTCGCTTAACACCACTGAAGTCGCAAACGACAGCGCTTTGGGGCCATCGAAATGCACGCTCAGGTCGTCTGTCAGGGAGCTATTCTTGAAGTACCCCATTCGTAACAGTTCGTTGTGTCGTTGTGGTGTCAGCTGCTGCTAAATTGCTGCTGCAGATGGAGTACGATGCGCCACAGCGATACGCCAAACACGGTGGTTTTCCTTCTCAGGAGTGCAACGTGATGGAATGGAGCCCAGTCTTCTTGCGACTGTACATTCTCCATTCTCGTGAGCACCACTGCCAGCAGTCGTATACAGTGGCTACATTCCTGCCAAGTCTTTCTGGAATATCGCAAAAGGAACATCCAACTTCTCGTAGCCCTGTTACATGACCTTGTTCAAATTTCGTGAGGTGCGTCTTTGTCGCCTTACAGGCATTCTCGACTAACATCAGCTCAATCTCAAAGGTAGCTAACGCTCACGACCGTTGCAGCTTGTATTTAAAGCAAACCTGACTTGTAGCTCATAGTGACGCCACTAGCGAAGTTTGCGTAGACATCATCTTTCAGATGTCGAAACAAGCATGCCAGTTGTAGTTTGTCGCACAACTCCTTAGTGATACGATTTTTCTCCATCAATGTATGTTCCGTAGTTTGGATACTGTACTTACACATTTGCACATTATGCTTATGTATTTGTACGACTGTTTCATGATGTCCAAAGTGTTTTCACGAGTACATGGAAATGAAATTTCTTCTAGATTACACTACGAACACAGTTCATTCATTGTTTTCGTTTCTAATTAAAAAAATAGCATAATTAATACCCGGGCAATGCCGGATTTGTCAGCTAGTACTTTCATAATTTTGTACAATGAAATAGACAAGTATTTTCTACGGGGCGCAGAATTGAGGGAATGGCATATAGAAAGAAAGAAGTACTAGTCCGGACTGGGGAATGACGGGGAAGGAAGTCGGTCAAGCCAGCAACTGACTAAAGCGATTTAGAGAAATCGTTGATAATCCAGGTCCGGATGGCCTAAAGTAAGTTTGAAGTGTCGTCCTCCCGAGTAAGAGCGCAGGGTCTCACCACTGCACTTATCGTTCCATTACAACAGCACATACTTCATACCTATGTATGCAATATGTATAAATTGAACGATAGTCCAACTTTCCAGTCGTTTCATGACTTTAGGGACCATAAACCTGTACACTCCCAGTACTTCACACTGTCATTTCCATCATTTGCTAGGCGCACCTAGACAGGTCGCTGAGAGAAGTAGGATCAGAAACATTCTTTACACGAAAGAAATGGCGAAAACGGCACAAACATTATTTAACAATGTGGCAAACCTATGAAACCTGATTGAAACCGGATGTTAACAGCAATTATATTTTAAATTGCTTTTGGGTTTTATACCGCCAAGATAGCATGGAAGCTGATGGAGGCGTGTTTATAGACGTAAGTAACACGGTGATATCTAGTGACGTTAGTAGAGATTTAGGTTGTGAAATAATTTTGGTGAAGATAAGAGTGAAAGGTGGATTAAATATGGTGATTAGATGCTTTTAAAAACTCCTTGCCTGAGGAGCAGTAGTGGCGGAACGTTTCAGGTAAAACTGGAAGTTCACGCGTAAATGTCTTGGTAATAAGGGGGGGGATTACAATTTATCAGCTATACTGCGGGAGACCTAAGCGCTAGGGCCGTAGAAGGGACAGGGATTCCTCTGACACTATTGTGTTTTATCCGAAAGTTACCTTGAGCAGTTAATCAGGGAACAGACTATTCATAGATTCCTGCTTAAAAAAATTAAGGTAAAGTAAAGAGGAAATCAGTGGTCATAAGGCCGGTACAACATCACTGACTTCAGGTGACAGTAGGAATTTAAAGGATGGAAGGGGAATATTTCGGCTTAGTAAGCGCGACAAGAAACAGATTTCAGATTACTTCTGCAGTCAGCATCAAATATTCATCTCTGAGACTTAAAAAACAGGTGTATAAATGGACGAAGTTCAAGAGTATTGTACAGTACGCCTTAGACAATTATGTGCCTAGCGAAGGTGATAGACACGAAAGACCTGAAATATTTCGACAGCCATCTTAGAAAGCTGCTCCGAAAGGGAAGAGAGGCTCAACACAGGTTTGAATTTAGCAAAAGCCACGAAGTTAAACAAAAGCTGAACGAAACCAAAATAATCATAAAGAGAATACTCAGTGAACTATTCCACGAATCCGAAAGTAACAACTCTATGTAATGTACAATGATCGAAGTTATCCATCCAGTCACTCAGTGTGAGTACTCCTATCAAAACAAGATGGGAGAAGGCCAAAATAATAATTTTCATGAAGGAGACCGTGTCTCCTTCCATTCCTTTCACGATCACAAGAAAGGTAGATATCGAGATATGTGACCCCAGGATAGAAATAAACTAAAAGTGCTCAACGGAATAAATGGAAGTCTATCTTGTTGGACAGAGTATAAGAAAGATATTGCTCCTCTTCTAGTAGCAGTCCACTGCAGGTCGCTGGAGGAATGAACCGTTCCAAGTAATTCGAAAAATGCGTAAGCCATTCCCGATTTCTGTTCGACTATAGACGCAGACAGCTACAGGCCAATATCACTGACGTAAATTTGTTATATACACTCCTGGAAATTGAAATAAGAACACTGTGAATTCATTGTCCCAGGAAGGGGTAACTTTATTGACATATTCCTGGGGTCAGATACATCACATGATCACACTGACAGAACCACAGGCACATAGACACAGGCAACAGAGCATGCACAATGTCGGCACTAGTACAGTGTATATCCACCTTTCGCAGCAACGCAGGCTGCTATTCTCCCATGGAGACGATCGTAGAGATGCTGGATGTAGTCCTGTGGAACGGCTTGCCATGCCATTTCCACCTGGCGCCTCAGTTGGACCAGCGTTCGTGCTGGACGTGCAGACCGCGTGAGACGACGCTTCATCCAGTCCCAAACATGCTCAATGGGGGACAGATCCGGAGATCTTGCTGGCCAGGGTAGTTGACTTACACCTTCTAGAGCACGTTGGGTGGCACGGGATACATGCGGACGTGCATTGTCCTGTTGGAACAGCAAGTTCCCTTGCCGGTCTAGGAATGGTAGAACGATGGGTTCGATGACGGTTTGGATGTACCGTGCACTATTCAGTGTCCCCTCGACGATCACCAGTGGTGTACGGCCAGTGTAGGAGATCGCTCCCCACACCATGATGCCGGGTGTTGGCCCTGTGTGCCTCGGTCGTATGCAGTCCTGATTGTGGCGCTCACCTGCACGGCGCCAAACACGCATACGACCATCATTGGCACCAAGGCAGAAGCGACTCTCATTGCTGAAGACGACACGTCTCCATTCGTCCCTCCAGTCACAACTGTCGCTACACCACTGGAGGCGGGCTGCACGATGTTGGGGCGTGAGCGGAAGACGGCCTAACGGTGTGCGGGACCGTAGCCCAGCTTCATGGAGACGGTTGCGTATGGTCCTCGCCGATACCCCAGGAGCAACAGTGTCCCTAATTTGCTGGGAAGTGGCGGTGCGGTCCCCTACGGCACTGCGTAGGATCCTACGGTCTTGGCGTGCATCCGTGCGTCGCTGCGGTCCGGTCCCAGGTCGACGGGCACGTGCACCTTCCGCCGACCACTGGCGACAACATCGATGTACTGTGGAGACCTCACGCCCCACGTGTTGAGCAATTCGGCGGTACGTCCACCCGGCCTCCCGCATGCCCACTATACGCCCTCGCTCAAAGTCCGTCAACTGCACATACGGTTCACGTCCACGCTGTCGCGGCATGCTACCAGTGTTAAAGACTGCGATGGAGCTCCGTATGCCACGGCAAACTGGCTGACACTGACGGCGGCGGTGCACAAATGCTGCGCAGCTAGCGCCATTCGACGGCCAACACCGCGGTTCCTGGTGTGTCCGCTGTGCCGTGCGTGTGATCATTGCTTGTACAGCCCTCTCGCAGTGTCCGGAGCAAGTATGGTGGGTCTGACACACCGGTGTCAATGTGTTCTTTTTTCCATTTCCAGGAGTGTAATTTTGGAACATGTTTTGTGGTCGTATATTATGATGTTTCTGGAGACCGAAAATCTCCACTGCAGGAGCACCTAGACTGTGCTAATAAAGAAACTTGTGAAACTCTGCTCACTCTGTTTGGCTACGAAACCCAAAAGGCAGTTAACTTCCGACGCGCAGGTTAAATATGTGTCTCTTTACTTCCGGAAGGCGTTAAATGGAGTTCCACATTGACACCTATTGCGAAAAAAAAATGCAAGCGTACAATACAGGCTTTGTTATTGATTTGAACGGTTCCTAGCAAATAGGAGGCGGCATTCGTTCTTAATAAGAGAGACTTTCTGACGAAAGTCTGCCTCCGTAACTGAGCGATCAGCTTGGCTGAATACGAGATGTGAGGGGCCTGGATTCGATTCCCAGCAGGTGTGGAGATTTCCTCTGCTCAGGGTCTGAGTGTTGTGTTGTCGTTATTCATCTGATCATCATCGACACGCAAGTCGCCGAAGTGGAGTCAAATAAAAAGAATTGAATGTGGCGGCCAAACTCCCCGATAGGGGACTTCGAGTCAAAACTACCATACGCACATTTCGCACATTTTTCTGATGAAAAGGACCGTACAACAAAGTCCTCAACGAAATTTCGTCTCGTGCCCATTTTCAGTTGAAAATGAACATCAAAGGAAGGCGGTTTTGCAATACTGCAATCACATGTACTACTAGAAGCTTCATTTAATACGTTGTGGACGTGCTGACTAGTTAGTGAAAAAAAAATTCTGCTGCGGGTAGAGTTCTGCTTTATAATACACGAGTTCCAGAGTTCGATACCGTGTCTATATTCAGTTCTTTTTGTTTTATTTTGACCTACCCACTAATGCAGTAGTACACAGTTTCTTAAACGACAAATGTCCGCCGGCCGGTGTGGCCAAGCGGTTAAAGGCGCTACAGTCTGGAACCGCGTGACCGCTACGGTCGCAGGTTCGAATCCTGCCTCGGGCATGGATGTGTGTGATGTCCTTAGGTTAGTTAGGTTTAAGTAGTTCTAAGTTATAGGGGACTGATGACCTTAGAAGTTAAGTCCCATAGTGCTCAGAGCCATTTTTTTTGACACATGTCCTCCAGTTATAGATTTTAGATTAACATAACAATAATTGGTCAAAGGTGTAAGAAATATTCACAAACAGTTAAAAATAAAATCCTTGTCATACGACAAAAATACAGGGTGACAATTATTGAACTATATGAAAAAAAGCATAAATTAGTTACAAACTACGGCACGCACACACTTCATTCAGCATGTAAACTTCACTACAAATATTCGGATTTAGATTATGACATGTTCGATATGCCTGCCATCACTGGCAATGATTTGGCGCAGACGAACAGCTAAATTCTGCATGATCCGCTGAAGTGTCGGAACATCGATCCTGTCGATGACCTCCTGAATGACTGTTTTCAGCTCATCAATGATCTTGGGGTTATCGCTGTACATCTTTAATATAGACCCGAAAAAAGGAGCGCATGTGTTCAGATCCGGAGAATATGGTAGCCAATCGAGGTCCATGCTAGTGGTCTCTGGGTATCCTAGAGCCAGAATGCGATCCCCAAAGTGCTCCTCCAGGACATCAAACACTCTCCTGCTTCGATGGGGTTGAGCTCCGTCTTGCATAAACCACAACTTGTCGAAATCAGGGTCACTTTGGATGATGGGGCCGAAACCATCTTCCAAAACCTTCACTTACCGTTCGATAAGTACCGTGCCATCAAGGAATATATCGCCAATTATTCCATGACTGGATATTGCACATCACACAACCACTCGTTGAGGGTGAAGAGACTTCTTGATCGCAAAATGCGGATTCTCAGCCCCGAAATGCGCCAGTACGCTTATTGACGAACCCATCCAAAGGAAAGTGGGCTTTGTCGCTAAACCAAACGATACCATGCGCATACTAATTCCTATCATGCCCTGCGGCCAACAGTGCAGTGTGAACGTCCTAACGCAAACCGTTCAGGAATTATGATGATTGTATTTCATATAGTTCAATAATTGTCACCCTGTAAGTACAAAACTTGTCAAAGTAGAGATGTTGAACATACATACGATATTCAGTAAGAACAACCAGGTTTTCACTTATTTTCTTTTAGTTTGTGGGAAGGGATATAACTGAGAAAATAGAAACAATGCTGATAATGGATCGAAAAGCGGGGTGGGTAGGGGGGGGGGGGGGGGGGTCTAGCGCATGGAAGAGTAAACGCTTAAAACCAAAATAGATCTTTAAAAGTGCGATAATAAAAACAACTGTATTATCATTTCTGTGTCAGTATTAAATAATGGCATATGTTTTGCGTAATACCTGTTGTAATTGGTGCATAGAACGATTAAAAAGTCAAGTACCATATCACGCAGTCTAAAATTAGAAAATAAAAAAATTCTCTTAGACTTGAAATGGAACTCAAGAACTCTAGTATTCTAAAGCAAAACGCCAGCTACTGCACTTAGCCGGCCAGCACATCTTCAGGGTATTAAATGAAGACGTACATAGGATTACACTGTTGTCAAATTGGCTTTCTTTGGCTACCATTTTCAACTGAAAACAGGCACGTACTGTTTGCATACAAGGAACCGCGTGTGACATCTGACTGTAGAATTTTAGTTCAGCCTGTATTCAGAAAATATGATGGGTAACGACAGAAGTTCCATGAGACAGTTCGAGGATTATGCTTTTGTGTGTAAAGAAATCGAAACGCTAGAAAATTGTAGTGAAATGCTTGTAATGGATGATAGCCGTTGGGGCAGGTAGTTGACCTTCAGTTTCCTCCCAAAGGATCTTGTGATCCAGAGTACGGTCTGTTCGTCCACGAGATCCAAGAAGACGGAATGAAACGTTGTTATTTGATTATCCGATTGCTGAATAATCATTGGAAAAATTCACATGCATTAAATATCTGAGAGTATGCGTACGGCTAGCTTTAAAGTGGAACAGTCACTTAAAAGTAATCGGAGGAGAGACACATTGCAGACTGAAAGACTCGGGAAGAATGGTCAGGAAATGTAGACCAGTCACATAGAAGGTAGCTGATAAAGCCGTCGTCCGACCGATACTAGAGTACTGCTCTTCAGTCTGGGATAGTTGAGAACTATGAATGGCAGACGAAATGAAGACGATCTCAAGAAGAGCAGCGCGTATCGCCATGGGTTCGTTTAGGAAACTGGGAAGCGCTACGTACACCCTCATCCAACTCCAGTGGCAATCGCTACGAGAGAGAGATGGAGATGCGTTGTATGTCACGGTTCCGAGAGCGTAATGTTCCCAGAAGAGTCGAGCAACGTGTTGCTTCCTCCCACGTGTATGTTTCGAAAAGACATAAAGGTAAAATTGCGGGGATTAGAGCTCATAGGGGGCGTTAACGACAGTCGTTCTCATGGATCATTTGCGACTGGGACAGGAAATGTGAGGGAAGTGACAATGGTTTAGGAAGTCATCTCTGCGACCACCGTATTGTGGCTTGCGGAGAACGGATATAGATGTCGAGGTTACCATCTCTTTCAACACTCTTGAAAAGAAACCTAAAGTATCCTTGCCCTTTATTTCTGCAGGGAATACATGGATTCTGAAATGTTCTCCGGCATTTTTGTTGGTAGACGCCGACTAAATGAACCACCATTTGGACGACGCGCCCATAGCTGTACCTGAGAACATTTCAAAATCATCGTACGCTAGGAAACATTATATTACACGACGCATTGATTACTGTTGTAATAGGATCCGCTAGATTGAATTAGGAATTACCTCGATGACCGTCACCCACTTCCTTTAATAACGCTATGTATCCAAACTTATAACTTTCCCTATTCGTTGCCAGCATCTGAACTTGGGCAGAGCAGTTCGTCTGCACCCATTACTCGTTGGGACACGTTCGAGACAGCCTTTCTAGCTGGTCAGATGTTTCAGGAGGTATCGTTTAGCAACTTGCTGGGACACACTTTGTTAGCGATCAGTTAGGCGCTTGCCAGGTGTGGCTATAAAATAACGGGACTATCGCCGTAAAACATTTTATTTAAAAGAAATATTGACTTGTTGTCACACTGAATATATCCCCCCCCCCTTTATTGCCACAACGCTCAATGCGAATTTTTCATTGATCCAAACAGTGCTGCAACTCTCCCTCTGTGAGCTCCTTGAAGACGCGTGCCGCTTTCCTTTTCCTATTTCAACTGACTGAAATCTTGTTCCTTTTAACGCAGATTTGACTTTAGGGAGTATATACACTACTGGCCATTGAAATTCCTACACCACGAAGATGACGTGCTACAGACGCGAAATTTAACCGACAGGAAGAAGTTGCTGTGATACGCAAATGATTAGCTTTTCAGAACATGCACACAAGGTTAGCGCCGGTGGCGACGCCTACAACGTGCTGACATAAAGAAAGTTTCCAACTGATTTCTCATACACAAACAGCAGTTGACCGGCGTTGGCTGGTGAAACGTAGTTGTGATGCCTCGTGTAAGGAGGAGAAATGCGGACCATCACGTTTCCGACTTTGATAAAGGTCGGATTGTAGCCTATTGCGATTGCGGTTTATTGTATCGCGACATTGCTGCTTGCGTTGGTCGAGATCCAATGACTGTTAGCAGAATATGGTATCGGTGGGTTCAGGAGGGCAATATGGAACGCCGTGCTGGATCCCAGCGGCCTCGTGTCACTAGCAGTCTAGATGACGTTTGCAAGAAAACAACCATCTGCACGAACAGTTCGACGACGTTTGCAGTAGCATGGACTATCAGCTCGTAGACCATGGCTGCGGTTACCCTTGACGCTGCATCACAGACAGGAGCGCCTCCGATGGTGTACTCAACGACGAACCTGGGTGCACGAATGCCAAAACGTAATTTTTTCGGATGAATCCAGGTTCTGTTGGCAGCATCATGATGGTCGCATCCGTGTTTGGCGACATCGCGGAGAACTCACATTGGAAGCGTGTATTCGTCAACCGGCGTGATGGTGTGGGGTGCCATTGGTTACACGGCTCTGTCACCTCTTGTTCGCACTGACGGCACTTTGAACAGTGGACGTTACATTTCAGATGTATTACGACCCGTGGCTCTACCCTTCATTCGATCCCTGTGAAGCCCTACATTTCAGCAGGATAATGCACGACCGCATGTTGCAGGTCCTGTACGGGCCTGTCTGGGTACAGAAAATGTTCGACTGCTGCCCTGGCCAGCACATTATCCAGATCTCTCACTGATTGAAAACGTCTGGCCAATGGTGGACGAGCAACTGGCTCGTCACAATACGCCAGTCACTACTCTTGATGAACTGTGGTATAGTGTTGAAGCTGCATGGACAGTTGTACCTGTACACGCCATCCAAGCTCTGTTTGACTCAATGGCCAGGCGTATCAAGGCCGTTATTACGTCCAGAGGTGGTTGTTCTGGGTACTGATTTCTCAGGATGTATGAACCTAAATTGCGTGAATATGTAATCACATGTTAGTTCTAGTATAATATATTTGTCCAATGAATACCCGTTTATCATCTGCATTTCTTCTTGGTGTAGCAATTTTAATGGCAAGTAGTGTAAGTCTCATGGTGCTAGGTAGGGCGAATAAAGTGGGTATCTAACAATGGGATGTTATACTTCGCTGGAAGCGTCGTAACAGACAATGTTGTGTGTGTTGGTGCGGTGCCTTGATGCAGAACACATGACTCTTTCTTCCACTATTCAGGTCATTTATATCTTATTTCCTCACTGTGTCGAGCAAGAACATCAGGGTGGTAATGTTGAGTAAGAGTCTGACCTTCAAGAACCCAGTGAAGATAGACAGTTACATGAATCACTATCGCTTTGAATCTTGTTTCGTTGATTCAAGCTTTTCTCGCTCTCTGTGAAATTGGGTCTTTCCATTTCATGAACTGGTGCGTCATTTTTGGATCATAACTGAAAAACAAGGATCGTCACATTTTACCACTCTTCCAAGAAATTAGGATCATTTTCATTAGTATTCAAAGTGTCAGTGCAAACATTTTCACGAGCTTCCTTTTGCTCCATCGTGAGAATTTTCAGCGCCAGTTTCCCCACACACTTTTCTCATGTTAAATTGGTTATGTAAAATTTGACTTACCCTTTCTTTGTCAATTTCTACTTTTTCAGATCGAACCAGGTACATACTGTCCGATACTGACATCCGTTTTTGACGTTTAAGGGCTCCCCTAGTGTGAGTCGCATTCAACGTCTTTTCGACCATCTTGAAAACACTTCAACCACTCAAAAACTCGGGTATGTGACCAACAGGCATCGCCAGACACTTATTTTCGTAAAGGATAGGTTTCAGTAGGAGTTTTTCACAGTTTCATGTGAAATTTCGCGACAGGTTGCTTACCATAACACTTAGCATTTTTTCAGCAAAGCAGTACAACAGCTATTACACTAAAGGAGGTCAGGGCCACAGGGATTCGTGTACAGACCCCAGAGGAGCTTCATTAGACAGTGGAGGCTCCACGGTTCGCAGCTATTGGGCGTCCATCTTCGGCGCACAGGTACTTACTCTGTGACGGCACCAGACTAGTTATTTTTATAGCAACACCTCGTATATAGTTTTGTTAGGTTTTTTCTGAAAAGAATTTTATCGTGTTCTGATACAATGAGTAAATACGAGACTAAAAATTTTAAGGCCCATATTCCATTTCCGCTCCATCCTAGAACATTCTACCGTTGATTTCGAGGCACTGCCTTATTGCACTCTATTGCCACTGCTCGCGTGTTCTTTCCTTTGTCCGACGCGGCATTCTCTGGTTCCCTACTTAAGAGCCCGCGCACGATACGGTGGTCTATGTGCAGTGACCAATTTTCGTCCAAAGGGTTGGGCGGGTTTATTCGTTAGTTCGGAAGGGGAGGCCGACATCGTTTTGCCGCCTTTCGGCCGGTCGGCGTTGACAGAATCGAGGCGCACGCGCTGCAGTCTTTCAAATGGAAGTAACACACTGCACGAAATTCGAAAACGTTTGCAATGAAAAATAGGGGTCGCTATAAATTTGCGTTTGATGCATGTTACATATGTCGCTGCGTATGAAATTTAGCCATCGTATCGAATTTATCTTTAGATTTGGGTGGACGTGTCTGTCGAGAAAATTGATCTGATGTAACACACTCATTTCCGGTCGCGCCGCACAAGCTATAAAACAAGAGTGAAATATTCGCAACATTCATCGTATTTCATAAACTGTTTGACATACCGTAATGAGATTTTTGAAAATGAGAACACACAAAGTGGAGAGTATTTTGCCGTGTGGTTATTATGCAAAACTTCATTAGCTACCGTATTAGTCCATTAACTACAGACGTTTCCGATGAAAGGATGTAATTTTTAGGACCATCGATAGCTGGGAAGATGAGAATGCTATGGGTTTTGCAACAACATAAATGAAGACATTACACGTTTATTCTGTAACGAATATATGCTTTTTTATAAGCTGCTGATCTTACTTTTCCTCAGTTTCTCACTTAATAAACTTAATAAACCACTGTTTCAGATTACTCTGTCTGCAAAGCATGTTAGTGAGGTGTCACTGTG
Organism: Schistocerca cancellata; assembly: GCF_023864275.1. Classification (NCBI taxonomy): domain Eukaryota; kingdom Metazoa; phylum Arthropoda; class Insecta; order Orthoptera; family Acrididae; genus Schistocerca; species Schistocerca cancellata. The sequence goes on from NC_064631.1 coordinate 362,161,419, forward strand.
TAAACTCCGCTGTGTTTTGGCAAAAGAAGCTAATTTTAACACGTCAACAAGATAAACATGTACGTTTTACTCAAAATTCGCCATTCATGACGCTTCTCTGAAATTTACAAATGGTTAACAAGCCAAGAGAAAATAAATCGCTGCATTTTCAGCGGAAGTCGTTTTAAATGCTAACTCAAGCAGAGTTGACACCTTTTTGAATGGTCACCAAGAAAGCGTGTGCATGGCAGGGCTCCACTTAATATTTATAAAAAATGTGAGTGTGGGCTTCAGTTTAGAGCTGCACTTCCTTTCCAGCTCTTCCCCTACAGTATATCTGCCTGTAACCCCCACCACTACCGCATTCCCAACTGCGCATCTACTGGCCATGGTATTATGCTTGGACTCTTACTAGTTGTTTACGAGTATCACGCGTGCCATGTTACCACCAACTTAACGGCAATTTTACTAGTGCTTGCACACACCAATGAATAATCAGGACCACTCCTGAGAGTGGATTTTACTCGATTTCCTATTAGTAGCAGTAGTATGGAGAGGGACGCCCGAGGCGCATATGAGTAATGGAGTTATGGTATTTTCTCGCGTAATTTTGAGAAAACTGTTTAAAATAGAATCTCAAAATGACAAAAACTTAAGTTTTTCGGCTGATGCGAACCATTTCATCTACCTGGTCAATGTGGGAGTAGAATAACAAACTCTTCCCATCATACACAGGATTTAACTTTATTGTTTATTCATTCTCAAACAGTTCTACATAGGCGGAGAAACACGGGTCAGCAGTGGCTATGAGTTCTATACGCCACTTTTTTTCCAGAATTACTTGCAACGTTTCAGTGCTCAATAACCGACTGCTAGCTTCTGCTGGAATTCCGCTTACAGGTGTAGCTAAAGCCGAGCATCTTTCTGGTAAATTTTAGCAAACATCTTTCCACGCACATAAGGGTAAAGATGTTCTCCAACTATGGAATTGAGTAGGTGTCCACCATGCACTAGGTTTTTATAGTGTTTTTGCAGTCAGCACGTATACAAACGACGTTTCTCGGCTTTCCTACTATGACTAAAAATCATGGGATACCTACTAACATCGTGTCGGACCCATTTTTCCCGCCATATTGCTGCAACTGGACGTGGCATGGACTCAGCAAGTGCCCTGCCTCTATAGCCTTCCATAACTGCGAAAGTTTTGCTGTTGCAGGATTTTGTGCAGGAACTATCCTCTCGATTATGTCCCATAAATGATCGATGGGATTCATGTCGGTCCATCCGGGTGGCCAAATCAATCAGTGTCCACAATGTTCTTCAAATCAATCACGAACAATTGTGGCCCGGTGACATGGAGCATTGTCATTCATAAAAATTCCATAGTTTTTTGGTGTCTAGGAAGCCGGCTTACTCGGTTCGCTAGACAAACATTCAAACAAATCGTGTTAATGAGTGTTACTACGAAATGAAAATTACAATATTTAACTTCGACAATTACGCATATGTGTCGCAAGTAAAGGGCGACATACAAAATAAGCAATCTTCTTCAGTATAAACAGTTTCAAGTCTGTACTACATAGAGAGTACAAGCGAAGTGATCATAGCTCAAGCGACACGCTTAGTAATGAAAATCAGTTGTAATTAGCAGTGACTAATTTAGGAAGGCGGTCACGATGGAAGGCTCGAGAAAAACTGTATCTGATGTGTAGCGGGCGTGAGCGGTGCAAGAAGCGGTACTAATCTTTAATTCCAGAACACAAAATGCTTAACGCACTAAAAGGAGATCGTTTTCTGGTTGTACTTTACGAATCTATGAGCGAATAATTCGAGATACTCAGGACAAATATTTGCGTAACTGTCTTCGACTCTTCTAATACTTCGTGAATGTGAAATGTTCTTATTATTCCTCATTTGAAAAGTAAGTACGAAACTGACCTCTGAACTTTATAATAAAAAATCTATGAAGAAACTGGTTGCTCTTCACTTAGAAAAATACGCCAGTGAAAAATAAAAAAGGTTTATTTTACATATATAGATTATTATAGATAGTGTACACTCTCATAATCATATCGTCATACACGTGTTATCATATTGATTTTTACAGCAGTTTCAGCGAAAAATTTTTTGATAGTGAGTATAAGTGACCGCAGAAACGATGAATTTTATCTTGGAAGTTATTGCCCGACTTGTCGTCACAACTGGATTGTATTGTATGCTATCCGGGGACCTAGGAACGACGGAGAGGCTCCGTCCACGCCGCAATCGCTGTGGTTCACAACCCCACGGCGACTACCGCAGTCCACTTCACCCCTCCGCCGCCCCACACCGAACCCAGGGAACGTCCCAAACGAGTGTGTTGTTGTGATCTTTAGTCCTAAGACTGGTTTGATGCAGCTCTCCATGTTACTCTCAAATGAGTGCAGCCCCTATGTTTGCGTGGTAGAGTAATGGTGATGTACGCATACGTGGAGAACTTGTTTGCGCAGCAATCGCCGACAGAGTGTAGCTGAGGCGGAATAAGGAGAACTAGCCCGCATTCGCCGAGGCAGATGGAAAACCACCTAAAAAGCATCCACAGACTGGCCGGCTCACCGGACCTCGACACATGTCCGCCGGGTGGATTCGTGCCGGGGACCAGGCGCTCCTTCCCGCTCCGGGTAGCCGTGCGTTAGACCGATTAGCTAACCAGGCGGGCCCACAACTGGATACTCGTCGTTAACTGTTTACGAAGGCCAGACAAGATGGGTTCCGTAATGTCCCACTCAAGTCCAATATGTAATCGTGTTGGTCAGAGAAGCTGACTGCTATGGAGATCGCTCGTGGTGTTATCCTGATGGTAGAGTTCACATACCTGCCATTGTAAAACGCAATTGCGAAGGCTGGATGATGGTCTGGATCTATTCTACATGTCTGTTTTTCCCTGCAAACTACGAGGTTATTGTGATTTGTCCTTAGTCCACCAGAATCAACACTGATCAACAGCTGCCACTTCACATCAGACGTGTTGGACAGTTCTTCGGTAAGAACCTCAGGGTACATTTACATTTACATTTACATTTATACTCCGCAAGCCACCCAACGGTGTGTGGTGGAGGGCACTTGCGTGCCACTGTATAGGGAACTGACAACAAGATGTCTTTGCACTGGAATTAAATGCACAAAATTTGGTAGTCTACGGCTTCTGCTTTTTCATACAACGTTTATTAACGGAATCCGATGCTCAAATCAAGCGAGCACTCTTTCAGCAGCACAAAAATCATTTTTATGGGATAATCAATCTTTCCGTTAGTACTAAGCTCCTACTCGGTCACAACACGGCAATGCGAAGCATTGCCCGTTAAAATCCTGTATTGAGAACGAATGACCATCCATTTCTCCTCCGCTTCACGCCGTCTGCAGTTCGTGATCGGCTGAAGTGGTGTCACGTGACAATTCCGACCGTATTGCAACCCCCTGTTCCATGTGCAGCATAGGAAGTGTGTTTGTGAGTTTCTACAGGAAGAATGCCAAAGTTTGTGCTTTTGGCTGCACTTCATGAAGCCAGAAGGGTGTAAAATAATAAAAGATTCGTGCTGAACCAAGACATGTACAAGTAGGAATTGTTATGCATTAACTTAAATCATCTTAACATTTAAGATTCGCGGACGACTGTATCAAGTAAGAAAAAGCTTCACCGTTTCAACTTGAATAAATTCGTGACAAAAGAAGCTGTGTAACGATTTGAAGTTAATTTTTTGACGTATCGGTGCCTAATTTTTGACTGCTGCTGTCTGAAACACTTGGGTTAAGATGACATGTAACTGTGTCAGTACGTCCGTTTTGTAGTTAAATTCTAGAAGATTGCAGCCAGATTTTCGTATTAGTTTACTCACGGCTAATTTTTCCTTACAGTAAAAACAAATAAAAGGTGATAAGTAAAGCATAAAACACATGCAAATGTACACTCCACGACAAAAAAAAATTTAAAAAAATCTTACCACAAAGGAAATTTTCGAATGGGACGGGAATCGGTAGATGTGATATACTAGCATACCAAAAAGTATCCGAACGACCTGAATTGCGTTTCGCCTGACTTTGATGCAGCCCACATAACGTAATTATCTTACAGGGCTTCTGATCTTTCTGAAGTACAGTCATTTGACTATACAAATTGGATACCACAATAGAGCAATAGAGAACACTGTTTTTAAGGTAACCAGTACAGATGCAAATCAACTTCACGATATTGCAAATATTAGGAAACGTGTCATTAGCGATGAAACAGTTCTGAACGCTTGTGAACTCAATTTTATTATAACGAGTGACATCTCAAAATCACTACCACACTCGTTAGAATCTGAGTTAACTAATTCCATCGTGTAAGTCATTCCTGCAATCTTTAGACAAAATTAAATATTTTTATGAACAGGATATTTTGAGACAATATCCGGACTCATGAAGTTCTGAAAATTCAGTATTTTTGCCCTTTAAAAAGTTTTCCAACACCTGTGAAACGTCGTTCCTGATACAGGTGGTTGGTCAAACCACCCAGGAGAAACGTTGAATGTAATCTCAAGTAACAACGTTTGCGCGTGTTTAAAACAAAATGCCGTAATGTAAAGTTTTGTGACATAGACTCAAACCCACCACGTAACTAGACTGTTAACTTAGTAAAATCAGAGGTTAGATATCGAATTTTTTCACTAGTAGGAGATTTTAGAATTTGAAATGAGGATACAATTTTTTTGCCTCACCGAGAATCGAACCTGGCCCCTACCACCGTTGTCTTCTACCCATAAATTGTTTGCTCGCCAGTAGTGAGACGTGTGCGTGTTGACTAGAAATAACAGCACCTATCGTTGTTCTGACGTCACATGAAAAGACATTAAAAACGAAAATTATTTATCACTAATAATGCGGTGTGCATATGCTAGGGCTTGAATTGAAACCATGAATATTTTTGTGATGGACCAGGATTCGAGCTCAAACACATGCCTTTCGTGGAGACCTAAAGGAGTCTGCAATCTTGGGGAAAACAACGGAGTTCAAAAATGTTCAAATGTGTGTGAATTCCTAAGGGACCAAACTGCTTAGGTCATCGGTCCCTAGACTTACACACTACTTAAACTAACTTATGCTAAGAACAACACGCACACACATGCCCGAGGGAGGACTCGAACTTCCTACGGGAGGGGCCCCGCAATCAGTGACATCGCGCCTCGAACCCCACGGCCACCGTGCGGCAACAACGAAGTGATCGAACTATATCGTTCCGTGTGAGTTAGATACACAAGAATCCGAAAGCAGCACCAAATTTTTCATCGTTTCAAGTTAAAATCAGACAAGAGCCCTGTAACCTGAAGTACCATTGGCTCATTCAATAAAATAAAGTTCCAGTGTAAGGAAGCTCACTTCTGTTTGCCGCGACTCCCGCCTTTGCTATAGCCCAACCTAAAGTAGCCCTGCCCCAGCTGGTAGCGAAGGTATATTATCATTATGATGCGGATTCTGAACTAAGGCGTAAGCTGACATTCTTCACTTGGCATTACTAGACGTGAACGAGATCTGTTCGTGTGTGTTTAAAATACATTATGGAAGTGGGAGTCGAACACATGCCTCGCAACTAAGAAACTAGGATCAGTCCCCGAGACTACTGAAGCCCACATTTGCCACACTCATGACTGTGTACAACGGATGATGCGCATAGCTTACAAATTAGAAAAGATGAATAAAATTAAGTTCTCTATTGACTGGATAATTGTCTAATTGACACGGAAATTATGCTAGTCTCATATCAGCGGAATGTAAAGAAGCTTTTAGCCATCATAGCCTCGATTCGAAGGCATTTTGAAATTTTCACTCTTTCAAGAAATTTGTTAGATCGAGAAATATCATTGCAGAGTATGAAACTACCAAATACTGCCGTTATCACTATTAACTTCTTCATCCTACTGCCGCTAGAATCGACCTTGAAGGAAGCTTCTTGGTCGTTTTTAGAAGCAATTCTCCAAAAAACAGCTAAATATTTAGTTTGCAGCAAATGGTTGAGGGGTTCTGTGGCAAGTTGACAGTAACAAGTACTTATTTAATTATTAACTTTCAAGTTAATATCGGACATCTCCAATTATTCGTAGATTACATCAAAACTAAATTAACAGATGAAGATGGTACTTCAAAACAGAAATTGCGTTGCACTGCTTCATTTACTGTCTCTTAGCATAGATGTTTGTAAAATGCTAAAACTGGCGGTAAACATCACTTCCAAAGTCAGATGATATCAATGTCGTCTGTTAAATGCCATGATCATTCTATCCAGATTACTTAGTCGACGTTACCCATTACAAGGAAGAAAATTCTGCAGAAGATAAACTCTTTTCGTTGCAATAAACTCATTTCACGTGGTCCAAGTTCACGTTTCCGCGTAATTACTCTAACTGTAGTATCCACTTCAATAATGAAAAAAAGTATTTCAACGTTGGAAAACTGGCATGCGACTCAGAGACCTTCCACTTATTCGCCAACCAGAAATTCTAGCTCTGTCTAACATTAGTTTCAGTAAACTGATGTAGCGAAGACTGTTTATCGCTGCTGTTTCTGAACTGAACATACTTAGTTGACGTTTTGGGCTTTATAAAAATACTGAAACAGTAATTTCGTATGCAAGCAATGCGTACGAATTGCAGAAACTAAGCCGGCCGGAGTGGCCGTGCGGTTCTAGGCGCTACAGTCTGGAACCGCGTGACCGCTACGGTCGCAGGTTCGAATCCTGCCTCGGGCATGGATGTGTGTGATGTCCTTAGGTTAGTTAGGTTTAAGTAGTTCTGAGTTCTAGGGGACTGATGACCACAGCAGTTAAGTTCCATAGTGCTCAGAGCCATTTTGCAGAAACTAATAGCGCCATGGCTTCCAGTTCTGTGTATTCCTAATCCAAACTGGTCTGCAAAATTTCAGGTTCTAGGTACTGCACCATACTGAGGTCATCAGTGTGTTCGTACTGCCAACTTCATTCCTCGTTTCACTTGATTTTGTAATCACTGAAATAAGTCGTATGACCACTCAAGGATTCATTTCGTCCCTCCTTTCATTCCGCGGAATTAGTTGCCTGGTTAGTAAGCTTTCTCCCTTGTAGCCAGAGCAATATAGCCAGTAACCGTTTAAAAACCTCGTTTCAACGCCACGAAGAAGATTTCTTTTAACGTTGTCGTAAGTGAAGGAATTTAGTTTAAGCTTAAAACATTTTAAGTAGCAATGTACACGAATTTACCGAGTAAGAAAAGCTTATTGTCCAGGTAGTAAGAGGTTTAAAAACAGTCTGCCCAGTCTGGACCAGGTCGACCTCTTCGTCTGACAGCACTGCATTATAGTTACCCTAAGAGGTATCACATATTGTGTTCCTGCAGCTATGGAAATCAATAGCTGGAACCGAGTTTAACGTCTAAGGGTATGGTACTGCTAATAATACAAAACGGTTTACGACCCAAGGCTGAGTTTATCCTCAAACTGGGGTGTACATACATACATCAAAAAAAGTTTTGCATCGCCTCGATTCCGAGGATTCCTGAACCTGTACAGAAAATTGAAATAGAGATCAACATAAACATCATTTCCGCCCTTTTTATAACTCATGAAAACCACACATTGCATGTTGTACCACCATACAGAGAGACCTTCAGAGCTGGTGGTCCAGATTGCTGTACACATCGGTACCTCTAATATCCAGTAGCACGTCCTCTTGCATTGATGCATGTCTGTATTCGTCTTGGCATACTATCCACAAGTTCATCAAGACAATATTGGTCCAGATTGTCCCACTCCTCAACGGCGATTCGCCGTAGATCCCTCAGAGTGGTTGGTGGCTCACGTCGTCCTTAAACAACCCTTTTCAACCTGTCCCAGGCATGTTCGATAGGGTTTATGTGTCTGGAGAACATGCTGGCCACTCTAGTGGAGCGATTTCGTTATCATGAAAGAAGTCATTCACAAGATTTGGACGGTGGGGGCGCCAATTGTCGTCCGTGAAGATGAATGCCTCGCCAATATGCTGCCGATATGGTTGCACTATCAGTCGGCGGATGGCATTCACGTATCGTACAGCTGTTATGGCGTCTTCCATGACCACCAGCGGCGTACGTCGGCCTCACATAATGCCACCTCAAAACAGCAGTGAACTTCCACCTTGCTGGACACTGTGTCTAAGGCGTTCAACCTGACCAGGTTGCTTCCAAACACGTCTCCGACGATTGTCTGTTTGAAGGCATATGCGACACTTATCGGGGAAGAGAACGTAATAACAATCCTCAGCGGTCCATTTGGCATGTTGCTTGTCCCATCTGTACCGCGCTGCATGGTGTCGTGGTTGCAAAGATGGACCTCGCCATGGACGTCGGGAGTGAAGTTGCGCATCGTGCAGCCTATTGCGCACAGTCTCAGTCGTAACACGACGTCCTGTGGCTGCACGAAAAGCATTGTTCAACATGGTGGCGTTGCTGTCAGGGTTCCTCCGAGCCACAGTCTATAGGTAGCAGTCATCCACTGCAGAAGTAGCTCTTGGGCGGCCTGAGCGAGGCATGTCATCGACAGTTTCTGTCTCTCTGTATCTCCTCCATGTGCGAACAACATCGCTTTGGTTCACTCCGAGACGCCTCGACACTTCCCTTGTTGAAAGCCCTTCCTGGCACTAAGTAACAATGTGGACGCGATCGAACCGAATGGAATGAATGGAACTTAACGGCCGTCGAATAGTATCCATCTAATAGACGCTGCTCATGCATGGTTGTTTACATCTCTGGGCGAGTTTAGTGCTATCTCTGAACAGTCAAAGTGACTGGGTCTGTGATACAATATCCACAGTCAACATCTATCTTCACGAGTTTTGGGAACTGAGGTGATGCAAAACTTTTTTGGTGTATGTATAATAAGGCAACAAGAGAGCCCGTTTGTCCTTGCCTTCCTCCTATGAGCATTGGAAGCCATATACACAAATGTTTACAGTGCTACGAGTACGCCGGCCGCGGTGGCCGTGAGGTTCTGGCGCTGCAGTACGGAGCCGCAAGGTTGCTACGGTCGCAGGTTCGAATCCCGCCTCGGGCATGGGTGTGTGTTGTCCTTAGGCTTAGTTAGGTTTAAGTAGTTCTAAGTTCTAGGGGCTGATGACTTCAGGTGTTAAGTCCCATAGTGCTCAGAGCCATTTGAACCAGCTACGAGTACTTTGAACGTTGCAATTGACGTTGTCTTCCTAAACCAACAGTTCTTTGCTTACAATCATTTAAAATCTGTATATGGGGCAGAATTCAAACCCAATACCAAGAGATTATAAACGAACCGCTTTCCTTACTCCACTATCCTCTAACTTGTATGAGGCGATGTGACAGATTTCTGTGGTGTAATATGTGACGTAACACAGTTGACTAAAATATGATAGCCAGGGCAACATAACCTGCATCACAATGTGAATCTGAATTTAACCTATAATCTCTGAAAGCAGTGTCATTATTATTACTATGTAAGATGTTTAGAGACAAAATACGCTTACACGATGTTCTGAACAATACTCACAAGGAACTATTTTATTAAATCTTTTTTCAAAGCTTGTAATCAGTAATTAATTTATCTTCTGAGACGAAGGAAGTGCTATCCACTTCATTTCCTCCTGCTTTGTCAGTAGGTCCTTGCTTGAGAAATGTCACAGCTCAAGGAATTTGATAAAGCTAGCATTCTTGCGCTTCATGAAGACAGATACTATATCAGCGCCTTTTCCGTGTCCTAGGCTACATAAAATCTAACGTGCATCTCTCTAGACGAAGAAGGAGGAGAAAGACCACGTCAAACGTCGTGGTCGCTCTGAACGTCCACGGACTATCACGGATGATAAAGACAATAGTACACTGAAGCGCCAAAGAAACTTGTATAGGCATGCGTAATCAAATACAGAGATATGTAAACAGGAAGAATACGGAGCTGCGGTCGGCAACGCGTATATAAGACAAGTGTTTGGCACAGTTGATGGATCGGATACTGCTGCTATAATGGCAGGTTATCAAGATTTAAATGAGTTTGAACATGGTGTTATAGTATGTGCACGGGCGATGGGACACAGCATCTCCGAGGTAGCGATGAAGTGGGGATATTCCCGTACGACCATCTCACGAGTGTACCGTGAATATCAAGAATCCGGTAAAACATCAAATCTCCAACATCGCTGCGGCCGGAAAAAGATCCTACAAGAACGGGACTAACGACCACTGAAGAGAATCCGTTCAACCTGACAGAAGAGCAACACTTCCACAAATTGCTGCAGATTTTAATGCTGGGCCATCAACAAGTGTCAGCGTACGAACCATTCAACGAAACATCATCGATATGTGTTTTCGGAACTGAAGGCCCACTCCTGTACCCTTTATCACTGCACGACACAAAGATTTATTCCTCGACTGTGTCCATCAACACCGACATTGGACTGTTAAAGACTGGAAACATGTAGCCTGGTCGGACGAGTCTCGTTTCAAATTGTATCGAGCCGATGTACGTGTTCGAGTATGAAGAAAACCTCTTGAATCCATGGACCTTGCATGTCAGCAGGGTATTGTTCAAGTTGGTGGATGCTCTGTAATGGTGTGGGTTTTGTGCAGATAGAGTGATATGGGACCCTGATACGTCTACATACGACTCAGACAGGTGACATGTACGTAAGCATCCTGTCTGATCATGTCATCCATTCATGTACATTGCGCATTCCGACGGTCTTGGGCAATTCCAGCAGGACAATGCGACGACCTGCTCGTCCAGAATGGCTACAGAGTGGCTCTAGGAACAATCTTCTGAGTCTAAACACGTCCGCTGGCCACCAAACTCCCCAGATATGAACATTATTGAGCACATCTGGGATGAGTTGCAACGTGCTATTCAGAAGAGATCTGCACCCCCTCGTACTGTTACGGATTTATGGACAGTCCTGCAGTATTCATGGTTCCAGTTTTCTCCAGCACTACTTCAGACATTAGTCGAGTCCATGCCACGTCGTGTTGCGGCACTTCTGCATGCTAACGGGGGCCCTACACGATATTAGGCAGGTGTACTAGTTTCTTTGCCATTTCAGTGCATAATCCACTGCCATGATGAAGACCCTTTCAGGACTAGCACAGAAATTAGGAACATCCTCCTGATAAGTTTGAGCAGGTCGACCATTCGTCGTCGTCTTAATGAGATAGGAAGGCGTGGACGAAAATCAGCGGTTAAGGAAGTGTTGAAAGAACAATGTAAGGCTGCCAGATTAAAATTCGCACTGGCGTATTGAAGGCACCCTCTTTCGTATTGGCGGCAAGTTATATTTACGTTCGAGAAGGTGTTTTTTACTGTACCAAATACTCCAGTGCATGTGTATCGGCCAAGCGGAGCGAGATTAAACACAAATATGTCCATCATAGTCAAAGATGTGGCCGAAATGCTGTCACACTTGCATTCTGTGGCAACTGGACCGTCCGTTTTCTAGTCATTAAAAATATACTGCGAAGGACTGGTGAGCATAATGCTTCCTTTTATACGCCTGAGATTTTCGGGAGGCAGAATAATATTCCAACATGACCGTTCTCATGTCCGTACAGCGAACTGTGTAAAACACTGGTTTCAAATGTACGGGGACGCTGAACTCTTGGACTATCTTCCCACAGATGCTGACCGCAATACCAAAGAGCACGTATGGGCAGAGATCGAGAAAATTGTTAGGGGTAGAAGACCAGCATCGACAACCAAGCCAGCGCTGCCCGCAGCGGTTGATGACATGTGGGAATAATTGTCCCACTCTCCGGAGGCTAAATGCCGTTGTATAGGACGACGAAAACTGGACACATTACTGAATTATTGTGTTGTTAGGGAGAAAATTTTGTTTATCACAAATGAACGTTTTTTCCCTCGAAGAACGTAATTTTTTTAAAGCATCAACTTATACATAAGACTTAGGCTGTCTGTTTCACTGTTTTCAGTCGTTAAATAGGTTTTTCATTTTAAGTATTTTATGATCATTGATCAAAAAGACTGAGACAAACATGAGACTATACTTTTTTATCACACAGCGCATGACGTCAATGCCGATATGAGAAAGTATATAATTTTTTTAAGTCGAAAAAAAGCATATTAATTTGTGTTCTCCTTACTTGCATGCAGGCAGGACGCCAATACCGACAAAAGGACACAGGAGGTATCATTTTCTTTTAATGACAAGCAGAAATCATAGTACATAAACAGACAAAGTCCACTACATTCTCAGTTATATATTTACGAATACTTTAATATTATGAATACTTAATAATTCTCTTTGACCTAAACTAATATCTTTTACCACGAATTAAATTTCATAAAAGTGACAGGATTCGAACCCCCTACCTGGAGATTCGAAACCGAGCACCCTAACCACAACTTTTTCCCTGTTTTTTTCCTAGACCTCTTTCACTTCAGGTGTTGGGCCCTAACACCCATACTACCTCCAAAAACCTATCTAACCTACAAACAAAATCAATATCTAGTGCCACTGCCACTTTCACCATAAAAGCTAAGTAGGACGGGCGTTTACCACCACTTCAGGCGCCGTCCACAACAAAAATGGAAACGCCTTTGATCGTTTTACACAAAAAAAGTTGAGGGACATCAATAGTTCATTCTGTGCTACACGTTCAATCTCTTCTCACATCCGGTGCACCTCAATGGTCTGCAATGTGCGTAAGCAACGACCAGAAGTAATTCGCAAAGAGCGAACCATACGACTCATTGTGCCGTAAAACCGAATAGTTGCTCGTTAAAAAGTGCCAGAAATCTAACAACTCTGCCATGCCGCCACGGAAAAAGAGTGACAACGCCATACCTTCAGTTCCCATAGTGGCGTTATGATGAATGTCAGGGTAGTAAGTGACTTCAGAATGGATCCGTTTCGTGGGCTCTATGGACTGAGGCGTCCGTCGCAACAACAATGCCAACATGCGACGTATGAGAAGCCAGCAGTCTACAACCGTACCACAAACGAAACGGTGCATGTCGGTGTCGACAGCGGCCCATTTGGAGCAGAGTCCTCTGCAAGATGGATAGTGTATAAACGTTGGTCGGGTGGAGAATTTTTCAGTCGTCATCACATACCACAACGCTCTCACCGCGATGGGAAGGAAGGGCGAGTGTATGTTACTCCACATCTGCTTTCAGCCAACCGCCGGATGTCGCCGTTCAACCACATTAGCAGGCATTATCCGTTGAAAGTAGCGGTAGAAGTCCTTGGTTCTAGGCGCCTTCGTAGTCGGTAGTACATCCAACAAGTAACTCATGCCGACCAGATAGGTGCGAATGTCACACAGTGGTGGCGCGATATGTCCAACAGGAATCGGCGGCCAGAGGGCTGAAGCGCCGCCTCCTCAATCAGTGTACCAGGGAGGGTGTCCTCGTCTGAAGCACGGAGGCTATGCATCGTCCGCAGAAAGAGAGCGCCCTATTTTGCACGTTTACCATTCCAACGCCGCCCGCACGTGTGGGTAACGTCAGTGTCTCATACCAGGTTTGAACACCCTGCCATCATGGACGAAACGACCAAAGGCTGCCTGGAACTTGGCACAAGTCAAGTGTGCGAAAGGTATGGAGAACAACTTGCTTGCGGATGATAGTAAGTAGTCCGCCCAAATCGATGTAGTGCGAGTTCTGCAGGTTGATACATCTCCCAGCCACCTAGCGATAGCGCTGCAGCCATACTATCGCCGTACATGTATCTTTTGCCTACCTCGCCAAGAAAACTACATCGTCCCGATAGGCATAACATTTAAAATGCAGATTGCGGAGCCGATTGCCCTCCAAACGTTGACGTGGACCATGAAACGCGGGCTCGAGGGCGGCGACGAAGAGAAAGGTAAATAGAGGACAGCCTTCTCGCACCGAGCGCTCGACAGAATGCTGGCTAGGGGTAGCCATTGACCAGGATAGTAGAATGGGCCCCGTGGATGAGACGGAGAACCGCACCAGCCGATGCTGGGGACACACCCATTTTCTCTAAGACAGCCTGCAAGAAACCGTCATCAACTGGTCAATCGCGTGGTCTAGGTCAACCGCTACGAGGGCGCCTTCTAAGCGACATGCTGACAGCAGCACTACCACATCCCTACAAGAGCTTAATGCCACGTATGTATTATTGCCACCTCGCAGACATGTTTCATCGGCGTGAATTGGATCCTTGAAAGCAGCGAAGAGGCGGGCACGAAGTATGTGTGCGAACAGCTTGTAATCCAAATTTACTAATGTCAACGACCAGAAGTCTTGCTGTCTGCATCCCTCGTTTGGTTTCGGCTCTGGGATTGCCATGCACTCGAAAAATTCGAAGGGAGGGGAAGGGGGGAGGGAGGGACGTGAAAGTCTGGATTCAGGAGTTCGTACCACATGTGCCGCTAAAGTTCCCCCATCGGGTCAAAAAAGGGACTATAAAAATCAAGCAGAGGACCATCAGGTCCAGGAGATATGTTTTTCGCGCCTCGCAACAGCGCTATGCGCATTTCTTCCAGCGTGACGGCCTCCGAGTATCTGTCGTCTCCTTGTGCCCCACCTGAAGGCTGCAGGTCGTGCAGGACTCCTCAGCGTCATTGTCAGGCCTTTGACCTGCCAGAGAGTGAGTCTGTGATGACACGGGAGATGGTGGTGCGCGTTTCTGCACATTGCCCGTCTTCCGCAATAACTGCTGTGAAAAGTTGCATCTGTTCTTTGACAATGTGATAAAGAGAAGCACGTTCGTCCGGGATGGAATCTTTCAGTCTCGCCCGAACCCGCGTGCCTTCCAGTCTCACACCCGTAATCTGCAGGAGCTGTACTTGTGACCGCTGGACGGCCGTTTGGCGCTCTGGTGAAGGTTGTCGCGATGCTAATTCCCTCAAGACCGTGTAGTAAAACTCAGAGGTCACTCGTTGTCAAAGTGCCCTGTCTCCTCCATACGCCACGAGCATGCAGCGAATAGCTGATTCGGCGCAGTGTGTCCGCCATCATATCGCGGAATCATAGGTATGACATCGTCGTTCACATTTGTGCCAGGTATCAGTGACAGCTAGATGGCAAGCCTCTTCTGCATCTACATCCATACTCCGCAAGCCACCTGACGGTGTGTGGCAGAGGGTACCTTGAGTACCTCTATCGGTTCTCCCTTCTATTCCAGTCTCGTATTGTTCGTGGAAAGAAAGACTGTCGGTATGCCTCTGTGTGGGCTCTAATCTCTCTGATTTTATCCTCGTGGTCTCTTCGCGAGGTATACGTAGGAGGGAACAATATACTGCCTGACTCCTCTGTGAAGGTATGTTCTCGAAACTTCAACAAAAGCCTGTACCGAGCTGCTGAGCGTCTCTCCTGCAATGTCTTCCACTGGAGTTTATCTATCATTTCCGTAACGCTTTCGCGATTACTAAATGATCCTGTAACGAAGCGCGCTGCTCTCCGTTGGATCTTCTCTATCTCTTCTATCAACCCTATCTGGTACGGATCCCACAATGGTGAGCAGTATTCAAGCAGTGGGCGAACAAGTGTACTGTAACCTACTTCTTTTGTTTTCGGATTGCATTTCCTTAGGTTTCTTCCAATGAATCTCAGTCTGGCATCCTCTTTACTGACGATCAACTTTATATGATCATTCCGTTTTAAATCACTTCTAATACCTACTCCCAGATAATTTATGTAATGAACTGCTTCCAGTTGCTGACCTGCTATATTGTAGCTCTTCCCGGAGAGTGTTGATGTTAAGAGTCCATGGTGCTCTACTATGGCTCACATGTTATCGAGGCAAGGTCATGGCGCTGATGAAGGCCTGATGGTCGGCGAATGTAGTGGGCCACAGCTCGGCAATGACAGTCGCAGCCCGAAGACCTCGGGAAAAGTAAATCCTGTCTAATCTGCTGGCCTATTGGCTGGTGAAGTATGTATATCCGCGTCGGTCACCGTGGATTATTTTTCTATGTCTCCTGCAAAGCGAGGTCCTTGACCATCGCGTGAAGGGCTGGACACGGGACGTGATGAGGGATCTGATCGTCATGGAGTAAGATACTGTTAAAGTCCCCCTCCCCCTCCTACCACTAAATGCTCTGTAGCGCCTTGAAACAATGGAGCTGTCTCAGTAGAGCTATAGATTGTTCACTCCCGACGCTTCGCAGTACCAAGTGGGGCGGGGGCGTACAGGTTCACAAGGCGTACCGCACTGATAGTGAGCACAACACCTCGCGCAGATGACAATACTGAATGTCTGTTGCTTCCATGCCATCGCGTGGTAGTATGGCCATACCACCACCACTGTCGGTAGTTGGGTTGACGTAAGACTTGTATCCATAAAAATCCAGGCGCAGATCACGCCGCACCTCTTGAAGCAGCACAATATCCACGTCCACGATCAGAATCACGTACTTTAACACGTTGGTTTTAGTCGTGGAACTACTGTCGTTGACATTGACTCTACCTATTCGATTCACCTGGGTCATTGGATACTACGATAACGTATGCTGCGGTAGTTTAAGCCAGTAAGCGCCACATCGCCCGTCTGACCGTCCCTGCACCTACAACATATATATTTGTGATCAACCGAAACAAGATGTCCGACGATCCGCCGGCAGGGGGCATCAGGTGGTCGCTCGAGTTTGATAACATTCTTTTCATCTCCACCTCAAACGCTTAATCACCCAGCTGGAGGTGTGGTACATTGGGCGACGAGTAATGGTCATGTGGTGTCTCAGCCACAAAATCGCCAGGAGACTCGCCAGTGAGCTGACCATTGTCAAAGTGTCTTTTTCATTGGGCGGAAGTTTCCAGCAGCGAACCAGGAACCGTGGGAGTGGTATCCACAGCCCGGGCTGTAGAGGGATTGTCCTCATCTTCCTGCAAGGTTTCACCGTCTTGCTAAGCGTTTCCTGTGCACAGTCTCCTATTCTTTCGTCGTTTGGGCGACTTCTGCTTGCGGGAAGGCGTGTCTGTGTCCTGTGGATCACGACGAACGGTAGGCGCCTCCCGCATCTCCGTGTCAGCGCTTGAACCGACTTTCAGGTGCTCTCCTTCCTCACACGGATGAAGTGCAAACGTAGTCGCTGTTGTCGAGCACGTCGACGGTTCCGATGCAGGCCGTGACGTCGTGGGCACGGAAAGCGGGACCACGGGGTTCGGTAGCTGGAATAGAACAACGTCCGCGAACCTAATGTTCGTCACTGCCTCAACGTACGTAATAAGCAGCGCCGTCGGTTGCGATGTAGGGGTAGTGTCTGCTCGAGGTATCTGGACGAGGCGTCTCTGCAGGCATTCAGACTGATTATGCCCTTCCCGTCCGCGTCACGAACAACTCCGCGGTTGACCGTCATAAATGACGATAGCTCGACAGCCACCAACGGTCACGTTCGATGGAATGTGTTTGCGCAGTTTGATTCGCACCTGACGCTCTCCGTTCAGGACAGGATACTACTCGAACGTGTGCCACTTTTCTTCCACGTGAATTACAAGCGAAACTCCCCATCGCAACCCACAAAAATTTAGTTGTAAGATGTCCCAGTGGGCAGTCCGTGAAAAAAGGGACGCAGATCAAGCGTTAAAACAGGAAGAAGATGCACTGAACTGTGAAGAAAAAAGCAAAATAGAAACAGCGAACGGTCCAAGCGCAATATGTTGAATATCGCCTGAGTTTGAGTAGCCTTGGCGTTGTGGTTATGTGGTCACGGTGTTGGACTGCGAAGAGGGAGATTCGTATTCAAATCTTTTTTTTTTTTCACATTTTTTTCACAAACTTATGAACAGTCCCTCCGGTCATTGACTTGTCTGTTCGCTGTATTCAAATTCGTCTCTGCGTCGTGGTGTAACGTCCGTTTCCAACAGCGAAGTGCAAGAAAGGGACCTCCAGAAATACGTACCTTCTATTTGTTCTACACAAGTACCACATATTATAACTCTTGTGTTACGTTTTGTAAGTTTTGACTCTTGAATTCCTTTGTTGTAAAATAGTTCAACCCCGTTTATTTGCTGTTTTCATTTCTGTGAGAGGTCTATGCGGCATCTCGTCTGGTCGAGTGAGGTGGAACTGCAGTCAGCACACTGGACTCGCATTCGGGAGGACGACGGTTCAAACCTACGTCCGGCCATCCTGATTTAGATTTTCCGTGATTTCCCTAAATCACTTCAGACAAATTCCGGGATGGTTCCTTTGAAAGGGCACGGCCGACTTCCTTCTCCATCCTTTCCTAATCCGATGGGACCGATGATCTCGTTGTTTGGTCCCTTCCCCCTAATCAGTGAAACAACCAATCATCTCGCCTGCTCTCACTCTTCATCACATTTGCTTGGGACGGTAATATATTCTTACCCGATGACTGATATTCTATAGCCAGTGTATAGTGCCCCACAACTACGACGGCGTGCTTATTCCAAATCGCTCGATGTTGGACATCTTGAGCTTAAAGTGTTCACTGTTTCTATTTTTCTTCTTTTCTCACACTTCAGTACGCCTTCTTCCTGTTTTCACGCTTGATCTGTGTTCAGTTTCTGACGGGCTATCCCCTAGGTCATTTTAGCACTGAATATGAGGAATGTGCGATGGAGAGTTTCCCTTGTTCGTATTTCCCCGTAAGATCGCACCGCGTCCACGCCAAGCGTGGCCGGAAGTACGAACGGCAGCTCGAAGATACATATGTTCCGGCTTCGCAAAGCCGGTCGCAGGTGATGCTCCAAATAAAAGCTTCGCGAAAGAAGTGGCGACACTTTCTGCGCAACCCACCCATCATTTTGCACGACAATGCGCGGGCGCATGTAGCGCAAGCTGCGGCTGCTCTGTTCGGTCGATGGGACTGGAAAGTACTGTACCATCCACCACCCTCCCCGGACTTAAGTCCTTGTGACTTTGATTTGATTCCGAAGATGAAGGAACCGCTTCGTGGCATTCGCTTCAGAACTGTTCCAGAGATTCGACAGGCAGTAGATGGCTTCATTCTCACCATCAACAGAACAGGCTCTGCTAACGGTCTACCACGCCTTGCACATCGCTAGAAACGGGTTCTACACAACGCTGGTGACTACTTTGAAGGACAAAAAAGTGGTTCAAATGGCTCTGAGCACTATGGGACTTAACATCTGAGGTCGTCAGTCCCCTAGAACTTAGAACTACATAAACCTACCTAACCTAAGGACATCACACACATCCATGCCCGAGGCAGGATTCGAACCTTCGACCGTAGCGGTCGCGCGGTTCCAGACTGAAGTGCCTAGAACCGCTCGGCCACCAACGGCCGGCTTTAAAGGACAGTAACAGGTGCAAACATGTAACTCTATTGTATCGGTTGTGAATAAATAGTTGCCACTATTTAAGTTCCAACCCTCGTATGTGGACAATGCAAATTGCACAAGTCGCTTTATGTTTTTAAATTTTTTAATTACGACAGAAGTTTTGTAATGTGCTCTTTTTTGCTATCCACGTGAAAACTTGGTGCGACTCCAACTTAAAAATGTTTCATAACAAAATGGTTTTTAAGAGCTGAAGATGACAGCAAAGTCTGTCGAAACTGTTTGTTTTAAATAGGATATATTTATGCTATTTTGGCTTTAGGATATTTTTAGAGAGTAAACAGATTGCTCCTTCTGTCTTCTCAAAGTGAGAAAATTCAGTCGTATTTTTATACTTCCGCAATCCGAGCGTGTGCTGTCTCTAACGTCCTCGTCGACGTTACGGTAAACCCGACTTCTTTATTTTTCTCGTACGCGAAGGGAGCAATTACGGACGAAGTTGTCACCGTAGCGACAACCTGTAGGCACTGCCCGGGACGCATTCCGGAGGAGGTGGTACTCCGTCGATCCTTACGTACTGAGCGTGATAGCGACCGTGTCGAGTGGAGGAAGCGAAGCGGGAGCGCAAATCGCTGTGAGGTGAGGCGAGGTGAGGTGAGGGAACCGGCCGGCCTTGGCTGGAAGTCAGTCCAGCCGCGGCCTCCAGCGCAGCGCCACTGCCGCTGCCACCGCCAGCGTGCTCGCCGCGGCCTGGAGTCTCCTCTCCTCTGCGCCGGCACTGGTGAGTCTCGACCTGAGCTGCACAGATTCTCTTCCCAGCCTGCCCGCCCCTATCTCCGCCGCAGCCGTCATAGCAGCTCTAATCTCCGCAACGGAGACACAAGAATACACGCGTGCTGGAGCTCAGTGCTTAAAGCAGGCCTACTAGGGTTTCCGCAAACCAGGAAAGCTTCGCGGGACCCGTTGAACCTGCTGCACCTCACAACAGGTTGTTGTACTATTCATCCAACGTGCTTACAAAACAGCTAGGTACACTACTGGCCATTAAAATTGCTACACCACGAAGATAACGTGCTACAGACGCGAAATTTAACCGACAGGAAGAAGTTGCTGTGATATGCAAATGATTAGCATTTCAGAGCATTCACACAAGGTTGGCGCCGGTGGTGACACCTACAACGTGCTGACACGAGGAAAGTTTCCAACCGATTTCTCATACACAAACAGCAGTTGACCGTCGTTGCCTGGTGAAACGTTTTTGTGATGCATCGTGTAAGGAGGAGAAATGCGTACCATCACATTCCCGACTTTGATAAAGGTCGGATTGTAGCCTATCGCGATTACGGTTTATCATATCACGACATTGCTGCTCGCGTTGGTCGAGATCCAATGACTGTCAGCAGAATATGGAATCGGTGGGTTCAGGAGGGTAATAGGGAATGCCGTGCTGGATCCCAACGGCCTCGTATCACTAGCAGTCGAGATGACAGGCATCTTATCCGCATTGCTGTAAAGGATCGTGCAGCCACGTCTCGATCCCTGAGTCAACAGATGGGGACGTTTGCAACACAACAACCATCTGCACGAACAGTTCGACGACGTTTGCAGCAGCTTGGACTATCAGCTCGGAGACCATGGCTGCGGTTACCCTTGACGCTGCATCACAGACAGGATCGCCTCCGATGGTGTACTCAACGACGAACCTGGGTGCACGAATGCCAAAACGTCATTTTTTCAGATGAATCCAGGTTCTGTTTGCAGCATCATTATGGTCGCATCCGTGTTTGACGACATCGCGGTGAACGCACATTGGAAGCGTGTATTCGTCATCGTCATACTGGTGTATCACCCGGCGTGATGGTGTGGGGTACCATTGGTTACACGTCTCGGTCACCTCTTGTTCGGATTGACGGCACTTTGAACAGTGGACGTTACATTTCAGATGTGTTACGACCTGTGGCTCTACCATTCATTCGATCCCTGCGAAACCCTACATTTCAGCAGGATAATGCACGACCGCATGTTGCAGGTCCTGTACGGTCCTTTCTAGATACAGGAAATGTTCGACTGCTGCCGTGGCCAGCACATTATCCAGATCTCTCACCATTTGAAAACGTCTGGTCAATGGTGGCCGTGCAACTGGCTCTTCACAATACGCCAGTCACTACTCTTGATGAACTGTGGTATCGTGTTGAAGCTGCATGTTGAGCTGTACCTGTACACGCCATCCAAGCTCTGTTTGACTCAATGCCCAATCGTATCAAGGCCGTTATTACGGCCAGAGGTGGTTGTTCTGGGTACTGATTTCTCAGGATCTATGCTCCCAAATTGCGTGAAAATGTAATCACATGTCAGTTCTAGTATAATATATTTGTCCAATGAATACCGGTTTATCATCAGCATTTCTGCATTTCTTCTTGGTGTAGCAATTTTAATGGCCAGTAGTGAATGTGTCTGCATAGGTAGTTTCACTGCAGCTCATTCATCATAACAGTGGGGGCAGCCAACTGAACAAAACAGACTGAAAGGTGACAGTGAGAAATTATGAATTGGGGAATGTACAGGGTGTCTGATAAGTCGCTCCCTACTTTTAACCAGTTATAATTTCCAAATTTGTGAACTAATTTTCTTAGACCTACTTTTATAAGAAACAGCACTCCCTGAGGTTGTGTTTAATGTTATTTTAAACATCCACATAAGCTCCAGTACTCTCTACGCATTTTCTTAAAAGAACTGGTACGTGCGATACTGCTGCCTGTAACATATGAAGTGGAACATAGGCTAACACATCAGATATTATTACTTCCAATTCATCCAAGTTCAGTGGTTTTGTCTTGTAAACCTTCGCCTCAGCCCACCCTCAGAGAAAAGAAATTGCAGGACAGGCCAATCATGTGCGTCTGCCAACTCAACGACCTGGGAAAAAATGTACCTCGTCCTGCGTGAAGTGAAGCTGTGGGTTGTTCTCCATCGTGAAATTACTGGCCATTCACTATCTTGCAGCATTCGATGTGTTCCGCAGAAAGAAAGCACCAACAACTTCGGATGACATGATTCCAGATCCTACTTCGGACACCCTTGTGCTTTTTCAGCACTTTCGTGTGGGTTTCCGGTTGCTCAATAACGGCAGTTACGTCTGTTTACAAATCTTCCAATGTGGAAAACTGTCTCACCAGTCCACAGTATGTTCTCAAAAAGTTCAGACCAATCATC
The DNA here is from genome assembly GCF_023864275.1 of Schistocerca cancellata. Lineage (NCBI taxonomy): Eukaryota > Metazoa > Arthropoda > Insecta > Orthoptera > Acrididae > Schistocerca > Schistocerca cancellata. The sequence continues at coordinate 362,183,835 of NC_064631.1, forward strand.
ACTCCATCCCAGGAAAATTTCTCCAAACTCCATTCTTCTGCTACAGTCATCAGGAAACAATTGCTGCACATAATGTCAAGTAAGATTTTCTTAAGAATCGATGGGCCGCGCGGTATTAGCCGAACGGTCTGAGGCGCTGCAGTCATGGACTGTGCGGCTGGTCCCGGCGGAGGTCCGAGTCCTCCCTCGGGCATGGGTGTGTGTGTGTTTGTCCTTAGGATAATTTAGGTTAAGTAGTGTGTAAGCTTAGGGACTGATGACCTTAGCAGTTAAGTCCCATAAGATTTCGTACACATTTTAACATTTGAAGAGTCGATCCAACTGTGTAATGTGAAAGACTGTTTTCTCGAGATTGTTGACGCAGTGGTAATTTCTTAGGGCTCCTTATGAACATTTTACGAACTCTGTCAATATTCTCTGGTGTCCTCGTAGTTCGTGGTCTTCCTGATCTTCTTGCATCGGCAACACACCCTATTGTTAGCGATTTGAAATGGCAATTTTCAACTGTTTTTGCATCCAGTGCTGTATGGCTCCCTCGTTCAGCCATGCAGTACCTTTGTGCTCGTACCGCAGATCCACAGATCTCAAAGGAGCTACTATTTTGGTCCGTTCTTGCACAGTCAACACTGGTGACATTTTCCAACTAAAACAAAAGAAAAATGGCATGAAACACAACGCCAAGAAGTGATGTTTCTAACGAAAGTAGATCTAAGAAAATTGCTTCATAAGTAAGGAAACTGTAATTGTTTAAAAATAGGGAGTGACTTACCAGACACCTTGTATACCAGTTACGAAACAGAGCCGAAATCCACCAGGGGAAAAGTTGTCGCGTGTTTGTTAGGCAGCTTCAAATAAATCAGTATGTGTTTCGCAGAGGAAATTGCATAGAAAGTTAAAAATTTGACCAGCCGTTTCCTCACTCCATAAATATTTTAAAAGAGGACGAAGACTTGATGGCTTACAAGTATGTGGAAACGTGTGCTAAGGACCTGAGGCTATTTAGCAACAGTTCAGTAGACATAAAAAACCAGAGTCTGGTGGTAAGCAACATAGTGCGAAGAAAACTTAGTACGAAAGAAAAGAGTCTTCTTTTCAAAAATGAACTTTTTAGATTAACATAATGTGAATAACGATTTTCGTGTTTGCTAAATTCCATTTGCGAAATTTAGAATGAACTATTTCGTCCACTTACTATGAATTCAGCGTACCCGCAATACACTTTCTGGAAGAAGTAATTCAAATTTGTATAGCTGGGGTCATATTTGGCTGGAGAACACTACGGTTACGGAAACTAGACTTCTAAAACTTTACTGTAGTTGGCGTTGCGGCGTAATAGATATCCTCAGTTTCTTAGGTGCAAATGATATCAGTTTTCAGAAGCGATTGTGTTTACTACGCAAACACATATCACAGGTGACCTTACGATGGTTCCAATTAAGAATAGCCAGTTCTAGGCGAAAGAGGATACAGTTGAATAGAAAACCGTTCTTTGCGAAATAAATAAATAAGCCCGTTATACACCGGAAAGGAAAAAAAAGGACAAATGAAATCCGTCATTTTCTGGCCTACAATGCCCCTAAATGAATATGTATTTCACTGAGATGCGTCTTGTGATACTCACGCAAAAAAAAAGATTTCATCAGCTTCCGTGCCCTACTCATAACACCACAGTGAAAGCGTATAAACTGCTACGCAGTGTAGCACCGCGGGAAGACGGGCAGGCGAGTAAGACTCCTTTAGCCTGCTTGGGTTGGGCGTAGCTTGGCTTGGATGGGGCTAAAGCAACCTGCCCGTTCTACTGATAACGTTCGGTGCTTGCCTGTCTGGCTAACAGGCAAACATGGGCAGGTTAAAAGCGGAATGTACACCACTGAACCTCTGGCCTTGATGCACCATGTGACTTCTTAGCTGGACTGTTTCGGCACAGGAAAATGCGACTTGTTGCATACGTATCAGACTCCGTGTATCCATCAGAAAACTTCTGTTACAGTTTCCTAATGGCCGCATCTCAGTGTCCGATCGGCCTCGCTACATCCTTTGAAACCATATGTTCTCAAGGACATATTTCCGACTCCATGTGTTCAAAATAAAATCTTTACCAGTACATTCCAGCATGATATTCTTTGTGTTATCGTCGTTAGTCCTAACAAAGAACCCCTTGAGTGCGAGGTCGCAAGTTCAGCTTTTAGTAAGGCTCATCTGAAAGTGTTGTATCAAAAATTATGACAGGAAAAATATTAACTGCTAATGACTTACCATGTGCACGACAGAAAAAGAATGTGTGAGAGGTGCAGAGATCAGGTTTCTATGTAATGTCTGTATTACATTTCACAAAATGGACATCTTCGACATTCAAGAAACGTCCAAATGAACCATTTACTTGCGCTATGAACACCGAATGAAAAATGGCGCACCAGAGTGATCACAAAGGTTCATACCATCAGAATCGTAGGCGAACTCCTTGAGAGTTACAAACCGTGCAAGACGTTCAGCTAGGAATTCTCTCCTAAAGAATGTATGTAGAATCATGTTGGTGTAACGGGCTGATGAGAACTAATGGAATGTGATGGCATGCAACCGAATGCGAAACAGTTTGTCGTAGAGCTTATCGTGAAACTAGCTATCCTTTAAGGCGTAGCTGCAGATAGTGCGGTAATATGCTTTACATGCGCAGAAGAAATAAATATCTAGAGGCTGAGTTTGCCCGGTGGTTCTAGGTGGTACGAACTGCAATGTCGTAAACTTTTCAGGAGGCATAGTTTGCTCTAAAGGAGTAAGATCTTTACACACAGACCAGAAATCAACCAAAAGCAACTTATTTTGACCAGCTATTGGCCAAAAGCAGTGACCATACCATAGTTGTAATTCTCTCACACCCATTTTTCCACTCTTGCATTCTGTGACGTAAGTATTCCCTACTACCCCTGCAAGATCACGCACACGAGAAAGAATCGTAGAGGGCAGAGCACCTTCAGCTTCTCACAGCACAATAAATAACTTTCCAGCCAATTTACCATCCAGATTAACAATCGGTATCATTGTATACGAATGCGTTAAGGTATCAATGTTAGTTGATCTTGATGTAACTCTCTTGGTACCACTAATCTCCAGGCTTCCTTTCATACGCATTTCCTCCTCAAATCCCAACTGATCATAGTTGAAAACAAATTCCTTATTGAACGAAGGGATGAGTTTGTTTAACTCATCTACACATTTCTGGGACGATTCCGCACTTTGGTGCGCATCGTCAAGTTGACGCTTTGTTTGAAATTTCATTGTCTTACGTCTTCCAGTTCTGTATCATTGTCTGAAGTTTTGGAGCCATCCACTGCTTCCCTTGATATCACTTTAATCTAAGACGCATGCAGTTTGATGTGCATAATGTAGAACTCCATTATCAGACACATCCTGAAATTTCATCGAGCATCCTTGAAACGTGCCAACACCAGCTGCTGTAACAAGTGCGACTTGTGCTCCCTTGTATATCCGTAATTTTTCTTGTGTACTAATCGGTCATATTGCTGAGGACTTATTCAAAATCTGTTCATAATTGTTTTTGTACTATGCTGCGGATGATCTTCCATGAACGGAATCATGTTTAGTACGCACTCCTTGGACAATGATTGTCCTTTACTATGATTCACTAGAGACAGCTATATGTGGCTCCCTGTCCGACAAGGATGATGAACACTTGTTAAGCACATATCGTCATCATTGTATTCTACATATACATTGTCTGTACAGTCGAGCGTACGCGACACCACACATTCCGCTGATTCATCTTGCAGAAACGCTAATATTTCATCTTCCACTTCTTTCTCACTCTGTGAAGTTCCTTGGGTTCATTTCTGACGAAGTGTCACCTTCGGCTACGGTTGTAGATATAATGCAATGTTCGCGCTATTTATCGTTGCCATTGCTCTGCTTTGTATCAACACCACTAGTACTGTAGCACTTTTGTGAGTTACTCGTCGACTATGCAGTTAAACAACTACGCTCCGTAGCCTCATGCTGTGCTCGCCACTGCGTACCTTCGGTTCCGCCCCCTGTTGCCATTAGCAGCCAGTAGTACGTGGGGCGTCGAATGTCGTAAACATCGTGGGCATTTCTCGACCTTGCAATCAGCGGGTTCTTTGTAAAACTGTTTATTTACAATCCGTATACGTTTGAAACCGTCAACCGTTGTCAGCCCTCGGGCCCTCCTATATTTGTTTATTTCCCTCCATTGACAACACTGAATCTTTGATGCCTCGGGACGTGTCCTACCAACCTCTCCCTTCTCTTAGTCGACCTGTGATACAAAATTATTTCCTCCCTGATTCGATTCGACACCTCTTCATTAACTATCCGATCTAACCTTCGGCATTTTTCTGTAGGACCACATTTCGAAAGCTTCGATGCTCTTCTTCTCTGTACTGTTATTATCTATTTTTCTCTTCCATTTAATGCTTCATTCCACACACTCTATCTTAAAACACTTACTAACAGTCAGATTTATATTCGATGATAACAAGTTTCACTTTTTTCAGAAAAGATTTCCTTGGGTATTGCCAGTCTGCATTTTAAATCCTCCTTCTTAAATAACTTCAAGGCTATGGCCAATTCCTTCCCCTGACCATAACCAATTCAATTTGGTGTTCCATTTATAATGACCTCAACATAAATGTGATCATAAGCTCTAACATTTCTTCCCTTAAGTCTGCTTCACGAAAAAAAAGCAGTAGATAATCACAACAGATCAGACAATTCCAAAAGCTACAAAATCTTACCGCAACTTAATGTGGACATTGAGCCAACACACCATGCACAGTGGTCCTCGACAAATGAACACACCTAATATTTCATGAGCCGTTCAAGATATCGAAACAATTTTTTGCACCAAATGATGGAACGCAACCAGCGGAGTACTTGCTTCGATATCTCGACAGTTACGAATGTTGAGCACAAGCGATAACTATCTATATACTTCTTACTGTCGACATATCGAAGTAAGTATGACTCATTTTTCTAAAAATTGTACCAATACAGTTTCATCCGATAGTGAATATAAAGAGCAATACAGTGACACACAATATATCTATTTTCATAATGGAACATGTCCTGAAAGTAGTCGGGAAAAGCGTTACATCCGAGGCATATTTCTGCCGGAACGGTGCCTCCTACGCTGTGTTTACAACGAAATACGTTTTGTACACGCTGACTTCGGCTACGAATACGTTTCACAGTGAACGTTAACATTAATCGAAGAAAAATGTGAAAAGACAGATTGGCATTGATATAGTAAAGTTAATGGGATAAAGTTGTCAAGTAAAAACCATGCGATATTACTGATGTTTGTATTATTTCTCCAGTGATCTACACGGATGCGACTGTAATTTTCATTTGACTCAGATGTTCTGAATATAGCGTTTGCATCTTAAATTCTTTAATCCGTCAGTTTTACGGTATTACGTGTTACACTTTTCGTCAGTTCGGGAATGATGTAGTTGTTTACACCGAGCGAGGTGGCGCAGTGGTTAGCACACTGGACTCGCATTCGGGAGGACGACGGTCCAGTCTCGTGTCGGAACATCCAGATTTAGCTTTTCCATGATTTCCTTAAATTGCTCCAGGCAAGTGCCGGGATGGCTCCTTTGAAAAGGGCAGGGCCGATTTCCTTCCTCATCCCTGATACAACCCGAGCTTGTGCTCCGTCTCTAATGACCTCGATGTCGACGGGACATTAAACCCAATCTTCCTTCCTTCATTTTTTGGTGTTGTTTACAGACTATATCGTTGTGTAATTATTTCGGTTGCATGCAAGATTTATATTCAAACTTCCTCTCTTTTACGTGATTCCGACTTAGTATCGACATAATTTGATTACGACAAAAGCTGTCTTTTTTAATCTATTCATTGGAAAATTATTTTGAAGTTGAAAGGGGAAAGTTTTAAGTATTGGAAACTTACTTTCTACCATTACAGATCACCCAAATAGTTTTGTAGCACCCTCATGACTTACACAGTTATTTTTATATCGAAAACCACTTTCTCTAAATAGTCTCAAAGAAATCGATGGGTTGCATTCTTAGTGCAGTTGAGTAGAGCGTCCTGGTCTCCAATCATGAACTGACGATGCTGGTTAGCGGAGACTGTGCGCGCAATGTCACCGAAGGCGACTCGACGCTGGAAGCAGTCAGACGAGCTGTTGTACACCACATGGATGCCATTCGAACATTCATTTGCTATCGTGAGACACAAACCTTTGACTATTTGCTTCGTAGTTGTCACGGTCAACTACACAAATTGATGATTGATCTCTATTAACTACGGCTAATACGTATATCATGAGAAAAAGAATAATCAACGAAATGGTAACATTCTACGAGTCGGAGCGTGAAAAATCAGAATTTTGACGTCGTATAGAGACTACAAAATTTGGAAACGGAAATGCAAAGGCTCTGCCTACATGTTGTTGGACTCAATGGAGTTAAATGGAAAGATCACTAACAACAGTGGTTCAGACATACAAGTCTACTTCACAAGAAGACAATGAAGATGTAGAGTATATGAGGATAATGAACGGCTAATTCAGTATATAAAAGGAGATGATAATCTAATAATCGGGGACTGGAACGCGGTACCAGGGGAATGAATAGAAGACAGTTTTATGGGAGTATATACGCTTTTTAGCAGGAGAGAGAGACCAGAAAGGCTAATTGAGTTCTGTGATAAATTTCAGCTGGTATGCTGCATGGGGCGGAAAGTGGCACTGTCTCTGAAAAGTAAAAAAAAAAAAAAAAAAAAAAAGTGGTATCCTCCACATGAGTACTATAAAAAATTACGTTAAATTTCGGTTACACGATAAATAATATAAATTTCATGGTTGTCGGTTCGCGGAATACCTAGGGACTACAATCACGAACAACTGAAACTGTCACAAAGAAAATGTTGTGCGGTAAGCGTATCATCGAGTGCGTTTTTTGGCATACCACTTACAAAATGTAACAGACCTACTAAAAATACTGCGAACACTATCTTTGTCTGTCCTCTTCTGGAGTATTGTTGCGTGGTAAAGAATCCTTACCAGACAAATGACAGAGAACACTGAAAAAATTCGAAGAGCAGCAGCACGTTTCGTATTATCACGAAACAGAGGAGTGTGTGTCATGCATGTGATAAGCGAGTTGGAGTAGCAATCATCAAAACAAAGGTATTTTTCTTTGCACCCGAGGTCTTTTCACGAAATTTCAGTCATCAGGTTCCTCTTCCGAATGTAAAAATGTGTTGTTGACTCCCACCTAGACAGAGACAAGCGACCATCAGGATAAAATAAGAAAAAGCAGAGCACTCACGAAAAGAGTGGGGCGGTTATTTCTTCCACGTGCTGTTAGAGAGCGGAACGGTCGAGAAGCAGTCTGAATGTGTTGCTGTGAGCCCTCTGCCAGGCACTTAAGAAAGAAATGGAGAGTAGTTATGTAGCTGTACATGAAGTAATAGCGAATACACTATTCAAAAATCACAATAGGAGGAGATGCACTTCGAAAAGGTCGGGAGACACAGGAAGATTCCAGCTAGGTTACGTCATGATCAAACAGAGATTCCGACATCAGATATTGGATTCTAAGGCATACCCAGGAGTAGATATACAGTAGTTCCTACAAAAGTAATAGTACAATGTCTGTAACATACTGTATCGAATTTACACTCCTGGAAATTGAAATAAGAACACCGTGAATTAATTGTCCCAGGAAGGGGAAACTTTATTGACACATTCCTGGGGTCAGATACATCACATGATCACACTGACAGAACCACAGGCACATAGACACAGCCAACAGAGCATGCACAATGTTGGCACTAGTACAGTGTATATCCACCTTTCGCAGCAATGTAGGCTGCTATTCTCCCATGGAGACGATCGTAGAGATGTTGGATGTAGTCCTGTGGAACGGCTTGCCATGCCATTTCCACCTGGCGCCTCAGTTGGACCAGCGTTCGTGCTGGACGTGCAGACCGCGTGAGACGACGCTTCATCCAGTCCCAAACATGCTCAATGGGGGACAGATCCGGAGATCTTGCTGGCCAGGGTAGTTGACTTACACCTTCTAGAGCACGTTGGGTGGCACGGGATACATGCGGACGTGCATTGTCCTGTTGGAACAGCAAGTTCCCTTGCCGGTCTAGGAATGGTAGAACGATGGGTTCGATGACGGTTTGGATGTACCGTGCACTATTCAGTGTCCCCTCGACGATCACCAGTGGTGTACGGCCAGTGTAGGAGATCGCTCCCCACACCATGATGCCGGGTGTTGGCCCTGTGTGCCTCGGTCGTATGCAGTCCTGATTGTGGCGCTCACCTGCACGGTGCCAAACACGCATACGACCATCATTGGCACCAAGGCAGAAGCGACTCTCATCGCTGAAGACGACACGTCTCCATTCGTCCCTCCATTCACGCCTGTCGCGACACCACTGGAGGCGGGCTGCACGATGTTGGGGCGTGAGCGGAAGACGGCCTAACGGTGTGCGGGACCGTAGCCCAGCTTCATGGAGACGGTTGCGAATGGTCCTCGCCGATACCCCAGGAGCAACAGTGTCCCTAATTTGCTGGGAAGTGGCGGTGCGGTCCCCTACGGCACTGCGTAGGATCCTACGGTCTTGGCGTGCATCCGTGCGTCGCTGCGGTCCGGTCCCAGGTCGACGGGCACGTGCACCTTCCGCCGACCACTGGCGACAACATCGATGTACTGTGGAGACCTCACGCCCCACGTGTTGAGCAATTCGGCGGTACGTCCACCCGGCCTCCCGCATGCCCACTATACGCCCTCGCTCAAAGTCCGTCAACTGCACATACGGTTCACGTCCACGCTGTCGCGGCATGCTACCAGTGTTAAAGACTGCGATGGAGCTCCGTATGCCACGGCAAACTGGCTGACACTGACGGCGGCGGTGCACAAATGCTGCGCAGCTAGCGCCATTCGACGGCCAACACCGCGGTTCCTGGTGTGTCCGCTGTGCCGTGCGTGTGATCATTGCTTGTACAGCCCTCTCGCAGTGTCCGGAGCAAGTATGGTGGGTCTAACACACCGGTGTCAATGTGTTCTTTTTTCCATTTCCAGGAGTGTATTATGTAAGTAGTAGATACGTATAAGACATAAACAATCATGACGGAATTACATAGTTTCTTTCATAACACGAGTAATAAAACAAGGCATTGGGAGATTGGTGTAAAGGCACTCGCTGCCCTATTACCTTGTTAGCACTTTCTGCAATCTCCTTTCTTCGTAATTACCTCAAAAAATCTCTCCGGCATTGATTTTGTTAGGGTTTGTAGTTCTTGAAATGAAATTGTCGCCCAGTGTTCTCGTATCGCATTTTTCAGCTCACATACGGCCTCAAATTGGTTTCCATTGCGATGAATACGCCTTTAAAGTATTCCCCAACGGTTTCTAAGGCGTTCATATCTGGGCTACGTGCAAGATAGGGCAAGACATCGATATCTCTATTTTCAAACAACTTTAGGTTGTAACAGAAACACGCGCAGGTGCATTATCCTTTTGAAACATAGGACTTTCGTTCCCTAGATCATCATACACTCTAATCAATTCTATCTCTGTTATCCCAGTGTATTTGTTAGAGTTCGTTGTAGTGTTCAGCTAATCTGTGCGAGGTTTACCTTCAGCACTGAAGGCTGCCCAAATCATAACACTTCCAACACCAAAATTTTTGTTCACTTTTACCTGCTGTTCTGTTCTAAGATAATGCCAATAATATTTAAATCCATAACGCCCACCTGTCCGCTGCTCGTGGTCTCGCGGTAGCTTTCTCGCTTCCCGAGCACGGGGTCCTGGGTTAGATTCCCGGTGGGGCCAGGGATTTTCCCTGTCGTCTTCATCATCATCATTCATCCCCATTACGGTCGCAGGAAGGCAACGGCAAACCACCTGCACTAGGACCTTGGCTAGTACGGCTGTGCGGGTCTCCCGCATCGTTTCCTGGGTTCGATTCCCGGCGGGGTCAGGGATTTTCCCAGCCTCGAGATGACTGGGTGTTGTTGTGTCGTCTCCATCATCATCATTCATCCCCATTACGGTTGCAGGAAGGCAACGGCAAACCACTGCACTAGGACCTTGCCTAGTACGGCGGTGCGGGTCTACGCTCTGTCACAGAGTATGGGACTTCATCATCATCATCAACGCCCATCTAAGTTAAACAGCTTCTCATCACCGAAGATTACTTCACCTCATTCTGAAGCCCATGACTTTTGTTTTCCAACAAAATCCAATGTAGCCTATTCGTGTATGGGTGTTAGAGAAAGTTTCTGCAGTCGTTTCTTGAATGCAAGATGTTTGCCATACATGTCTGGCAGTTACTGATATTGTGAATCAGCAACAAGTTGAGGAGAATAAATGTATGTGGTTCTTGCTTTGTGCAAAAGGAATCGTTTCATTGCCTCAAGTAATTTTCTGCTTAGCCCATATTTTACGTTCTGTCCATATCGTGCGCCCAATCTAACGAATTTATCAGTCTTGAACGATTCGACTTGGCGATTTGACGATTAGAGCCCCACTTCCTTGTACGCTCCAATTTTTGCTTCTTCATCTCACGATAACTGTTTTCCTTGTGGCATTGCACAATCGTGGTGTATGTGCACATCAGGCACCGTCCCTAACAGTGTCGGTCTGCTGTAAAAATCAGTTACACATACACACACACAATAACACCACAAAGAATCGGCTGCGTTTATACTCAGTTCCACCCTCTACCACCTGAATCGTTGATGTCTTGTTACGTTCTGTACTACTGACATCAAATGCTATACCACTCGACTACATTTATTAGTATACTGGATATCATACTTCTGCAGATACACTGTGCACAACTATTCCAGCCGACAGTGTCAATTTTACTACAAATATCCGTGCTTTTATACTGATTTCCACTACTGTACACTCAAATGAGTCATGATGAAGAGTAGGCTGAAGTTTGAGAGACTCGTCCGGAATAATCAGTCTGGAAAGTAACAGGCTGCAGAACTATTGAGGAATGATGAGCCTTGTTTGAAGTTCTCTGATACAGTAGATACTGAGATAATGAATACGATAGTAGGTAAATCAGCTTAAAAGGAGTGGACATGGCTAAAAATGACAGTCACAGAAGTTGGACAGGCGAACATATGTATAAGGAAGGTACTCGAAGAAACCTTGGGGGGATTGGAAAAACACTTCAATTGATGGTTGAAAGGAGGGGCTAGAGTAATGTTAACGGAAATTTAGGAATACAGAAATGTAGTTCATTTAGGAACCAAATGAACAGGAAGTGCGAGAAGCCAAAGCGAAATGGCTATAGAAAAAATGCGAAGAAATCGCAAAGGAAACGGTCGTCTGAACGATTGATTCAGCACATAGACAATTCAAAACAGCCTTCGGTGAAATTAAAGTCGACGTCAGCATTGAGAGTGCAATGGAAACTCCACTGTTAAACGCATAGAAGAGAGCGGATCGTTGGAAATAATGCATTGAAGGCCTCTAAAGAGAAATGACTTGTCTAAATGACGTGACTGAAGAAACAAAAGGGAGTCGATATGGACGACATAGGGAATTCACTACCACTCAGAGTTTAACGGAGCTTCGGAAGACTTTCGTTCAAGTAAGGCAGAAGGTACAATTTATGTTCCACCTGAATTTCTAAAATCGTTTGGGGAAGAGCCAATCACACGAATATTCAACCTGGTATGTAGAATCTATGAGACCGAAGTTATACCATCAGACTTTCTGGAATATGTTAGCAACACGATCCCCAAAATGGCAATGGCAGATAAGTGCGAGAACGGCCGCACAATCAATTTAACAGGACCTGCACCAAGCTACTGACATAATATACAAAAGCAGGAAAAGAAAATAGAGGAGCTATTGGACGGTGATCAGTCTGATTTGCGTAAACACGAAGGTAGCAGAGAAGCAGATCTTACTCAGAACTTGATAATGAAAACAAGATTTAATAAAAATAAACATATGTTCATAGGACTTGTCTACTTAGAGAAAAAGCATCTGACGATATAAAGAGGTAAAAGATGTTACAAATACTGAGAAAAGAGTGGTAAGTTACAGGGAAAGACGGAAATGGGGAATACGTACAAATACCAACAAGGAACAATAAGTTTGGAAGACCAAGAACGAAATGCACAGATGAAAAATATGTGAGATACGACGTAGTTTTTCACCTCTGCTATTCAATCTACAAGAACCAGTGATGGAATTAAAAGAAAGTTCAGGATTTGGATTAAAATTCAGTGGGAAAAAATATCCGCTGATGACACTGCTACTCTCTTTGAAACTGAAGTAGTACTACAGGTCGTGTTGAAGGGAATGAACAGTCTGAGTACTGAACATGGGCTGAGAGTAAACCAAAGAAAGGCCATAATATTGAGAAGTGGCAGAAATGAGATTAACGACAAACTTACCATCAAAATTGGGCTCCACGAAGTAAACGAAGTCAAGGAACTGGAGCAAAAATAACGCATGACGGACGACGCAAGTAGGACATAAAAAGCAGATTGGCACAGACAAATTCCTGGCCAAAAGGAGAATACTAGTATCAAACGTCGGCCTTCGCATGAGGAAGAAATTTCTAAGACTATGCGTTTGAAGTATAGCATTGTGTTATTTGGATCGACGTAACTGAGAAAATCAGAATGGAAGAGAATCGAAGCGTTTGAAACGTGGCGCTACAGAAGGATGTTGAAAATTTGGTAGACTGATTACGTAAAGAATAAGACGAAGAGTGAATCGCCGAAGAAAGAAACATATTGAAAACACTGACAAGAAGAAGGGATAGAATGATAGAACATGTGTTAAGACATCAGAGAATAACTTCCTTGGTACTAGGGGGAGCAGTAGAGGGTAAAAACTGTAGGGAAAGACAGAGATTGACATACATACGAGAAATAATTGAGCACGTAGGCTACAAGTGCTACTTTGAGATGAAGAGGTTGGCACAAGAGAGAAATTCGTCGCGGGCTGCATCAAAGCAACCAGACTGATAACTTAAAAAAATGGAGGCAGATCGGAGGACTGTGTTGACCTAAAGAATGCGCATCCGTTTACACTACCAATTTGTTCTCTTGGTGTTGATTACAAACAGTAACCCCCTCCCCCTCCTCACCAGTACTGCACTATGTGAAGGAACTGGACAAGGGAACACTGAGCTGGAATCTCGATCAGTGGTGTCAGATTCTGTTCACCAATGAATGAAGTACTTTCCTAATATCTTACGATCAGCGTAGAAGATTCTGGAGGAGGGCATGTACCAACGAACAACTTAGGTACGAAGTCCTACACCTTCAGAAACGAGGTCGGTCAGTTACGTATGAGACTGATGTCATGTGTGGATATTGGACGCCTCTCATCGTTGTGAAGGAAAATTTGAGGGCTGATCAGTTTCGGTACGGGATCCTCCAGACAATTTTTCCAGCCCTGCAGTCAACGTTTTAGTGATAAGTTCTTCTTTCAAGATGATAATGCTCTAGCTCACTGTGCGCAACACGTGAACAGTTTCAACCTGGAGGTTGGAAACAACCGAATGAAATGTTCTACGGCAGAGGTCGTCAAACTACGGATCGGACCCACATGTGGCCCGAATGAAGTATTCGTATGGCCTTCGGTTCTCAGGTGTATTACATAGTAATATGCATGTAGCAACTAACAGCCAAATCCAAAAACATCAACTAAGGTTAAGAGCTTCTTAAGAGCGTAGTTTTCCTGTTTAGTAAGAAACAAAAATACATACAGAGACAGTAATATTTTAAGATGTGCTTAATTTTTAACTGACGTCGGTGAATTCAGCCGTTGATCTCAGGGGCTGAGGTCTAAGTAGCACGGCCACTGCGGAGTTAGAGCCTGTGGGTGGGGGGGGGGGGGGGGGGACGTTTCACTGCTTGTCTCGCGGCTGTGAGTGTCTCGTACTGATCAGATGCTACGGTATAATTTTCAAACGGAAGTAAAATGGATTCGTGTTTGGCATTAAAATTAGCCTCATCTTCAAATGAGGTGCATATTTTCAGCAAGGAGTATGAAATTAAATTTAAGCTGTTTTAATACAACGCAATGAGTAAAAGGAAAATGCCACCCAAAACACTAAACATTAGCTATCGTGTCTCAGTTTGCGTAACGCATTTAAATATAAGTACAGTTACTTTTATTAATCAGTTACTTACCTGCTCACACAGACAACACGACACTTCTTTAGGCAGTTATAGTGTCACAACTTGGGGGTCGCTGAAAGTAGCAGCAACCTGAAACATAGAACAGTCGACACGAAGTTTTTCGAGTCGTGCCGACTTTTAACGATCAGTACTGGCGGGCTGTTAGCCAACTTATCGGCCTCTTAGGATAGCCAGTCTACTAGGTACTCATAGCATTGTAATTTATGCAGGTTACCATATGATGATAACATCGGTGCATATTGGCCCGAGGTGACGCATCACGATATCAGTATTGGCTTCCAAGCAAAAGCGTTTGACGACCAGTGGCGCACGATTACGCAAGAAGTATTCTCACATATCACATACTATATGCCTCTCAGGATAGTCGCTGTAGAAGAGTGAGACATGAAGCAGTATCTCGAGCACCAGGTGGGCAGCATGCCAAGATGCCAAGCTGGATTCAAGCACGGTACAAAGTAATGCTGGAGAGGGGGGGGGGGCGGCGGCGACATAGTATTATTACTGACCAGCGTCTTTTGATTTTTACTTGTGTACAAAGACGTAGACTTTCGATCAGACGGACTTCCTTTTGATTATGATTTTAATACATAAGCTCCGTTTACCTTATAATGTTTATTCTTTCAAAAACCTTTCCCGTTGCATCTAGCCCACAAGTCTTCCTAGATATTCTGTTGGTGCAAAACTTTCTGAGCATTTTGTGGAGGGCTGCATTTGTAGGAACTCAAAGGCCAATTTAAAAATTGGCGTGTGCTCTGTCAGTGTACTTTTCTCTTCAGGCACTACGGCTATCGTTAAATAAATTACACAAATGCACGACAACATATTTTAGATACATTGGACACAAAATAGTTGAGAATATTAGCCATAAATCAGAACACGTACACTATGTGATCAAAAGTACCCGGATACCTGGCTGAAAATGACTTACAAGTTTGTAACGCCCTCCATCGGTAATGCAGGAATTCAATATGGTGTTGGCCCACCCTTGCCTTGATGACATTTTCCACTCTCGCTGGCGTACGTTCAGTCAAGTGCTGGAAGGTTTTTTTGGGGAATGGCAGCCCATTCTTCACGGAGTGCTGCACTGAGGAGAGGTATCGATGTCGGTCGGTGAGGCCTAACTCGAATTCGGCGACCATAAACATCCCAAAGGTGTTATAAAGGATTCAGGTCAGGACTCTGTACAGGCCAGTCCATTACAGGGATGCTATTGTCGTGTAACCACTCCGCCACAGGCCGAAGTGCTTGATCGTGTTGAAAGATGCATTCGCCATCCCCTAATTGCTCTTCAACAGTGGGAAGCAAGAAGGTGCTTAAAACATCAATGTAGGCCTGTGCTTTGATAGTGCCACGCAAAACAACATGGAGTGCAAGCCTCCTCCATGAAAAAAAAATCCACAACGTAACACCACCGCCTTCGAATTATACTGTTGGCAGTACACACGCTGGCAGAAATCGTTCACCGGGCATTCGCCATACCCACACCCTGCTATCGGATCGCCACACTGTGTACCATGATTCGTCACTCCACACAACGTTTTTCCACTGTTCAATAGTCCAATGTTTACGCTCCTTACACCAAGCGAGGTGTCGTTTTTACTTACCAGCTTGATGTGTGGCTTATGAGCAGCCGCTCGACCATAAAATCCAAGTTTTCTCACCTCCTTCCTAACTGTCATAGTACTTGCAGTGGATCCTGATGCAGTTTGGAATTCCTGTGTGATGGTCTGGATAGATATCTGCTTGTTACACATTACAACCCTCTTGAACTGTCTGCGGTCTCTGTCAGTCAACAGACGAGGTCGGCCTGTACACTCTTGCGCTTACGTGTCCCTTCACGTTTCCACTTCACTATCACATCGGAAACAGTGGACCTAGGGATGTTTAGGAGCGTAGAAATCTGACGAACAGACATGTGACGCAAGTCACACACAATCACCTGACCACGTTCGAAGTCTGTGAGTTCCGCCGAGCGCCCCATTTGCTCTCTCACGATGTCTAGTGACTACTGAGGTCGCTGGTATGGAGTACCTGCCAGTAGGTGGCAGCAGAATGCATCTAACATGAAAAACGTATGTTTTCGGGGGTGTCCGGATACTTTTGTATTTCCTTGCATGTCGTCTCATGCCGAAAATTTCGTGTCCTTATCTTCATCTTCTTGTAGGACAATTGTGACGTCCATTTTACTTTAACACTCACTGTAGCAGTTTAGGCAGCAGTCAGCATTTGACGGTGTGATATGTTCTGTAGCTGATTCATCATGGCAACAACTACACAGTCCTCGCACGGGGCAGCCCTAATACCAGGAACAAGTCAAAGGCTCTATTGTATAGTTAACGATGGAAGACTGCGGACGTGACGGAACAACTTGTCAGCACTCGACTGTCTCTGGCGATATGAATGTAAGTCGGAATGGATCACTTTCGAACTATTAGCGTTGTCACTTCTCAATTAGGAATAATTAAATTGCTTAAAGAGGTAAGAAATATTTCCTCGTAAAAGAGGTACGAAATATTTCCTCGTGACTTAATACTTCAGTGTTATCCAGTTACCTGGCAGTGATATGAGATCCCCTTATTTTGTCAGGGAATCGGACGATTGGTATACTTCTGGCTTTTGGTCGGGTTTTGGATAGTTTTGGTCATGAATGAACTGATTCTATGTTAGTAAATAAACATTCTTATCGGCATGCGCCTAGCAAGTGAGGTACCCGTGCAGATTTATTACCAATCCTGTAGACAGATCCAGAATACGCAGAATTTCGGGTTGACGTACCACCTCGGAATACAACACGGTTTGTTTGAACGCTCACACAGCTACGAAGATTAATTTGGGATATTATTAGTAGATTTTTCACGTCGAATATTATGCCAACATTGACAAAAAGTACTACGATGAGGATAAACCCCACTTAAGGATTACTGTATCTGTTTTTGACTAATGTTCCAAGTACACTTCACAGCGACTTCTCTTTTCTTGTCTAATAGATTTTATGTAACGCCGCAATGAAGTTCTTAAATTCATGGGTGCATTTCTAACTAGAAATGCGTAGTCTTTGAATAGGGGCACCACAAATTAAACGAATTCATTTTAAACTTACTGATTGGTTGGTTGGTTGATTTGGGGGAAGGGACCAAACAGCGAGGTCATCAGTCCCATCAGACTAGGGAAGTATGGGGAAGGGAGTCGGCTGTGCCCTTTCAAAGGAACCATCCCGGAATTTGCCTGAAGCGATTTAGAGAAATCATAAGGATGACATGAAAGAGGAAAGGGACGAAGGAGGGGTGACTGTGTTTCTCAACAACATACACAACTCCTCTGATCTATACTTGGTTACTGACATTCTATCACTTGCCGATGAAGTTAACTTGGGTTAAAAGAGCACTATATGCTCTCAGTGTTTGCCCTCACAGGAAGTGACAGAGTCTGCCTTTTTCGTGGATCTTGTAGACCATCTCCGCTGACAATATCTCCTCCTGGGAGGCTTCAGTGCTCGTATTGTACTATGGGACTCAGATTCTATGTGCTGCAGAGGTGGAGTTTTTGAGAGCCCGACGATGTCTCATGAGCTGCGCGTTCTCAACATGCCAATCCAATCGTTTCAACGCTGTCATGCTCAGCCATAGACCTCTCCTTCTGCTTTGAAGCCTTTGCAGATTTTGCTCAGAGGGACCTTACTGATGACCTTCATTCCAGTGGCCACTTCCCAGTCTGGATCCACCTACCAGGCGGAGAGGTCCCTGAAAAGAAGCCTCCAAGATGGATAAAAAATAAATGTCGTGTGACTAGGGCCTCCTGTCGGGTAGACCGTTCGCCGGGTGCATGATCAGCAGAAGTAACTGGCCGCTCTTCAGCCAGCTAGCTGTGTTTGAACACCGAGCCAGCGTTCAGGAATGGGTGAACCACATAACACGTGTGATCCACCATGCCACCGACTTATCCATCCCGCAGTCGTCCGATTATCTTATGCGGCAGCCTGCACCTTGGTGGGCTGATGATTGTCGCTCAGTCACCCCATCAGGCGTGCGGCTGTCCGACGACTTCGGTGCCTCCCAACGGCGGAAAACCTCGATGGTTTTAGAGTAAGGAAAGCCGAAGTTCGACACATAATCATGGAGAACAAGAAAATATCATAGCACTGACCTTGGATTCTTGTACAAGTGGAGGGGATGAGAAAGTATGGGAAGCCACATGGAGGATTTTTGTAAATGCAGTTGATTGCCTATAACAGCGGTGCCGAAGCAGGAATGTCTCCATACAATGTCCAAACATCGCCCTCTGTGATGACTACTGCCATTACCAGCTAGGATCCAGCGTTTGTCCACTACCGTGGCGCCGTGCTGACGTGTGATTTGGACTTCAGAACCAACAATTCTGAGTCACACACTGCCCTTTCTCCATGTGGAAGTTGGATTCGGTACCTTCTGATGCTCGTGGTACTGCGGCTAGTCACGACCAAATCCTACAGCATTCTGCGGACCTTCCAAAGAACACCGAAGGAAATCGACTTACAATCTTGTAATTCGATATGACGGACAGGGGAGTTTCCAAAATGTGGAGGGAGGCAATTTTGATACCTATCCTCAAAACCGGAAAGGACCGACGTGTCCCAGTAGTTACGGAACGTCGCCTTAAGGGACTGTGAAGGAAAGCCCTTGGAGCGGATGTTAGGCCGTCGTCTAATCTGGATATTAGAGACCAGGGAGCTCTATAGCCGCCCTCAGTGTCGACTCCGGAGTTATCGCTCCACTGTCGGTAACTTGATCCTGCTAGAGACGACTATCCAGCAGACTTTCCTATGTAAGCACCATTGCATAGGGGTATCTTTCGCCATCAATAACGCGTACGGCACAACTTGGAGGCACAAAATGCTCAGTCAACTTCAGCAATGGGGCGCTCGTGGCCACCTCCGCATAAGCATTCGGATCTTCTTATCCAAACGCTTTCTAGGTACCTAGTTGGTGATGTGTTGTGATATAGTTTTCAGCAGGAGACTGGTGTTTTCGAGGGACGTGTTTCCTTCTTGCCATAGCTATTAACAGTATAATGTCACAGGTAAGGGTCCCGTGCAATGCTCCTTGTTTGTGGACGGTTTTATAGTTCCTTCTCCAACACATCTACTCGTCATATTCGTCAGTTACAGTGTGCTCCCTGCCGCCGTTGGATAAGCAGCTGCAGCAGCAAGTCGTATACTCCTAGCTCACTCATTTGTTACATAGTTTAATTCTTAATTTCTTTGCGTGTTTTTGGTACTTGCATTGTTTAATTCATAAATTTCGGGCGTATTATAGTATTTGAGAGTTGTAGCATCGCGTTTTAGTACCTGAATAGTGTAAATTCGCGTAGTCGTCTGTCAACTGTTTTTGTTTTGAACGGCCAGTGTCGGTTGGTCACAGTCAGTGTGCTCCCTGCCGCCGTTGGATAAGCAGCTGCAGCAGCAAGTCGTATACTCCTAGCTCACTCATTTGTTACATAGTTTAATTCTTAATTTCTTTGCGTGTTTTTGGTACTTGCATTGTTTAATTCATAAATTTCGGGCGTATTATAGTATTTGAGAGTTGTAGCATCGCGTTTTAGTACCTGAATAGTGTAAATTCGCGTAGTCGTCTGTCAACTGTTTTTGTTTTGAACGGCCAGTGTCGGTTGGTCACAGTCAGTGTGCTCCCTGCCGCCGTTGGATAAGCAGCTGCAGCAGCAAGTCGTATACTCCTAGCTCACTCATTTGTTACATAGTTTAATTCTTAATTTCTTTGCGTGTTTTTGATACTTGCATTGTTTAATTCATAAATTTCGGGCGTATTATAGTATTTGAGAGTTGTAGCATCACGTTTTAGTACTCGAATAGTGTTAAATCGCGTAGTCTCCTTCCGCCGCCGAGCAGTGTGTCAGCAGTGCACAAGTGGCAGCATTACTGCATTTACTAGGCAATCTTGTATTTTAATAACCGCTTCAATTTTGTGTCGTTTTGTTTGCGCTCTCTGTAGATTAGTTCAGACGTTCTTTGCACAGTTTTTAGCATGGATAGGGACTGCAACTGCTGTGTTCGGATGCAGGCTGAGTTGGCATCCCTTCGCTCCCAGCTTCAGGCAGTGTTGGCTTCGGTCACACAGCTTGAGGCTGTTGCCAATGGGCATCACTGTGGGGGTCCGGATGGGGGTTTGTCGGGGACGGCCAGCTCGTCCCATGCATCCCCCGATCGGACTACGACTGTGGTTGCCCGGGATACTGCCCGCATTGAGGCTGATCCCTCACCTGTGGTAGAGTGGGAGGTCGTCTCAAGGTGTGGCAGGGGGCGAAAGACATTCTGGAGGGCTGAACGGAAGGCCTCTCCAGTTTGTCTGACGAACCGGTTTCAGGCTCTGTCTCAGGCTGATACTGATCTTCAGCCTGACATGGCTGTTTGTCCTGTTCCAGAGGTTGCCCCTCAGTCTGCAAGATCCGGGCAGTCGCAGAGGGTGGGCTTACTGGTAGTTGGGAGCTCCAACGTCAGGCGCGTAATGGGGCCCCTTAGGGATATGGCAGCAAGGGAGGGGAAGAAAACCAAAGTGCACTCCGTGTGCATACCGGGGGGAGTCATTCCAGATGTGGAAAGGGTCCTTCCGGATGCCATGAAGGGTACAGGGTGCACCCATCTGCAGGTGGTCGCTCATGTCGGCACCAATGATGTGTGTCGCTATGGATCGGAGGAAATCCTCTCTGGCTTCCGGTGGCTATCTGATTTGGTGAAGACTGCCAGTCTCGCTAGCGGGATGAAAGCAGAGCTCACCATCTGCAGCATCGTCGACAGGACTGACTGCGGACCTTTGGTACAGAGCCGAGTGGAGGGTCTGAATCAGAGGTTGAGACGGTTCTGCGACCATGTGGGCTGCAGATTCCTCGACTTGCGCCATAGGGTGGTGGGGTTTCGGGTTCCGCTGGATAGGTCAGGAGTCCACTACACGCAACAAGCGGCTACACGGGTAGCAGGGGTTGTGTGGCGTGGGCTGGGCGGTTTTTTAGGTTAGATGGCCTCGGGCAAGTGCAGAAAGGGCAACAGCCTCAACGGGTGCGGGGCAAAGTCAGGACATGCGGGGACCAAGCAGCAATCGGTATTGTAATTGTAAACTGTCGAAGCTGCGTTGGTAAAGTACCGGAACTTCAAGCGCTGATAGAAAGCACCGAAGCTGAAATCGTTATAGGTACAGAAAGCTGGCTGAAGCCAGAGATAAATTCTGCCGAAATTTTTACAAAGGCACAGACGGTGTTTAGAAAGGATAGATTGCATGCAACCGGTGGCGGAGTGTTCGTCGCTGTTAGTAGTAGTTTATCCTGTAGTGAAGTAGAAGTGGATAGTTCCTGTGAATTATTATGGGTGGAGGTTACACTCAACAACCGAGCAAGGTTAATAATTGGCTCCTTTTACCGACCCCCCGACTCAGCAGCATTAGTGGCAGAACAACTGAGAGAAAATTTGGAATACATTTCACATAAATTTTCTCAGCATGTTATGGTCTTAGGTGGAGATTTCAATTTACCAGATATAGACTGGGACACTCAGATGTTTAGGACGGGTGATAGGGACAGAGCATCGAGTGACATTATACTGAGTGCACTATCCGAAAATTACCTCGAGCAATTAAACAGAGAACCGACTCGTGGAGATAACATCTTGGACCTACTGATAACAAACAGACCCGAACTTTTCGACTCTGTAAGTGCAGAACAGGGAATCAGTGATCATAAGGCCGTTGCAGCATCCCTGAATATGGAAGTTAATAGGAATATAAAAAAAGGGAGGAAGGTTTATCTGTTTAGCAAGAGTAATAGAAGGCAGATTTCAGACTACCTAACAGATCAAAACGAAAATTTCTGTTCCGACACTGACAATGTTGAGTGTTTATGGAAAAAGTTCAAGGCAACCGTTAAATGCGTTTTAGACAGGTACGTGCCGAGCAAAACTGTGAGGGACGGGAAAAACCCACCGTGGTACAACAACAAAGTTAGGAAACT
Organism: Schistocerca cancellata; assembly: GCF_023864275.1. Lineage (NCBI taxonomy): Eukaryota > Metazoa > Arthropoda > Insecta > Orthoptera > Acrididae > Schistocerca > Schistocerca cancellata. The sequence goes on from NC_064631.1 coordinate 362,206,030, forward strand.
ACTGCGAAAGCAAAGAGAGCTTCACTCCAAGTTTAAACGCAGCCAAAACCTCTCAGACAAACAGAAGCTAAACGATGTCAAAGTTAGCGTAAGGAGGGCTATGCGTGAAGCGTTCAGTGAATTCGAAAGTAAAATACTAGGTACCGACTTGACAGAAAATCCTAGGAAGTTCTGGTCTTACGTTAAATCAGTAAGTGGCTCGAAACATCATGTCCAGACACTCTGGGATGATGATGGCATTGAAACAGAGGATGGCAAGCGTAAAGCTGAAATACTAAACACCTTTTTCCAAAGCTGTTTCACAGAGGAAGACCGCACTGCAGTTCCTTCTCTAAATCCTCGCACCAACGAAAAAATGGCTGACATCGAAATAAGTGTCCAAGGAATAGAAAAGCAACTGGAATCACTCAACAGAGGAAAGTCCACTGGACCTGACGGGATACCAATTCGATTCTACACAGAGTACGCGAAAGAACTTGCCCCCCTTCTAACAGCCGTGTACCGCAAGTCTCTAGAGGAACAGAAGGTTCCAAATGATTGGAAAAGAGCACAGGTAGTCCCAGTCTTCAAGAAGGGTCGTCGAGCAGATGCGCAAAACTATAGACCTATATCTCTGACGTCGATCTGTTGTAGAATTTTAGAACATGTTTTTTGCTCGAGTATCATGTCGTTTTTGGAAACTCAGAATCTACTATGTAGGAATCAACATGGATTCCGGAAACAGCGATCGTGTGAAACCCAACTCGCATTATTTGTTCATGAAACCCAAAAAATATTAGATACAGGCTCCCAGGTAGATGCCATTTTCCTTGACTTCCGGAAGGCGTTCGATACAGTTCCGCACTGTCGTCTGATAAACAAAGTAAGAGCCTACGGAATATCAGACCAGCTGTGTGGCTGGATTGAAGAGTTTTTAGCAAACAGAACACAGCATGTTGTTCTCAATGGAGAGACATCTACAGACGTTAAAGTAACCTCTGGCGTGCCACAGGGGAGTGTTATGGGACCATTGCTTTTCACAATATATATAAATGACCTAGTAGATAGTGTCGGAAGTTCCATGCGGCTTTTCGCGGATGATGCTGTAGTATACAGAGAAGTTGCAGCATTAGAAAATTGTAGCGAAATGCAGGAAGATCTGCAGCGGATAGGCACTTGGTGCAGGGAGTGGCAACTGACCCTTAACATAGACAAATGTAATGTATTGCGAATACATAGAAAGAAGGATCCTTTATTGTATGATTATATGATAGCGGAACAAACACTGGTAGCAGTTACTTCTGTAAAATATCTGGGAGTATGCGTGCGGAACGATTTGAAGTGGAATGATCATATAAAATTAATTGTTGGTAAGGCGGGTACCAGGTTGAGATTCATTGGGAGAGTCCTTAGAAAATGTAGTCCATCAACAAAGGAGGTGGCTTACAAAACACTCGTTCGACCTATACTTGAGTATTGCTCATCAGTGTGGGATCCGTACCAGATCGGGTTGACGGAGGAGATAGAGAAGATCCAAAGAAGAGCGGCGCGTTTCGTCACAGGGTTATTTGGTAACCGTGATAGCGTTACGGAGATGTTTAACAAACTCAAGTGGCAGACTCTGCAAGAGAGGCGCTCTGCATCGCGGTGTAGCTTGCTCGCCAGGTTTCGAGAGGGTGCGTTTCTGGATGAGGTATCGAATATATTGCTTCCCCCTACTTATACCTCCCGAGGAGATCACGAATGTAAAATTAGAGAGATTAGAGCGCGCACAGAGGCTTTCAGACAGTCGTTCTTCCCGCGAACCATACGCGACTGGAACAGGAAAGGGAGATAATGACAGTGGCACGTAAAGTGCCCTCCGCCACACACCGTTGGGTGGCTTGCGGAGTATAAATGTAGATGTAGATGTAGACAGTGACGAGGATGATTGAGTGGGCTGCAAAGGCGGGTTTTACTTTTTCTTCAGATAAGTGTGTGTGTGTATGATTTCAGTCGTTCTCATTGTATTTTAATGTACCTAACAATCAAATGAGGGAGGCGATTCTGCATTTTAAAGAATCTGTCAGGTTTCTGGGCCTCATTTTTTATTCAAAACAGTCAGGGTTACGACATCTACAAGGCGTTGAAAGCGCTTGAAAGTCTTTATCGTCACCGCTTTTGAGTTTTACTTTCTGTCTTTAATTGGGATTTAATTAATTCAGATCTCAAGTGGCACGTAAAATACCATTGCGTAGTATTTACTTAACTTTCAACAGCGATAAACGTAAAACTGGGGTCCAAAATTATCTTTGATTTATTCAACGAATTCTATCTTTAATGTTATTTATTGAAAAACCTCAAGCATTTCTTTACTATTAATTTCAGATAAACAATAGTCCACATAAAACAAGAATTAAGTTTCATTTAACATTTGAGTGTTAGTTGGTCAAGAGTGTTACACTGACATTAACAAGTATGTTCAATAGATACATGTTGAGGTGTGATTACATTTTGCCTCAACCGATTGTTTATGACTACAGGTCAGCTGAGGATTCTGACATTATTTACATTGCCTTAGGAGGGGTTAGATTGTGCCACTTCACTGAAGTCGGTTTTACGACTTGTGCCACGAAAATTTATATAGTCCACCTATTCAGGAGCGGTCTACTGGAAAAAGGGGCATCCAAAAATCAGGGATGGACGTACAGACTCTAGTAGTTAGTTTAAAATTACATTTGCATCTGATATGCATATAGTGTTACGAAATACACTGAAGCGCCAAAGAAACTGGTATAGGCATGCGTATTCAAATACCGAGATATGTGAACATGCAGAATACAGCGCTGCGGTCGGCAACGCCTATGTAAGGCACCAAGGGTCTCACGCTGTTGTTAGATCGATTACTGCTGCTACGATGACAGGTTATCAAGATTTAAGTGAGTTTGAACGTGGTGTTATAGTCGGCGCACGGGCGATGGGACTCAGCATCTCCGAGGTAGCGATGAATTGGGGATATTCCCGTACGACCATTTCACGAGTGTAAGGTGAATGTCAGGAATTCGGTAAAACATCAAACTTCCTACGTCTCTGCGGCCTGAGAAAGATCCTGTAAGAACGGGAGCAGTGACGACTGAAGAGAACCTTTCACCGTGACACAAGTACAGACTTCCCACCAATTACCGCAGATTTCAATGCTGGGCCATCAACAAGTGTCAACGATACATCATCGATATGGACTTTCGCTGCCGGAGGCCCACTCGCGTACCTTTGATGACTTCACGACGCAACACAACACAAACATAGGACTGTTCATGACTGGAAACATGTTGCCTGGTCAAAGTCTCGTTTCAAATTGTATCGAGCGGGTGGACGTGTTCAGGTATGGAGAAAACCTCTTGAATCCATGGACCTTGCCTGTCAGCAGGGGACTGTTCAAGTTGGTGTGGCTCCGTAATGTGTGGGGCGTGTGAAATTGGAGTCATATGGAACCCTGATACGTTTACATACCACTCTGACAGGTGACTTGTACGTAAGCATCCTGTTTGATCACCTCATTCGTTCATGTCCATTGCGCATTCCGACGGACTTCGGCAATTCCAGCAGGACAGTGCGACGGCCCACTCGTCCATAATTGCTACAGAGTGGCTCCAGGAACACTCTTGTGAGTTTAAATACTTCCGTTTGCCACCAAACTCCCCAGACATGAACATTATTGAGCGTATCTGGAATGCCTTGCAACATTGTTCTTCATAAGAGATCTCTACCCCCCCGTACTCTTACGGATTTATGGACGCCCCTGCAGGAGTCACGGTGTCAGTTCCCTCCAGCACTACTTCAGACGTTAGTCGAGTCTATGCCATGTCGTGTTGCGGCACTTGCGCGTGCTGGGGGAGGGGTTGGGGGCTACACGAAATTAGGCAGGTGAATCAGTTTCTTTGGCTCTTCTATGTATATTGGCAATATATAAATACAGTTTTACAGTAGTGGTGGATTATTGTTATTGTTACATTGTTTTACAGACACTTCCGTCACAAGCACAGCAGTGATTTTGGCCGATTGGTAAATTTTATAGTCTCTTTGCAATTCGAAAATATTGAAAACTGCACATGTGATGATACCTTTGCTCATTTTTGAACGATAAGTTTTCGATTAGCCTTACAAAATTTCGAAAGTTCTTTAACGTTGAAACAATAATTTTATACGATTTTTTTATACTGTGATGAAGTGGTGGTTCTTGACGAAGGCGTCGAGACAGGTGGATCTGCGACAGCTCGCCGGACCCCAGGACGCTCGAATTCGTACAGGAACACCAGCAGGTTTGCCGAGATGCAGAAGGAAGTCGACAGGCCTCAGGGATGGCAGGCGAGTTTCTTCCGATGGTCAGGCATCATCTGGCGTTCATGAAATATTACCGATTGGCATTAATACACACACAAAGTTTGGTGCTTTTTCTAAAAAGATCTTTGATACCTGCACATTTATCATAAGGATGCTCTTGGCATGTTTGTGTTTGTTTATGGTGACAGTTTTTTTTATTGGTAGCATAGTCGTTTGCGTTGTGCGTCCCATAAGGAGTGCTGTTGTAAGCGAATTTTCGATTGCTTTCAGCAGCGCATTCGCACTCGAAGAGTCTCCATATTTAAGTTCGTCATTGAGTAGGCTGTATTTGGGGGGAACACTGTACATTCAAACGACTCTCATTCTACCAGAATTTTAATCGCAGCGTATTGGCGTCTCCCAAAGTTTAGACTGCAGCAGAAAGTCCAGCAAACATCGATTTAGGTTCCATTCAGGAGTTCTTTCGCACGATGCTACTGTCGCTCACGAACTTCGACACTTCACATCAGATAAGTGATCAGCACTAGATTTATTATACATTCCAACGCTTGTACTGTCACACGATTCATTCCTCGAATACCACTCAAAAGTTCACGTACTACGACTTTCAATGGAAGTCTTAAATAGCTCTGACTTTGACGTAATTCATCATTAGGTATCATTTAGAATGTGAGGTTCTTACGTTGTCACATTTTGGAATTGTGCTACTATAGCATGGATGTACGCAGTCCACGACGGTTGCTTTGTGAGTTGTGCCCTGTTTGTAATCATATAATTCTCATAAAACTTATGTAATGATAACTGATTACTGTTGTTGTTGTGGTCTTCAGTTCAGAGACTGGTTTGATGCAGCTCTCCATGCTACTCTATCCTGTGCAAGCTTCTTCATCTCCCAGTACCTACTGCAACCTACATCCTTGTGAATCTGTTTAGTGTATTCATCTCTTGGTGTCCCTCTACGATTTTTACCCTCCACGCTGCCCTCCAATACTAAATTGGTGATCCGTTGATTCCTCAGAATATGCCCTACCAACCGATCCCTACTTCTAGTCAAGTTGTGCCACAAATTTCTCTTCTCTCCAGTTCTATTCAATACCTCCTCATTAGTTATGTGATCTACCCATATAATCTTCAGCGTTCTTCTGTAGCACCACATTTCTAAAGCTTCTATTCTCTTCTTGTCTAAACTATTTATCGTCCATGTTTAACTTCCATACAAATACTTTCAGAAACGACTTCCTGACACTTAAATCTACACTCGATGTTAACAATTTTCTCTTCTTCAGAAACGCTTTCCTTGCCATTTCCAGTCTACATTTTATATCCTCTCTACTTCGACCATCATCAGTTATATTGCTCTCCAAATAGCAAAACTCATTTACTATTTTAAGAGTCTCATTTCCTAATGTAATTCTCGCAGTATCACCCGATTTAGTTTGACTACATTTGACTACATTCCTTATCCTCTTTTTGCTTTTGTTGATGTTCATCTTATATCCTCCTTTCAAGACACTGTCCATTCCGTTCAACTGCTCTTCCAAGTCCTTTGCTGTCACAGACAGAATTACAATGTCATCGGCGAACCTCAAAGTTTTTATTTCTTCTCCATGGATTTTAATTCCTACTCCGACTTCTTCTTTTGTTTCCTTTACTGCTTGCTCAATATACAGACTGAATAACATCGGGGATAGCCTACAACCCTGTCTCACTCCCTTCCCATCCACTGCTTCCCTTTCATGCCACTCGACTCTTATAATTGCCATCTGGTTTCTGTACAAATTGTAAATAGCCTTTCGCTCCCTGTATTTTACCCCTGCCACCTTCAGAATTTGAAAGAGACTATTCCAGTCAACATTGTCAAAAGCCTTCTCTAAGTCTACAAATGCTAGAAACGTAGGTTTGCCTTTCCTTAATCTATTTTCTAAGATAAGTCGTAGGGTCAGTATTGCCTCACGTGTTCCAACACTTCTACGGAATCCAAACTGATCTTCCCCGAGGTTGGCTTCTACCAGTTTTTCCATTCGTCTGTAAAGAATTCGTGTTAGTATTTTGCAGCCGTGGCTTATTAAACTGATAATTCGGTAATTTTTACATCTAGCAACACCTGATTTCTTTGGGATTGGAATTATTATATTCTTCTTGAAGTCTGAGGGTATTTCGCCTGTCTCATACATCTTGCTCACCAGATGGTAGAGTTTTGTTAGGCCTGGCTCTCCCAAGGCTGTCAGTAGTTCTAATGGAATGTTGTCTACACCTGGGGCCTTGTTTCGTCTTAGGTCTTTCAGTGCTCTGTCAAACTCTTCACGCAGTATCATATCTCCTATTTCATCTTCAACAATCTCTTCCATTTCCATAATATTGTCCTCAAGAACATCGCCCTTGTATAGACTCTCTATATACTCCTTCCACTTTCAGCTTTCCCTTATTTGCTTAGAACTGGGTTTCCATCTGAGCTCTTGATATTCATGCAAGTGGTTCTCTTTTCTCCAAAGGTCTCTATAATTTTCGTGTAGGCAGTATCTATCTTACCCCTAGTGATATGCGCCTTTACATCCTTACATTTGTTCTCTAGCTATCCCTGCTTAGCCATTTTGCATTTCCTCTCGATCTCATTTTTGAGACGTTTGTATTCCTCTTCGCCTGCTTTATTTACTGCATTTTTGTATTTTCTCCTTTCATCAATCAAAATTCAATATCTCTTCTGTTACCCAAAGATTTACATTAGCCCTCGTCTTTTTACCTACTTGATCCTCTGCTGCCTTCACTATTTCATCTCTCAAAGCTACCCATTCTTCTTCTACTGTAGTTGTTTCCCCCATTCTTGTCAATCGTTCCCTAATGCTCTCCCTGAAACTCTTTACAACCTCTGGTTCTTTCAGTTTATGCAGGTCCCATCTCCTCAAATACCTTCCTTTTTGCAGTTTCTTCAGTTTTAATCTACAGTTCATCACCAGTAGATTGTGGTCAGAGTCTACATCTGCCCCTGGAAATGTGTTCTCTGTCTTACCATTATATAATCTATCTGAGACCTTCCAGTATCTCCAGGCTTCTTCCATGTATACAACCTTCTTTCATGATTCGTGAACCAAGTGTTAGCTATGATTAAGTTATGCTCTGTGAAAACTTCTACCAGGCGGCTTCCTCTTTCATTCCTTACTACCATTCCATATTCACCTACTACGTTTCATTCTCTTCCTTTTCCTACTATCGAGTTCCAGTCACCCATGACTATTAAATTTTCGTCTCCCTTCACTATCTGAAAAATTTATTTTATCTCGTCATACATTTCATCAGTCTCTTCGTCATCTAGCTAGTTGACATATAAACTTGTACTACTGTGGTAGGCGTGGGCTTCGTATCTATCTTGGCCACAATAATGCGTTCAGTATGCTGTTTGTAGTAGGTTACCCGCATTCCTATTTTCCAATTCATTATTAAACCTACTCCAGCGTTACCCCTATTTGATTTTGTATTTATAACCCTATATTCACCTGAACAGAAGTCTTGTTCCTCCTGCCACCGAACTTTACTAATTCCCACTATATCTAACTTTAACCTATCCATTTCCCTTTCTAAATTTTCTAACCTACCTACCCGATTAAGGGATCTGACATTCCACGCTCCGATCCGTAGAACGCCAGTATCCTTTCTCCTGATAACAACGTCCTTCTGAATAGTCCCCGTCCAGAGATCCGAATGGTGGACTATTTTACCTCTGGTATATTTTACCCAAGAGGACGCCATCACCATTTAACCACACAATAAAGCTTCATGCCCTCGGGAAAAATTACGGCTGTAGTTTCCCCTTGCTTTCAGGCATTCGCAGTGCCAGCTCAGCAAGGCCGTTTTGGTTAGTGTCACAAGGCCAGATCAGTCAATCATCCAGACTGCTACCCCTGCAACTACTGAAAAGGCTGCTGCCCTTCTTCAGGAACCCCACGTTTGTCTGGCCTCTCAACAGATACCCCTCCGTTGTGGTTGCACCTACAGTACGGCTATCTGTATCACTGAGGCACGCAAGCTTGCCTACCAACAGCAAGGTGCATAGTTCATGGGGAGGAAAAGCTAATTACTAATTTCAAAATATTTACATCGTTATAAGAGGGTGTATATGCGGATAATTAAAAAAAATCCCCGATTTTCCCGGATTTCCCGGTTAAAAAAGCACATTTTCCCACTTGAAAATACGTTTCTTCCATAGTGAAAAATGCACTTTTTCGATGAAAAGTGACAGTACACTTTCCCTAGGAGCTGTAAAAATATCAATCATTTGAATGGTAAAGATTTTATACATGAGCGTATAACTTCCCGGCACTTCAGAGAATGAAAAAAACTCGGTAAAAAAGTGAAGTTTTGGAAAGACCTTAAATGTGCAGCAGCATTTACAGTGCGTATTTTCGTATTCGTATTATGAAAGTATAGATTCGAATTCCACCAGACACAGCACGTTAATTTCCGAAGCTTTGAAATCGAGATTGGGATGCGCTTTTGTAAGCCAATCATCGCTTTTGTAAGCCAATCATTAGCTCATGTCACGTGATCTCGCCAATGGCAGTAGAGACGTTCAGGGCATAGGACACGTCTTATAGTCAGCCAATAGCAACATCATTGTTAAGTAGCGTCAACACACAAATGGGAAATGTTAAGGGTTTAAATTAATATGCATAGTGTAGGTACAAGGAAACTAAGCTTTCAACTGTAGTACTGGTCTTTTTGAGTGTGTTAGACTTGTAAAGATTTTAAACTGCCTTTTTTAAAAAAAAATGGATATTAATGCCCTTTTTACTATCATTAATTACATGCACAGTCATAGTTACATAGTTCATTTAAAACTTGTTAAGTATTTTCCACTCACTAAAAAGTATATTTATATTTGAATTTTAAATAAAAGCTTCAGAGTCAGAAAGTGGTATTCATCTGCAGCACATTTTTATCTTTTCAAGAAGATACACAAACGCAATAACTGTAAAACACAAATGCTAACTACAGTTTCTACATTTCTTAACATTTAAATTCCTCTTTACCTCAACCAACTGTACACATTTGAAAATATTCGTTATCATTATTTATTGCAATTCCGTAGGCATATCTCCATCAAGTTTCATAAAAACTTAGAATCACCTTTTCTCGTACTGACATACTGGAACGAATCTAGGCATTTCTAATGCATTTAGCAGTTTGCTTGATTTACTATACCGCTCCTACTGTCATTGAAACAAGGCAGTTTAAAATGTTCACAAGTTTATACTATAACATGAAATACGCCTTATTACTATACAGAAATAATAAAATAGACTAAAAATTATATAACTACTAAATATTTCAGGCCTTGATCTTGATAAATTCTGTTAGATTCAAGAAACGCGAGTTAATAACTTCCTTGGTGAGGAATATTCACAACCTTATACGGTACAGTGTTCTTGTTTTCATTATTTATGGGTTCTTTCTTGGTCCAAGGAATAGCGTAGGTGGACCGACAACACGTTTTATGTGGTTTCACTTGCATATGATATAAATATCCTTTTATTATACCAGCTTCCTCAGTGGATACTCTTACGTACTTCTACAGCAAGCTATTGAGTTCGTTACGTTGGTCCCCACTTTCACACTCAGACTGAGATACTTTACGTTTCTAATTCTCTCAAGTCAACGCTATTCATTAAGATTTGAGTTCCTTCAGCTGGGTTAAGCAATAGGCCACCTTGTGTGGAACCTTAGCCCCTGTAAAGCTAATTTTCACTTTTTGACGCCATTATCCATTTTGGTTTATGTTTGAATCAAATCTAATACCAGTTCTTTCTCATCTACCTTCACAAAACATTTCCTTGCACTGATGTCGATCTTGCGTCCCACTCGTGCGAAAAGCCGATCCTCAGAATGCATCCGATTGACAAATTATCCGATACAAGGAGCGTGCTTTTGAATGCTTCATTATCTGTTACAATCTACTTGTATCTTCCAGCTAACATCCTTGGATTTCGTACCAATAGCATCCTCTACTCTACAGTTCTGAACTGGCAACTGGCAATGGCGGGGGGGGGGGGGGGGGGGAGTCTTTCTTCTTACACATTTGTTTATAAAAAATAAAAGGAAATTATATTCGAAAATGCACTTGTGTCAATAATTACAATTGCAAGTACTTTACTTACTGTTGTAACAGAGGTAGCTTGAACTACTGCATTGTTTTGTTCAAGGCAAGGATTTGGATTTGCTAGTAACTCATCACTATACCAATCCCACCACTGTACCTTATTAAATTAATGAATCTAATGTATTGCACCCTACACATACCTCAACGACAGACTAAAGGGCACGATATGATCGACATTAGTTTATCAAATGGGCCGTAAATGTTGTGTTAATTTCAGTTACTTCTGTTAATAGAACCGTGTGGTTCGGTGGTGTCAAGTTTTGAGGATTACTACTATTAATTCTTTGTAAATGGTTAAGTTTTGTTGAATCACGTTCTGCGGTTTGGGGTTCTGTCGCCGGTTAGGCAGTTTCTGGCCATGCCAAGAATCTACCGTGTTATTATTATTGTTACTATTATCATTATTATTATTATTATTATTGTTATTAGTATTATATTATATCCTGAAGTATACTAATTGTCCTATTTTCTCTTATTGTTGAACGGTGGCCTGTTATCACCATCAGTCGCATTGTTTTGCCTGAAATTATTTTGCTATTTTAATGACCTACCGTTACCATTGCCTTTAGAGTTATGGTTATGGTTGTTATTCTGGTTGTTATATTGTTCTTTCCCTTGTTATAATTATTCCCATTACCGTGATCATATGCTTTCGTATCCACATAGAGTGGATCTGTCGAATCTGCAACTGACATCAACTTTTCCGAGTCAGTTTCTGGAACATACAACAATTTGTTCCTCAAGTGCACGGCCAATTTTGCTTTCAGATTTCATATCACATCTCTGGTTAAAATCGGATCATCCCAATAACGGGTTTTATTTATATATTTCTCAAAGTATCTACCTGGCGCGGGAGAAGGTAATTCCACCAGGTTTACTTCGCTATTCGCGGCAGAACTTGTACTTTCTATTTCGTGATCAGGAATCCGCCGATCTTCAGCGTCTGATTCCTGATTGTATATATTGGTATTTTCCGTATTCGGGTTCATTTTTCCTGTCTTTTCCCATTTACTATTGACTGGGATTGTGTGGTCAAATCTGCAACTGTTACTGATTAAAATGTGTGTTCTATTACATAAGAATGAGTACTTCTTACTAGTAACATGATTTAGCGAAAAAACAGTCTAGTGGTGGTGGGACACGATGCCTTTATTAATGCCTATGTCTACCATTTTACGGTGCATAACTTTAACGATATTCTTACAAATATCTTCACACGCTTCTTTTCACAAAGTTCACAAAATGATAAAATGAGAAAAGGCTGTCATCAGCAACTTTTGCAATCCTAACCTCGAGTCACAAAGATTTGCTCAAGAAAAGCAGTTTCCTTACCTGCGAGATTGCGATCGATAGCAGCAGCTATTTCTTGATTTTGGTACTTTGAATAATCTTCTTTCCTTTTCCTCTCAGTAGGTTGGGTTCATTCACCTCATTCAGGGTTGAAAACATGAAAAATAAGACACATACATGATAACAGAATAGAAATTTACAAAGATATTGTACAATATATATATTCTTAAAAACTTATTTTTATTATTATTATTGGCAGTCCTCGTCTGAGATCGCCAACTTTAGTGTCACAGCTTTCGAGTTTTACTTTCTGGCTTTAACAGGAATTTGATTAATTAAGATCTGAATTGGCACGCAAAATTGCGTGCTATTTACTTCACTTGCGGCAACGATAAACATAGTAACTGTGGCCCAAAAGTTGTCTTTGACTTAGTCTTTAAAAAATTGTTAAGCTAGAGAAAAATCTCAAACATTTATTTACTGTTGCTTTCAGAAGAACAACATCCTACAGTTTCCTTGGAAGCAATTCATTTGGTTTAATTCTGTCTCCAGGTTCATACTGACTTTCATAGAATGAATTTTAAAGTTCGAAAAGATTATCGGACTTCCGAGAAAAATGAAAGTGATTGCAGGTTCTATCATATTAAATGAATGAAAATTTGTACTACCGCAACTGGCAACTGTAATTAAACACTATACCCAAACGAAAAGCTTCCTAATTTAATTATCTTCAGTTTTGCAATAGTTCTGAACATTCGTCTTTAAATAATTGGAATGGATATTCTGAAGGAAAAAATCAGGTTAAAATGAAACGCTTTCACTTTAACTGCTCCACAGAACTATCTACAAAACACAGTTTACGTTAAATCCCTTCACATCAACGAATGCGAATGAAGACGGAATGGCCGATTTCGCCATTGTTTGTTCCTTTTATAAGAGAGTACACATGAGCATCTCTGCCCTCTTTCTTGTACTTTTCAGTGATCGTCGTACAATGTTTATGATGGTCTTTGCTTTTTATACAGACTATAAATATTTCACGTATTAATTATTGTTTAACCTCATTTTAATTACAATACTGATGAAGTGAACAAAAAATGGGGGGAATGTCTTTAAGCATGGCTTTGACGCCGTAAGACATGGTGCCTTAGCCACAGGTCTTCGGTAGTGGACAGGGAGCGTTTCCTTCAGTTTCATAGGGCTTTTGTGCGATCGCGGCAAGACTATGGCTGTACAGTGCACGTATCAGCGATATCTCTTAGCTGGAGATCGTTGATCCTGTACACCATGAGGGGACCAGGCTGACCACAGCTGGTTAAGGAACCGCTCCATATCCAATCTCTGTGTTAAGGCCACTCATCATTTGGCGATAACCTCTCATAGCATATAAGGTCGTCGCTGCTCCCACTTCACCGGCACACCATGCTGTTTTTCGTCCAGCTATGGAACACCTTTTCTCCAATCACCGATGAGCAACAAGGCCGTTTGGGATTCGCGTGAAACGTGTGGTGGAGCCACTTATTGTGGGGTAAATGCACTCCCAAATACAGGGTTGGAACCGACTGCCGCGCTGGTTACTGCACAGGCACAGAGCAATTTTAGATTTAGAGAGTTAGTACGTTACAGGGGAGGACGCACTCCTGTATCCTTTTTACTAAGACATTTTACGATATTTTAAGTGAGGGAACAACTATATGGCTGTATTTATGACTGAATCTAACTGGGACTTCGTTGGTTGCTGTTTTTCTTTCGCTGATCGTGGCCTCAAGATCCGATTGCCTCAACATTCACTGTATATGACGCAAAATTGCAAGCAATCTTGAGGGCACTGGAACAGAAGGTCCCAGAACTGCTCTCATTAATAAACGGTCACAACGCCCATATAGTACTAGGGACAGAAAGTTGGCTGAAACCAGACGTAAACAGTAATGAAATCCTAAACTCAGATTGGAATGTATACCGCAGAGACAGGCTGGACAGTGAAGGGGGAGGCGTGTTTATAGCGATAAGAAGTGCAATAGTATCGAAGGAAATTGACGGAGATCCGAAATGTGAAATGATTTGGGTGAAGGTCACGGTTAAAGCAGGCTCAGACATGGTAATTGGATGTCTCTATAGGCCCCCTGGCTCAGCAGCTGTTGTGGCTGAGCACCTGAAGGATAATTTGGAAAATATTTTGAGTAGATTTCCCCACCATGTTATAGTTCTGGGAGGAGATTTTAATTTGCCGGATATAGACTGGGAGACTCAAACGTTCATAACGGGTGGCAGGGACAAAGAATCCAGTGAAATTTTTTTAAGTGCTTTATCTGAAAACTATCTTGAGCAGTTAAACAGAGAACCGACTCGTGGCGATAACATATTAGACCTTATGGTGACAAACAGACCCGAACTATTTGAAAAAGTTAACGCAGAACAGGGAATCAGCGATCATAAAGCGGTTACGGCATCGATGATTTCAGCCGTAAATAGGAATATTAAAAAGGGTAGGAAGATTTTTCTGTTCAGAAAAAGTGACAAAAAGCAGATTTCAGAGTACCTGTTGGCTCAACACAAAAGTTTTGTCTCAAGTACAGATAGTGTTGAGGATCAGTGGACAAAGTTCAAAACCGTCGTACATTATGCGTTAGATGAGTATGTGCCAAGCAAGATCGTAAGAGATGGAAAAGAGCCTCCGTGGTACAACAACCGAGTTAGAAAACTGCTGCGGAAGCAAAGGGAACTTCACAGCAAACATAAACATAGCCAAAGCCTTGCAGACAAACAAAAATTACGCGAAGCGAAATGTAGTGTGAGGAGGGCTATGCGAGAGGCGTTCAATGAATTCGAAAGTAAAGTTCTATGTACTGACTTGGCAGAAAATCCTAAGAAATTTTGGTCTTATGTCAAAGCGGTAGGTGGATCAAAACAAAATGTCCAGACACTCTGTGACCAAAATTGTACTGAAACAGAGGATGACAGACTAAAGGCCGAAATACTAAATGTCTTTTTCCAAAGTTGTTTCACAGAGGAAGATTGCACTGTAGTTCCTTCTCTAGATTGTCGCACAGATGACAAAATGGTAGATATCGAAATAGACGATAGAGGGATAGAGAGACAATTAAAATCGCTCAAAAGAGGAAAGGCCTCTGGACCTGATGGGATACCAGTTCAATTTTACACAGAGTACGCGAAGGAACTTGCCCCCCTTCTTGCAGCGGTGTACCGTAGGTCTCTAGAAGAGCGTAGCGTTCCAAAGGATTGGAAAAGGGCACAGGTCATCCCCGTTTTCAAGAAGGGACGTCGAACAGATGTGCAGAACTATAGACCTATATCTCTAACGTCGATCAGTTGTAGAATTTTGGAACACGTATTGTGTTCGAGTATAATGACTGTTCTGGAGACTAGAAATCTACTCTGTAGGAATCAGAATGGGTTTCGAAAAAGACGGTCTTGTGAAACCCAGCTCGCGCTATTCGTCCACGAGACTCAGAAGGCCATTGACACGGGTTCACAGGTAGATGCCGTGTTTCTTGACTTCCGCAAGGCGTTCGATACAGTTCCCCACAGTCGTTTAATGAACAAAGTAAGAGCATATGGACTATCAGACCAATTGTGTGATTGGATTGAAGAGTTCCTAGATAACAGAACGCAGCATGTCATTCTCAATGGAGAGAAGTCTTCCGAAGTAAGAGTGATTTCAGGTGTGCCGCAGGGGAGTGTCATAGGACCGTTGCTATTCACAATATACATAAATGACCTGGTGGATGACATCGGAAGTTCACTGAGGCTTTTTGCAGATGATGCTGTGGTGTATCGAGAGGTTGTAACAGTGGAAAATTGTACTGAAATGCAGGAGGATCTGCAGCGAATTGACGCATGGTGCAGGGAATGGCAATTGAATCTCAATGTAGACAAGTGTAATGTGCTGCGAATACACAGAAAGATAGATCCCTTATCATTTAGCTACAAAATAGCAGGTCAGCAACTGGAAGCAGTTAATACCATAAATTATCTGGGAGTACGCATTAGGAGTGATTTAAAATGGAATGATCATATAATGTTGATCGTCGGTAAAGCAGATGCCAGGCTGAGATTCATTGGAAGAATCCTAAGGAAATGCAATCCGAAAACAAAGGATGTAGGTTACAGTACGCTTGTTCGCCCACTGCTTGAATACTGCTCAGCAGTGTGGGATCCGTACCAGATAGGGTTGATAGAAGATATAGAGAAGATCCAACGGAGAGCAGCGCGCTTCGTTACAGGATCATTTAGTAATCGCGAAAGCGTTACGGAGATGATAGATAAACTCCAGTGGGAGAATCTGCAGGAGAGACGCTCAGTAGCTCGGTACGGGCTTTTGTCAAATTTTCGAGAAAATACCTTCACCGAAGAGTCAAGCAGTATATTGCTCCCTCCTACGTATATCTCGCGAAGAGACCATGAGGATAAAATCAGAGAGATTAGAGCCCACACAGAGCCATACCGACAATCCTTCTTTCCACGAACAATACGAGACTGGAATAGAAGGGAGAACCGATAGAGGTACTCAAGGTACCCTCCGCCACACACCGTCAGGTGGCTTGCGGAGTATGGATGTAGATGTAGATGTAGATGTAGAAGAGATGTGTTACACCTGCTAAGTTCCTTGCCTGTTCCGATTCTTTTTTTCAACAACACTTCTATCCAGAAGATAAAGCAATCCAGAATACCCAGGATGCCCTTCTCTACCTACAAGGGTTAGGGACGAAAGTGTCTACCTGTTGTTCTGTTGAGTGCCAGGGAATATAGATATTAAGGGCGACGAACTGGCGGATGTAACGGCCAAGGAACAGGGATGGGTTAAAATGGATACCGGTATTTTAGTTCTAAGTAACCGGTATTTTTGGTATTTGTTTTTGTGATTTGTTTGGCCTCGGTTATAGCAAGTGTTTCTATTTTTTACTAATAACTGGGTAAAAAAACCGAATATTAGTTAGCCATATCAGCAGTGCTAAAATTTTTAGTTTGATTAAACTTTTTTAAAGAACGTGTTATTTTTATTCGTAAATTTGCATTCTTTTGGAATATTATGTTACGGGTGTAGAAAATGATGAAAAGCGATCGGTGCTGTTTTTAATGACTGCTGCAGAGATAGCAATGTACCTTTCACTACGTGGCATGGCCTATTAGATGGTACGCGTATACGTGCAGTGCGCAAGACTTCTCACTTCTGGTCTGTATGGTAGTTTTTCAACGTCGTCGTCGCACAGCAGTTGTGTTACAGAACCCCTATTCCGGAAGTATTTTGCGAAGTGCGGTATGAATGAAGTACACTGCTGCATTTGCTTTAAAAGATTAAAACAGTTGGAGCCACAACATACTTGCGACATAATGTAAACAGAAAAATTAAAACATGACAGTTCATTCATAGTTTACAATAAAAATAGAAAGCGGCTAATCTGCTGCCTGTCTCTGCACAACATGCCTTTACTTGCTTTAAGCCCCTGAAAACGGACAAATTAACACGAAGATCGGAGATCTCATCCTCAGTTTTCGCCCTGTAGCACTGGCTATACAGAATGTCCAGAAAGTGGTATGATCCTCTATTACAACATGATTTTTGAGCAGAGAGTCGTAAAATTTTTTGTCTTCGTCAACCAGTTACCACTTTTCGAAAAAAGCCTATTTAATTTTTGCCTATTTGCCTATTTAATTTTTATTTGCATATTTAATTAAATACTTTGATTCTATGTATCTTGAAACTGAGGAGTCAAAATTTTGCAATCTCTGCTCGATTTCTACGTTTATTACAGGAAACAATAGAAAACAAACCGAAAATCGGTTATTTCATAAACCGGTTACTTCGAGCAGTTGGAACAACCCGGTTAAACTGGTGTTGAAAAAAAAAAAAAAACAATAGACGATATAGCCGAAAACCGGGTGTTTCAGCGATAACCGCCATCCCTACCAAGATGTGTAGTGATTATTATATTATAATTCAGTGCGCCGTCCCCCTACACGCTGTCACTGTCACCTTACTGTTGAGGTGCACAGTTCTGCGTAGATGGGAAGAAGAGTGACTGAAAGTGAGAGACAATAAGGTGCGTCTCGTAAAGTCAAAAACTCGGCTATGGCGTACCTTTTCCGAGCCGCGACGGCAAAGAGATGATTTCCTTCCCACTCGTCTTTGGCCCTATGAAGTATGGCTTCCTGCTTCGGCGTGAGGACCGCCCACTGTGCGGTGCTTGTGGCGTGCGTCACATTTTAGTGGATTCTCTGTAATATTCAGACAAGAGGGAACAGCTAATTTACCGACAGATTGGCCCTCTATATTAGCTGACAATGAAACGAATGTGGTATGACTTTTAAGGTTCTATGAAACGGCCGATATGCTCCCTAAAATTTTAGGGAAAAATTTTAAATGTGTTATGAGGGAGCCTGGCTGACCCACCTGTTTTGTAAGTGATTAGGTAATCACGTATCTCTGTGTAGTTATTTTAGCTTTCCTCTTGCATTGTTCCTGTTGTAATTCTTATTGTTAGAAAATTTCATCGATTTTATATTATCTTCACTGGTATGCTGGTTATTGTGATTGAGACTGGAAGAGAGTAATTCTCTATGACTTCCTCTTCCTTGTTCTATAACATTTTTAGCCGTTTTCAACACGTTCATTCCTAATAGGTTTCGTAAGGGCACTGATAACCTCGCCACTGAACGCCAAGAACCTGCGCGCGCGCGCCCACACACACACACACACACACACACACACTTGTAGTTATCGTTTTTTATGTTCTTCAGCTATTTTTAATCTGTCTCAGTTTTATTAACTATTAGCTGTCAGTATTTTTCAAAATGTTAAAGTTAATAGTAGCGATACTTCTGACTTATAAGAAGTACTAAAATGAACAGAATGACAACTGCCGTTTGACATACATTTGCAGACGATGATAAAAGAAGTAATCGCATGCAGCCATTCTAAAGTGACCACAGCATCATTCCATGTGTGCTCAAGGTAAAATCTTGTAAATCCAGATTAAGACTTAGCGTTCTATTGCAACACTCTGTTTCGTTGTGCCAGTTGCTTAAGCCATTTCCTGAGTATGCACTTGAAATCATAAAATAGAGGACTGAACCAGGTCTCATTTTATTCGTCTTCAGCACAGTCCACTCTGAAAATTGCAGCGTATGTCATGATTGTTCCTTGAAATTACGTCACATGTCTCGGCTTCCACATTTTTAGACTTACTAACTGATTTGCCATAAAGCTGAGAAATGTTGGGATAAAATATTCTACAACCTTATACCTTCAAAGAGTAGGAGGAAATCGCAGTCACGGTTGATAAATGTGCCTATTCTCACTGTTGTTTCTCTTTTTAGTACTACAAATAGAAAAATTACGGAAAGGGACTTTATATATTGGTAGCTAACGTTTTCAAGACAGTCAGCTGCCACGTTATTAGAGACAAAGATATGCAAAACAGCCAGATAAAATTTCGTAGAAAGTGTTACTTGTAATTTAACAATATTTAGGGACATACAGATCGGTATAATAATGTATACTCATGATCACCGTTTTCTACTTCCATGGCTGATTCTGACATTGGTCTTAGGCGCCATACTGCCATCCGACATGTGCGTACAGTGTATTTTTGTTCCTTGATCTGTAACCGATACTTATTAGAAATCCAGGCGACAGGACTTTTACACACAGATGAAGCAGTAAACTAGCAGCAACAGTGATTCATAGTCATGCGGGCAGATTTCTTTGGCTACGCTGTCAGAAGCAAGCGGACTTCTTAGGCACTGGCGGTTGTTCCCACGGACGAGAGCTCAGGGTCGCCGGTTCGCTCGTAGGTTTTTCCCGTTTCACTGCACGCTACGGTCGTCAGGCCATTACGTGTTCTCCGACAGATCTACAGTAACTGTGTTCTCCACATTTACTATTTAGTTTAGCTCGAAAGCAGATTACCTGCAGCATTTATTACAATTTTACGGTTTACTTATTGTTCAATAGTTCGCATAACATCTGTGTTAGGAGAGACTGGATTCTTATTCCGTAACAATATTCTTGAGTATACACGGTGTATAATAATTAATGGCGTAAAGGCATACAGTTGAAAGTACACGAGACTAGAAGCAAAAATGTCTCAGTAAACATATGGTCGAAAATGCATACGATACGGTGAAACAGATCTCTTCTACTGCAAGTTCTTTGCTTTCCGTGTTTTGGGAAGTGGTAGTATGGACCAAAATAAGAAAAAACTGTCCAGCATGCCTCATTCAGCCCTCACTCAGCCCGCCCAGGGGCTACTACTGCAGTGGATGACCGTTACCCACGGATTATGGCTCGGAGGAACCCTGACAGCAAAGCCACCATGTTGAATAATGCTTTTCGTGCAGCTACAACACGTCGTGTTACGACTCAAACCGTGCGCAATAGGCTGCTTGATGCGCAACTTCACTGCCGAGGTCCACCTTTGCAACCACGACACCATGCAGCGCGGTACAGATGGGCCCAACAACATGCCGAATGGATCACTCAGGATTGGCATCACGTTCTCTTCACCGATGAGTGTCGCATATGCCTTCAACCAGACAATCGTCGGAGACGTGTTTGGAGGCAACACGGTCAGACTGAACACCTTAGGCACACTGTCCAGCGAGTGCAGCAAGATGGATGTTCCCTGCTGTTTTGGGGTGGCTTTATGTGGGGCTGACGTACGCCACTGGTGGTCATGGATGCCGCCGTAACAGCTGTACGATACGTGAATGCCATCCTCTGACTATAGTGCAACCACAACGGCAGCATACTGGCGAGGCATTCGTTTTCATGGACGACAATTCGCACCCCCATCGTGCACATCTTGTGAATGACTTCCTCAGGATAAAGACATCGCTCGACTAGAGTGACCAGCATGTTCTCCAAACATGAATCCTATCGAACATGCCTGGAATACATTGAAAAGAGCTGTTTACGGAAGACGTGACCCACCAACCACTCTGAAGCATCTACGCCGAATCGCTGTTGAGGAACGGGACAATCTGGACCAACAATGCCTTGACAAACTTATGGATAGTATGCCACGACGAATACAGGCATGCATCAATGCAAGAGGACGTGCTACTGGGTATTAGAGGTACTGGTGTGTACAGCAATCTGGACCACCACCTCAGAAGGTCTCGCTGTATGGTGGTACAACATGCAATGCTAGATTTTCATGAGCAATAAAAATGGTGGAAATAATGTTTATGTTGATATCTATTCCAATGTTCTGTAGAGGTTCTGGATCCCTCGGAACCGAGGTGATGCAAATCTTTTTTGATGGATTACATTATCAGTTTTAGTACAGTAACTGAAATTTCTGCTTATAATTAAAAGATTTAAGCCTTATTCACTAAACCTGGAGTTCAGTAATTGCTTAGCGAAAGTTACGTTACATTAAGGGCTTTATTAAGTCTTGTAGGACCTGAGGGCCTTATTGCCGGAGCTCTTGACTTTATTTTCGTAATGTGTACACTATTGTTGACAGCCTTGGCTTCTGGGCCATGGCATCGTAATCGACACGGTGCTTGCCCGCTTGTACATACTCCTGTATTTTGTCCTGCACATTTACCCAGACGGTGTCCCTGGTGGCCGTGTTAGCTTTCGCTGGAGTTTTTATTCCAGCTGCAGCTGCTAAAAAGCTATGTTTTCCGGATATTCTATTTCATGGATGGTTTTAAGTAACTGCCTTTTCGAGCTTGCCCTGTCTTGTGATCTAATGTAACGAACCTAAGAATCTATTTTCTGTACTTGAATTTACGAACATTTACTGTACTTAAGTTTTTGAACGTTTATTACAATTATTACATTTGGCATCATGAGAATTATAGTAACATATAAATTTGCTACTTGATCTGCAGATAGGTGTATTAATATTATTTGCTTTGGAGGCTGGAAAGTAATTTTTGGAAATTTTTCAGGAAAGGGGTGTTAGCTAACTCTGTTTGTTCGTTAAGGATATAGTCTGGGGTGCTGTTTTTGTGTGTATGTATTTCTAATTCTTCTAATATATTCATAGTGGCTCCTTTTACTGTTAGATGCAAAATTTTTAAGTTGTCCTCAATGTTTCCCACTGAATGGTTTTCTTCAGTAATATGGGCTGCAAATGCTGATTTGTTCACGTTACCAAGTCTTAGAGCATCAATATGTTATTTGTATCTGGTTTCAAAACTTCTGCCTGTCTGTCCAATGTATATTTTGGGCATGTATCACATTTGAGTTTGTATATTCCTGATTTACAGTACGGACTCTTGGAGGTATTTACGTCATGGATTACTTTTTGTTGTAATTTATTATTTGTGGAAAAGCTGATTCTGATATTTTTCTTTCTTTTTAAATAAGTTTGCTATTTGGTATGAAAGTGGGCCTATGTATGGGAGAGTAGCATATTTCGGTTTGGCTTCAGTGGCAAACTGATTTGGCTTGAAGTGACTGCTGTGAAGTGGATCTGTGGTTTTTGTCTGCATTTTGTTGTGGAGTTTTTCTATTATTTCTATTATTATAAGCAACTGTTTTAATTATATTGATTTCATTTTGTTGGTCTGCGTCACTCATTGGTACTTTTTTAATTCGGTGTAGCATCGTTCTGAAATATGCCATTTTTTGTTGGTGGGGGTCGCAAGATGAGTTGCTAATACTGACATCTGTGGTGGTAGGTTTTCTGTAAATACTGAATTGATGTTTATTGTTACTATTGCAAATTTGCTAAGATCTGCTGATAATGTATCTATTTCATTGCTTGTACGATCAAAAAGCAGTATTGTATCATCACCATATCTTCTGTAGTATATTATTTTGTTTGAGATGTGCTGGTTGGTTCAAATGGTTCAAATGGCTCTGAGCACTATGGGACTCAACTGCTGAGGTCATTAGTCCCCTAGAACTTAGAACTAGTTAAACCTAACTAACCTAAGGACATCACAAACATCCATGCCCGAGGCAGGATTCGAACCTGCAACCGTAGCGGTCTTGCGGTTCCAGACTGCAGCGCCTTTAACCACACGGCCACTTCGGCCGGCTGATGTGCTGGTTGGCAGAGAAGAATTTTTGTTCTATATTGTTGATGTAAATGTCAGCCAATATCCCAGCTACACTACTTCTTATTGCCAAACCATCATGTTGTTGGTACAGTTTGTTGTTGAAGCTACAGTAAATATGCTCTAGAATAAGTGAAAGTATTTCTATGAGTTCACAGACCTCTGCAACACTAATTTTCTTATATTCAAGCAGATTGTTTCTTATAATGTTAATAGTCTCTTTGACAGGGATGTTCGTGTAAGGGTTGACTATGTCTAGTGATGATAATGTAGCTGTTGGTGGGATGTGGATGTCTTTAATTAAGCTTATGAGTTCATGTGAGGTATGTATGGTGTAGTGATTTTCAAATGTATTGTATTTGGTAATGAGGTCTTTTAATTTACGGCTTATGAAGTATGCAGGGCTGTTTCTTGAGTTACCAATCGGGCGATGGGACAATTTTCTTTATGAACCTTTGGCTGTGCACGCAGTTTTGGTGCTGAGGGATTCATTGTTACGCAGTTACGTATTTCATATTTGTTCAGTAAAAAGTTACAGTTTTGTAATAGCTTTCGGAGTTTAGTTCGGAATTTTACTGTAGGAGCTGTCTTTATTTCAGTAATATTGTTGCTATGGAAAAATTGCAAGGTTTTCTCTACATATTCTCTTTCATGCATTATGATTAAAGAATTTCCTTTGTCAGCTTTTACTATGAGTGCTTTACTTTCAGACAGTTTGCTGTAAATATTTTTCAAATCTTTGGGTTCAGTGTTTTTGCGGGTATTATTTGGTTGAAGTTGTTTCATTATCAGTTTATTTGTCTTGTATGCAACTGTATTTTTCTCACATGTGTCTAGTTTTGCTGTGTCACAAGCAAGTTTTGTGAGGCAATGAGGTTTTTAACAGTGTGATTATTGAGATTTGTTCCAATATTAAGTTTCAGACCTTTATTTAATAAAGTGAGTTCACTGCTGCTAAATTGGATGTCAGTTGTATTAATGACTATCAAAAAATTTGTGTTGGCTTAGCCGTTTGTTTTTATCAAACTCTGAATTGTTCATAGATTTTAAGGCTTCAATTTTCTTTTTGTGTTTGGATAGGATAATCTTTTGTTCTTTATCTACTTTATCGTCTATGTGCTGTAGGATGTGTGAGAATTGTGAAGGTGAGAGGCTGTGTCCCAGCTGCAGATGCAAGTTCTACATGACATTATTTAAGTGTTCTTTTTTCTTGTATTGCATTTTCATCTCTGTTACGTTTCACGTAAGTCACATGCAACGAAAATCTGTAACGCAACCATCTGTGTGTGGCGTGTTTATAATTATGTTTTATTTATATTTTAGGACAATTAATCTATAAAAACACACCAAATGTCAGTAAGAATGCGTGTAAACCGTCTGATGATGAATCACAACGATTCCATCATGTCATAATATGACAAAATTGCATTAAGCTTACCTCGCCAGGTAATGAGAAATATACATGCCTTCAAGAAACATAAAATTAACCTAATGAAAACGTCTCTTAACATTAAATTCAACGAAGAGTGTATGTCACTTAAAATAGTTCCGAAATATGCCAAAGTCAAAATTAACTGCAAAACTAAAGTTGCCAGATTTGCTAAGCAAAAATGTGAAAATATATGGCTAAAAACAGAGATTAAAATGCAATACAAGAAAAAAGAACACTTAAACAATGTCATGTACAACTTGCATCTGCAGCTAGGACACAGCCCCTCACCTTTACAATTCTCACACATCCTACAGCACATAGACGATAAAGTAGACAAAGAACAAAAGATTATCCTATCCAAACACAAAAAGAAAATTGAAGCCTTAAAATCTATGAACAATTCAGAGTTTGATAAAAACAAACGGCTAAGCCAACACAAATTTTTTGATAGTCATTAATACAACTGACATCCAATTTAGCAGCAGTGAACTCACTTTATTAAATAAAGGTCTGAAACTTAATATTGGAACAAATCTCAATAATCACACTGTTAAAAACCTCATTGCCTCACAAAACTTGCTTGTGACACAGCAAAACTAGACACATGTGAGAAAAATACAGTTGCATACAAGACAAATAAACTGATAATGAAACAACTTCAACCAAATAATACCCACAAAAACACTGAACTCAAAGATTTTCAAAAATATTTACAGCAAACTGTCTGAAAGTAAAGCACTCATAGTAAAAGCTGACAAAGGAAATTCTTTAATCATAATGCATGAAAGAGAATATGTAGAGAAAACCTTGCAATTTTTCCATAGCAACAATATTACTGAAATAAAGACAGCTCCTACAGTAAAATTCCAAACTAAACTCCGGAAGCTACTACAAAACTGTAACTTTTTACTGAACAAATATGAAATACGTAACTGCAAAACAATGAATCCCTCAGCACCAAAACTGCGTGCACAGCCAACGGTTCATAAAGAAAATTGTCCCATTCGCCCGATTGTTAACTCAAGAAACAGCCCTGCATACTTCATAAGCCGTAAATTAAAAGACCTCATTACCAAATACAATAATTTGAAAATCACTACACCATACATACCTCACATGAACTCATAAGCTTAATTAAAGACATCCATATCCCACCAACAGCTAAATTAGCGTCACTAGACATAATCAATCCTTACTCGAACATCCCTGTCAAAGAGACTATTAACATTATAAGAAACAATCTGCTTAAATATAAGAAAAAATGGTGTTGCAGAGATCTGTGAACTCATAGAAATACTTTCACTTATTCTAGAGCATTTGTGCCATATATTAATGAGAAACTTCAATTATTTAGCTGTGGACAGGAGCATGTAGAAACATGGATCAAGTTTAAAGGAATAATTGACCATGCACTGGAGGCAAATGTAGTAGAGTAGTTCATGATGGGAGGGACCTTCAGTGGGTACAGCCATTATAAAGAAACTTCTAATGAAGTAGAGACTGCTGCATAGTTGGTATAAAACAAACCATAGTGCAATGCCATGAGAGGAGAGAAAAAGCAAGGGAACTGCCGAAACTTGCTCCGCTCAGTTCCTGGTTTACAACCAGAAAATATCAGGAAATCGAACCATTTAGCACAATAATACTGAACTGATAATTGTGGATATGAATAACACTTAAATAATTTCTGTATACAAACCATCCAGAAAACATTTAAGCATTAATATTCCTTCTCTATCACACACAAGAGATAGTAAGCACCAAATCGTTTTAGGGGACTTTAATTGCCACAGTACACAGTGACACTAAAGTGGAACTATCGAAGATAGCGACTTTCTTGAACAGTAGGCAGAGGATAACCAGATATGTTCGATCCATGACCCACATGCAACCACCATCCTTCAACAGGGGACGGTGGAGAAAGACTTACAGCCTTTATCTGATTTTTGTAAGGAAAGATCTCAAGTCACAAACAAGTTCTGACTCCTATTCCGAGATCACAACACAGGCACGTTAAACTGGAAATCAGGCCTAATGTCCAGCTCTTAAAAATAACATTCAGAAGACGTTGTAACTTGAAAAGAGCAAAATGGGTGAATTTCAGAAATAAACTCAACGAATTGCTAAAACTGATTGACCCAAGTCAGAGCACTATGATAAATTTGTGCAAGTTATTAAGGAAGCCTCTGTTAAGATAATCCCAAGAGGATACAGGATAGTGTATGTACCTGGTTTTAGAGAGGAAAACAAGGATACATAAGAAAGGTATTGTGTTGTCTATGATAAGAATCCTCTTGCCAAAGAAACAATTGAGTCTGGGGAGAAATTGCTTGCAGCTTTATGGGATCAAAGACACCAGACATAGATATGGACAAGACGTACAGTGTTAGGAAAGCATGGAGATTTCTTAAAAAACTAACAAATGAGCCTACCATAAGAAAACCGCATGTAAATGTAACATCTGACCAAATAACCAGCCATCTTTTATTAAATGCAAAGCTGACCGAAAAAAATAAAACAGCTAGGTTAAAAAATGGTTCAAATGGCTCTGAGCACTATGGGACTTAACTTCTAAGGTCATCAGTCCCCTAGAACTTAGAACTACTTAAACCTAACTAACCTAAGGACATCACACACATCCATGCCGGAGGCAGGATTCGAACCTGCGACCGTAGCGGTCGCGCGGTTCCAGACTGTAGCGCAGCTAGGTTCACCCTGAAAGTAATCTAGGGAAAGAAAAGTGACGTATCGGATGTAGATTTTTCAATGGAAGAGTTAATACAGATCATAAGCAATTTGAAAACTGGAAAAACTGGCTGGACGCTACATCAGAAATAGTGTAATTAAAAATCTGTCCGAAAACACCAGAAAGTGGTTGTGGAGCATTCTCGGTTGCTGGTAGAGGACTGCGAAAATTCCCAGAATAAGGAGGCACACAAAGGTCATCGCAGTTCTCAATCCTGAGATGAACGCAAATAATCCCAAGAATTGTCGACCAATATCGTTGCTCTGTATACTGCTAGAGCTGTCTGAAAGGTTAATAATGAACAGTATAGGTGAATATATTGACAGCTGTCTAACTGAAGAACAGGCAGGTTTCCGCCTAGGGAAATCCTGCATGAGTCAGGCTCTCGACCTGAATCAGTTTGTTAAAGGCGGTTTTGAGAGGGCGCTTCCAACGGGAGAAGTGCTCATTGACCTAACCGCAGCAAATATCACTGTAAACCTGAGAACTCTCATGTATAAAGCTGATCGGATGACAATCGCTGACAGATTGGTAGACATTCTTAAGACACTGTTGTTCAATAGAAGATTCTTCTTTGGATTCAAGCAAAAGAGAAGCAAATGGAGAAATTAGAAGAGTGGGCTGCCACAGGGTAGTGCGCTGTTGCCACTGTTGTTTAAATATATAGTAATGGCCAAACTACTGGGGAAGAGACCAAATCGTTTATTTGCGCAGATGACAGGGCAATAGGGTACGAAGCAAAATCTTTTAAAAAAGTTGAAAATGGCCTGAGCGAAGATCTCACGACGCTGACAAACTACTACAGACGTAATCATCTAAAATTAAACTCCAGTAAAAAGTAAGTATTCCTTTCTCACCTTAACAACCAGGAGGCAGGAAAGGACCTTAATGTCATCTGGAATGACATGTGCTTGGCTTCACTATATAGTAGCTACCTTTGGGATTGTCACTTTTTTGACACTATCCGATGGACTAGTTATCCCAGTGGGGTCTGTAAAAGGTCAACTGGAAATTGTATACTTCTGGCATCACTTTTGTCCCTTCTTTTTCAAATCATATTGCTGAGGTTGTCAGAGATGTCTCCAACGCAGTCATTTGAACCACTGGAACTGCTATCTCTTTGTCTACTCTCTGGCCCGTAACACGATTCTAGTGGTTATAGGGGGGAATTAGTAGATAAAATTACGATAAGAAACACACGACCGGAAATGTTCCCATTGAATATAAAACACGCTTGATGATCGAAACGATTTCGAATCTCGCTTCACGGAACGCACACAGGGGAGACGATGTGTGATCGACAGGAGCTGCTCCACGCGGCTGTGCCGCTGTTGGCTGCACAAGGTGGGATCACTGGGCAGCGTCCGTGCAGCACCACAGTCAACCGTCTCAGCTGTGAACGTACCAAGTTCTCGCAGCCGTTGTTGTAGTCGGACGAAAATGCTATGTGATGGACTGTGATGACTCAGAAAACGTGGCCGTTAATTGCTTTGTGCAGCTCTACCACTAAGTCCAGCGTCACCGGAAATTATCAACATGTCTATGTACGCTTCAAACGTGTATTCCGCCATCCTGTACTTTCTCGGTCGTTCTTAGCTGCTCAGTGATGGACTGGCAAGTAAGCAGAACGCTGAAGCAGTGATCGTAAACATAGGACGCGTTATGTCACAGAACTGGCGATGGCGGCATCTTTTCAGTTTTGTGCCTACCATGTAGGGAGACCTGAAAGTGGCCCCATCTACAAACTTAATTTATATCCGGACGGTACTT
The DNA here is from genome assembly GCF_023864275.1 of Schistocerca cancellata. Classification (NCBI taxonomy): domain Eukaryota; kingdom Metazoa; phylum Arthropoda; class Insecta; order Orthoptera; family Acrididae; genus Schistocerca; species Schistocerca cancellata. The sequence continues at coordinate 362,234,758 of NC_064631.1, forward strand.
TTCCGAACATACGTTCCTTATAAAAACTTTATGTACTGAATCCCTACTACAACGTCTACGCTGAAGTGCCAAAGAAACTGGTATACGCATGCGTATTCAAATGCAGAGATATGTAAATAAGCAGCCTATATAAGACAAGTGTCTGGCGCAGTTGTTAGATCAGTTACTGCTGCTTCAATGGCAGATTATCAAGATTTAAGTGAGTTTGAATGTGCACGAGCGATGGGACCCCACATCTCCGAGGTCGCGACGAAGAGGGGATTTCTCCGTAAGACTATTTCACAAGTGTACAGTCAGTATCAGGAATCCCGTAAAACATCTAATCTCCGACATCGCTGCGGCCGAAAAAAGATCCTGCAAGAACGGGACCAACGACGACTGAAGAGAATCGTTCAAAATGGGCTCTGAGCACTATGGGACTTAACATCTGTGGTCATCAGTCCCCTAGAACTCAGAACTAATTAAACCTAACTAACCTAAGGACATCACACACATCCATGCCCGAGGTAGGATCCGAACCTGCGACCGTAGCAGTCGCGCGGTTCCGGACTGAGCGCCTAGAACCGCTAGACCACCGAGGCCGGCAGAATCGTTCAAAGTGACAGAAGTGCAATCCTTTCGCAAACTGCTGCAGATTTCAATGCTGGGCCATCAGCAAGTATCAGCGTGCGAACCATTCAACGAAACATCATCGATATGGGGTTTCGGAGCAGAAGGCCCATTCGTGTACCCTTGATGATTGTACGACACAAATCCTTACGCCTCGCCTGGGCCCGTCAACACCGACATTGGACTGTCGATGACTGGAAACATGTTGCCTGGTCGGACGAGACTCGTTTCAAAATGTATAGAGCGGATGAACGTGTGCGGATATGGAGACAACCTCATGAATCCATGGATTCTGCATGCTAGCAAGCGACTGTTCAAGCTGGTGAAGGCTCTGTATCATCCTGTCTGGTCACGTGCATCCATTCATGTCCATTATGCACCCAGACGGACTTGGGCAGTTCCAGCAGGATAAAGCGATACCCCACACGTCCTGAATTGCTACAGAGTGTCTCCAGGAACGCTCTTCTGAGTTTAAACACTTTAGCTGCCCACCAAACTCCTCAGACATGAAGATTATTGAGCATATCTGGGAAGGCGTGCAACGTGCTGTTCAGAAGAGATCTCGTACTCCTACGCATTTATGAGCAGCCCTGCAGAATTCATGGTGTCAGTTCCCTCCAACACTACTTCAGACATTAGTCGAGTACATGCCACGTCGTGTTGCGGCATTTTTAAGTGCTCGCGGGGTCGCGATATTACGTAGGTGTACCAGTTTGTTTGACTCTTCAGTGTAAAAGCGTATACTAGAAATTGTGAATACCCTGTATAATAAGAAAGGACCAAAGAAAGCTGCACAAATATTTAGTTAGTTCTTTATAAGATTTTAAAGTGGTGATATGACTTTGAATTTGCTTTAATGTTCGAAAATTGCTTACTAAGCACTTGCGAGAACCATCCTAAAATATTGCTCGAGTTCGTGGGACCCGCACGAAATAACACACCACCAACCAACGGATCGGCCGCATAGGGATCGCGAACGAAACACTCGAGAAGTTACAGCATGCATACAGGTATTTAAGCACTCGTCCAATGTTTCAGATGAAGAGTGGAAATAGAAAATATTATACGTGCCAAATCTCATCTTTGTCAGGGTGTATTGTTATTTTTAATGTGTTTTATGGTTTTATAGACAAAATTAGCATGTATTCTTTGTCTGAAAATGGTGTATTGAAATGTCCATTAAAAATGAACTCGGCTTATGTGTGTTTTGTTGCGTGATAATATGGTGTAAACAGCTGTAGCAAATTTCTTATTGGGTGCTCCTGACTCTGTTGAAAGTCACCGTGTTTATTTGCAAGTTCGTTCGCCAAACTCCCCAGTGTCTCTCGAACTCCACGTCGATGTAGTGTAGCTAAAACTTTCTATAGTAATTAGAATGACTACAAAGGCTAGTATTTACGTTCGAGTCTCACCTAATAATTTACCAGAGATGATCACTCGTTTATTTCTTTCTTGAATACAACTTTTACTCTTGTTATCGAGTACGTCGAAACGAGGTGGTCGTGGACTTATGTATCAACAAGAGAAAAAACATTTTCAGCTACTTTTCTCAAAATAATAAAGAAAGGTGTTTTTGTTACAATGCCATTAATAAAGACGCACTACTTCTATTTATAATAATACAAATACAGAAATACAGCAGTAACAGTTTAACTGCCAGAACTGTAGTCAAGAAGAACCGTTATTTCCTTTAAGTTCTTCACAAGAGAGTGACATAATCGAATTCAAGTACTGACTTCCGTTTCTTACACAACCCCATTCTTGGGATCAGATATCGCAAAGTTTCCTGTAAAACGCCCTGTGCTTTTGAGGAAGAAATGGTAACATCGTCAACATGACCGATCTTCCAGACGAAGTATGACACGGCATACCTCTGCCGTGGCCTTTTCTCTTTAGAATACACTGACATTTTTCTATTCTTCTGTTTCAGTGTGCGAATTTTTATACAGATATTTGAGATGGATGAGTATCAGACACTTTGATCATACTGCATTTAGAGATCTCACACGCCTACATTGACAACAGTGTTTCAACAGCGTCTTTAAAAACAAAGACATCAGTTGCATACAGCCTGTTTACACGGGTTTGTTTCCTATCTTTAGCTGACTCTTAAATCTTGCGTGAATCCTGCGGAGCATTGGCCTTCTTTAATTACTTAGTTTCTCTCTATAATTGCGAAATCTCGGTCGCAGCTCAAAAAGTTATTCCCACTCACTAGAAGCTTGTCTGTTAATCCTTTAAATTATGCCAGACTAAATGGAGAAGATTTTTACGCAAGGCATTCGGAACTCAACTGGGAAGCACTGCCTGACACAAAGACCATGTGTCATATAGTAATGAATGGTTGAACCATTTTCCCCACGATTTGACATTTATAACAAGTCTAGAGACATGCGACAATTTTATGGCCATATTTAGCCCCATGTAGCCCACAAATTACAAAACCAGAAGTGGCAAAAACTTGCAGGGCTTATAAACAACTTCCTAGACAACAACACCACGCGAGAAGAGGTTTGTAAACCAACTACAGACGGAGCTACTTAAATTCTGGAGAAACTTGGTAGCTATAAAATTCATTGATGACCTCGATTGCCACTTGGAGAAGAAATTGTGAATAAAATGACATAAAACGGGCAGAACGTATACATTACAATCATGCAACCATCTTGCCATGTTTTACAGCATTTTATAATTATTATTCGAAATTCAGCATTTCAAACGACGCCAAAATCTTTGAAATGACCCTACGGAATTTAATCGCCCTCACGAAATATTAAAATGTGTGGGCTAGACTTTTGTATATCTTCATTTGACTATTTAGCAAAGCTACACACAAAATATGAACAAATTATAAGATAACCGATGGGGAGAGACCGAAGAACTTGACAGGCAGGTACTTTGTGTAGTTTTCGCAGCGTACTGAAAACAGCTCGATACGTTTAAGTATAAAACAACTACACTGTATTACGGGCTAATCGACAGTACGGTGTGTGGTTAAGCACAGCTCAACAAAAATTTATTTGGGCTTCGACGCTACGTAATCAATAGGCATCTGATTCTGCAATACAAGGTTTTAACCATGCAGGACGTAAACAACAATAACTTTTATATGCATTGTTACGGCAGTCGACGCAAGTAATTACTATAGATTTCTAAGTATTGAAATCTTTTATCCAAAACAAATGAAACTTTAACAGCAATAAGCTTTCAAGTATTTAACAAATGTTTCACAGAAGAGCCAGCTGCTGTGGCCGAGCGGTTCTAGGTGCTTCAGTCCGGGACCGCGCTGCTGCTACGGTCGCAGGTTCGAATCCTGCCTCAGGCATGGATGTGTGTAATGTCCTTAGGTTATTCAGGTGTAAGTAGTTCTAAGACTAGGGGACTGATGACTTTAGATGTTAAGTCCCATAGTGCTTAGAGCCATTTTTTTCACAGAAGACAAGAAAGAGAAAAAGAGTATTCTCAGAAAATAATCTTCATACAAATTACGATTTCAACTTTCTTTAAATATTTCCAGAATGAGATTTTCACTCTGCAGCGGAGTGTGCGCTGATATGAAACTTCCTGGCACACAGTTTTAATCTGCCAGGAAGTTTCTTTAAATAAGTTCTGAAATAAGTAAATATAATTTTTTCTATACATTTTTATTTCTAAGTGTCAGAAAATATTGAGTAATAACTGGAAAAAAGTGTCTTACTAAATATCTGCCTCAAGCTTATTTTCCTCTACTTTTAAATACTAAATAATTAACATTCCAAACTCTTTATTTCCACAGTCTCATGTATTAATACGAGTTGACATTAGGTGTTGTAGGCGCTGTGGTATACTACTACAAATAAATCTCATAAAAATCAATGTAAAGGCTCATCGATGTGTTGCTGAGTAACAAAACCAGGGTAAGAGACTCCCTGTCAGTTTTGAGTCGTATAAGTGTTCTTTGCAATTACAAAATCGAGGCTAATGTTTTGTTTAGTTTCATAGTGTATAAGTGTTGCGGCACAGAAATAACAAGGAGGAGGAAGGACTGCCAAGTTTCTTCAACCGTACTCGAATAATTCGTGGCATTACCGCAAATAAAATTATGAAGTCGTTAAACGACTGACAATTGTTTCCAGTCGTTTGGGTATGAGGCATGATAAACTTTCTGTTATATTTATGCTTCACCAAAAGCTGCAGTCAATCCAGAGAAAATCAAGGAGGAGAGGCACTGAAAGATTCACGTGCAAACCACGTTCTAACAGTTTATGCGACAGGAGAGGTGTGTAACTCTTTCATTGAGAAATACGACTGTGGCCTGCTTTCAGGAAGAGAAGTAACGCGAGGCATGAATCAGATCTATTGTTCGTAGAATCGTATCACGTTATGACGCGACTTTCATGCTAGGGAGCCATATCACTACGCAGCAGAGATGAGGAGACCACCAAATGCCCTCTGAGAGCAGAAAGACTCTCGAGAGGTCTAGCATGAATAAAAGTCATGGCCTTCTAGCGTCTGCACGTTGAATGTAGCTGGCGACGGGAAAAATCCTCACCTGCAAAGGGTAACAACCTGAGATAAAATAAGGCAGTAGGTAATATGTGGATTCCAAGAGGGCTTCTTGAAGTCAGTGACGCAGCCACACGGTAGCCGCGAGAGAGCGGCATGGAGATAATGCATGCGCGAGGTGCGCGGACGTAGACTATTCTGAACGCCAGGGTGCAAGTGCAGCGCAATGAAGACACTGCAGCCAAAGATGTATGCTCTGCGGTCATTAGCAATAGGCACTATCTACTTCGGTTCATGCCGAGGGTGTTAACATCAAAATATTAAAAGCAAACAGCTGATGCACCGAAGCGCCAAATAAACTGGTAAAGTCAAGCGTATTCAAATACAGAGATATGTAAACAGGCAGAATACGGCCCTGCGGTCGGTAACGTCTGTATAAGACAACAGTTGTCTGGCGCAGTTGTTACATCGGTTACTGCTGCTACAATGGCAGGGTTATCAAGACTTAAGTGAGTTTGAACATTGTGTTATAGTCGGCACACGAGCGATGGGACACAGCATCTCCGAGGCAGCTATGAAGTGGGGACTCCCGCATACGACCATTTCACGAGTGTACTGTGAATCCGGTAAAACATCAGATCTCCGACATCGCTGCTGAAAAAAAAAAAACTTCAAGATCGGGTCAACGACGACTGAAGAGAATCATTCAACGTGACAGGTGACAGGAGTGCAACACTTCCGCTTTACGCCTCCCCTGGGCCCTTCAACACCGACATTCGACTGTTCATGACTGGAAACATGTCGCCTGGTCCGATGAGTCTCGGTTCCAGTTGTATGGGGCGGATGGACGTGTACGGGTATGGAGACAACCTCATAAATCCATGCGCTGTGCATGTCAGTAGGGGACTGTCCAAGCTGGTGGAGGCTCTGTAATGGTGTAAGGCGTGTGCAGTTGGAGTGCTATAAGATCCCAGATACGTCGAGATACGACTCTGACAGGTGACACGTACTTAAGCTTCCTGTCTGATCACTTGCATCCATTCATGTCCATTGTGCATTCCGACGGACTTGGGCAATTCCAGCAGGACAACGCGACACACCACAATTCCAGAATCACCACACAGTGGCTCCAGGAACACTCTTCTGAGTTTAAACACTTCCTCTGGCCACTAAACTCCCCAGATATAAACATTATTGAGCATATCTGGGATGTCTTGCAACGTGCTGTTCAGAAGAGACCTCCACCCTCTCGTACTCATACGGATTTATGGACAGCTCTAAAGGATTCATGGTGTCAGTTCACTCCAGCACTACTTCAGACAATAGTCGAGTCCATGCCACGTCGTGTTGCGACACTTCTGGGTGCTCGCGGGGTGCTACACGATATTAGGCAGGTGTACCAGTTTCTTTGGCACTTCAGTGTATATGAACACAAGCTACCATTTTGTTCTCAACCTAATAGTCAGAGCTCCAAAGAAATTGGCATTCAGTTTAGTCAATTACTATAAGGAGCAGCACTGGAAACATCAGCTAAGTAGCACAGTCTTTGAAAACAAGACGTACCACAGAAAACATATTATTTAGTCTGCATAAAATGTTGTCGAGTTTCCAGCCGTGTCAAGTATTAAAATTACATAAGCTTTTGGCCAAGCAGTCCTTCGCCTTTATCAAATGGTATGACTTGCAGTGGGCTGCTGGTATATGCTCTAGCTGTTCGTTGTGACGGCATACGTTGACTCGGCGTTAGATGACCCACTTCAACAGTGCGATGGCTAGACTCCACGTCGTGGTGATCTGGGGGTCACCATCCCTATTTAGCGTGTTATCGGTAATTTTTATGTTAATGGCTTCTTTAATTACAAGACCCAGAAGGATGGATGTTTTGTCAAATTTCATTTGGTGTCCGTTTTCTAAAACATGCTCAGCTAAAGCAAATTTCTCGGCATAGTGTACGCGATAAAACCTCTCATGCTCCTTCCTGTGTTGTTCCACAGTGCGTATTGTTTGTCCGACGTAAGACTGGCCACACCCGCAAGGTATTTTGTAGACCGCAAGTGTTCTGAGACCTGTTGAGTCTTTAACTGGTCTCAGAAATTGACGGATGTTTTCGGAGGCCTGAAGATCGATTTCATCTTATGTCTTTATTTTGCCCGAGACTGTGCCACAAAACAGCAAGAAAGAAAGTTTCTTTTCCTGCTCCTCGTCGATGGTATTATTGTGATTCTTGCTAGAAATCACTTCATTTATTTGATGAACTTCATAGCCGTTGTTCCCGAAGACCTTGTGTAGGTGGCTAAGCTCACGGGTGCAGGCAATCAGCGTCTGATATCATTCTTGCCCGATGAACCAATGTTTGTGAAACAGTGCGCTTCTGTGACGGCTGATGATGATTGATGGCCTGCAAGTACAGATAAGTGTGTGGGGGGGGGGGGGGTTCTGCGGACGCTTTGGCCAAGGCATTCATTTCGTTTGCGGCGGACGAGGACGCCGAGGAAGGGCAATGCACTGTATTTTTCTACCTTTATAGTGAACTGGGTGTTACTGTTAATGCTCTGAGTAGACTACTTCAGATGGGGATGCTTTAGAAAGTTGACATCGGATAAAATATGTCGGAATCTCCGTCGTGGCTGGCACTAACGGCTTTTGGAACTGTGCAATTAAAGAAGGCAGTGAAATAAAAATCGCAAATATCACTCTAACTAGTGACGCTGAGTCGGCGGGTGTGGCCGAGCGGCTCTAGGCGCTTCAGTCTGGAGCCGCGCAGCCGCTAGGGTCGCAGGTTCGAATCCTGCCTCGGGCATGGATGTGTGTGATGTCCTTAGGTCAGTAAGGTTTAAGTAGTTCTAAGTTCTAGGGGACTGATGACCTCAGATGTTAAGTTCCATAGTGCTCAGAGCCATTCGCACCATTTAAAGAGACGCTGAGTCAATGTATGCCCATATATGGCGATGTGGCAGACACCCAAGACGCCACAGCCGGCAGCTAGAGTACAGTATATAAGGGACGTACTAGCAGTCCTCTGGCGGTCATACCACTTGACAATGGTCCAATGGTCAAGGAGTACTTAGACGAAAGCTCGTGGAATTTTAATCACATGATGCGACTGGAAACCCGAGAACCTTTTATTCAATACTAACGTCGCGAGATTCTCCATTTTAAGGTTAGTTAGTATGCTAGATTTTGGTTATGCTACACTATACCGGGTGTCTCCCCTGAGATTCGTCAGGCGCATTTTCTCTGGTGCTTCAGTAGATATCTGCAACTTCACTGTGCAGCTGTAGTCAGCCAAACAATTACTGCTCGTCACGTCTCGTCTTTCATGCGACGCCCAGTTTCAACAGCAAGCTTCGGTTTGTTTCCCATTACAAATAAAGTTATTTCTTAAGCGGAATTTTACGTGCCCTCTCGATAGAGCGCTCCTAGTTTAGTCTAGCGCAATACTTGTTTTGTCGATTTGTATTAACAGGACAATAAGACACTAAGAATAAACAGCAATCCAGCAGCAACTCAGCAGCGCTGTACGCTTGACAGTAGCAGTCAGCGCGGGCCAGGTCGGTGCTGTCGCTGCTATACTGGAGTTTTACTCTCTAGTTTCTGAACATATCCATAAAACAGATATCACACTGTACTAACCAGGGACCACTCTGTCTAATGGGCACGTATAATTTCGCTTTAAAAAACATGTTGTTCGTACCGTGGAACAAACTGGCGCTTTCCGTCGACACTACGCTCCTGACGACCTTAAGAGAGACACACTGTTAAAAATTTTGAGAGGACCACTTAACATTAATCACTCAGACGAACAGGCTGCATGAGTTGATATAGAGCATAGAGCAGTGTAGTTGGCTGCAGTAAGTGAAAAAGTTCTGTCGAATCTCCGACCTCTGGAACGAAAAATGATAAAGATCAAACTCTCCAACGAAATAAGTTTGCTTTAACTATTATAAACCTAGTATGTGTCTTCAGATAAATGGAGCATATACACACCTAAAAAAAAGTTTTGCATCATCTCGGTTCCGAGAGTTCCAGAATCTGTACAGAAAATTGGAATAGAGATCAACATAAACATAATTTCCGCCCTTTTTATTGCTCATGTAAACCGCACATTGCATGTTGCACCACCATACAGCGAGACCTTCAGAGCTGGTGGTCCAGATTGCTGTACAGACTGGTACCTCCAACACCCAGTAACACGTCCTCTTGCATTGATGCATGCCTGTATTCGTCATGGCATACTGTCAGCAAGTTCATCAAGGCACCGTTGGTCCAGATTGTCCCACTCCTTAACGGTATGTAGTTATCCCGAAGGAACTCATTCACAGAATGTGCATGATGGGGGCGCCAATTATCGTCCATGAAGACGAATGCCTTGCCAGTATGCTACCGTTGTGGTTTCACTATTGGCCGGACGATGGATTTCACGTATCGCACAGCCGTTACGGCGTCTTCCATGACGACCAGTGGGGTATGTCGGCCCCACATAATGCCACCTCAAAACAGCAGGGAACCTACACCTTACTGCACTCGCTGGACAATGTGTTAAGGCGTTCAGCTTGACCGTGTTGCCTTCAAACACGTCTCCGACGATTGTCTGGTTGAAGGCATATGCTACACTTATCGGTGAAGAGAATGTGACACCAATTCTCAGCGGTTCATTTAGCATGTACCGCGCTGCATGGTGTCGTGGTTGCGAAGATGCACCGCGACGTGGACGTTGGGAGTGAAGTTGCGCATCACGCAGCCTCTACATCTACATCTACATGATTACTCTGCAATTCACATTTAAGTGCTTGGCAGAGGGATCATCGAACCACAATCATACTATCTCTCTACCATTCCACTCCTGAACAGCGCGCGGGAAAAACGAACATCTAAACCTTTCTGTTCGAGCTCTGATTTCTCTTATTTTATTTTGATGATCATTCCTACCTATGTAGGTTGGCCTCAACAAAATATTTTCGCATTCGGAAGATAAAGTTGGTGGCTGAAATTTCGTAAATAGATCTCGCCCCGACGAAAAACGTCTTTGCTTTAATGACTTCCATCCCAACTCGCGTATCATATCTGCCACACTCTCTCCCCTATTACGTGATAATACAAAACGAGCTGCCCTTTTTTTGCACCCTTTCGATGTCCTCTGTCAATCCCACCTGGTAAGGATCTAACACCGTGCAGCAATATTCTAACAGAGGACGAACGAGTGTAGTTTAAGCTGTCTCTTTAGTGGACTTGTTGCATCTTCTAAGTGTCCTGCCAATGAAACGCAACCTTTGACTCGCCCTCCCCACAATATTATCTATGTGATCTTTCCAACTGAAGTTGTTCGTAATTTTAACACCCAGGTACTTAGTTGAATTGAAAGCCTTGAGAATTGTACTATTTATCGAGTAATCGAATTCCAACGGATTTCTTTTGGAACTCATGTGGATCACCTCGCACTTTTCGTTATTTAGCGTCAACTGCCACCTGCCACACCATACAGCAATCTTTTCTAAATCGCTTTGCAACTGATAATGGTCTTCGGATGACCTTACTAGACGGTAAATTACAGCATCATCTGCGAACAACCTAAGAGAACTGCTCAGATTGTCACCCAGGTCATTTATATAGATCAGGAACAGCAGAGGTCCCAGGACGCTTCCCTGGGGAACACCTGATATCACTTCAGTTTTACTCGATGATTTGCCGTCTATTACTACGAACTGCGACCTTCCTGACAGGAAATCACGAATCCAGTCGCACAACTGAGATGGGTTCAGCAGCCTATTTCGCACAGTTTCAGCCGTAAGATGACGCCCTGTGGCTGCTCGAAAAGCATTATTCAACATGGTGGCGTTGCTGTCAGGGTTCCTCCGAACCATAATCCTTAGGTAGTGGTCATCCACTGCGGTAGTAGCACTTGGGTGGCCTGTGCGAGGCATGTCATCGACAGATCCTGTATCTCTGCATCTCCTCCATGTCCGAACAACATCGCTTTGGTTCGCTCCGAGACGTCTGGACACTTTCCTTGTTGAGAGCCCTTCCTGCCACAAAGTAACAATGCGGACGCGATCGAACCGTCTAGGCATGGTTGAACTATAGACAACACGAGCCGTGTACCTCCTTTCTGGTGGAATGACTGGAACTGATCGGCTGTCGAACCCCCGCTGTCTAATAGGCACTGCTCATGCATGGTTGTTTACATCTTTGGGCTGGTTTAGTGACATCTCTGAACAGGCAAAGAGACTGTGGCTGTGATACAATATCCACAGTCAACGTCTATCTCCAGGAGTTCTGGGAACCGGGGTGATGCAAAACTTTTTTTGATGTGTGCATAAAGAACTGTTGGAGGAAATACTGTTCTCCACATGAAAGGGTGGAACGGGGATTATGTTATTGAACTTGCATTAACTGGGAGTACCTGTTCGTCAAGGCATGGGTTCAGCAGCTATTGAAACCTATCTATCGTTTGTCATTGATTTCCGCAAAACGTCAAGAATCCCCATCACTCGTTTTTCATGCAATGACTACTGCACGCAGTATTAACTTAGCCATTTGAAACCTTACTTTTCGAGGAAAGTTATCTCATCTCTGTGCCACCCTGTGAAACCGAAAAAAAGTGTAGGCTTTTTAAAGTAGCAGATCGACTGCAAGTGTACGCCTGTCAATAGGTAAGTCAATTTGGAAGATTTGTTACTGAAGAATGGTAAAACAGCCAAATCGGAATGAAATACATATGTTTAATAACAGTCTAGACTGAAAAAGTCATTTAATATTGCCGGGCTATGGACGCATGTAAACAGAGAATCACGTCTATAATTTTCACTGCTGAACCGAAACATTACGACCAGCTGCTTAAACTTGGGAGGCAGAACAGCAGCGATTCGGCATGACATGGATTCGACAAGTCCTTCACAGATTTCAGGAGGTATGTCGCCTTTTAAGTCTATGCACAGGAAACGCAATTTCCGTAAATTATGGCCCTGTGGTTTACGGGTGCTGTTGTAGCCAAGTGACACAGACGGTAGTTGTCGTACTGGAATACACCATTGCCGCCAGCATGAAAAGATGCAGATGGTCCGCAGTAGTTTACACGTATCGTAGTTTTGATTACTTCCAAAAGTCTCATGGCGGCCCAGTTGAATGTCCTGTTTAGCATAATACTGCTCCCACTGACGTGCGTGCGTGTCGTGGTGAATATTTCGAACATCTATTTGCCTGTATGACCGCATATCCGAAAAAAACAATCGACGTGGTTCATCCGATCAGACGCGCCCACTGCCGCCGTGATTGTAGATGCCATTGGATAACATGGGGGCATAGCGGTAGTGTGCAGCGATGTCCCAAGTTCGACAATGTGCGTTGAAGGGTGTGCTCCGTAACACTTGTGCCTGCATTAGTACTGTACGCTGTCTTCACATTTGTCACAGATCACCATTTATCCTGCTTAACAGAGTGGGCAGGCCTCCAACCCGCACATTATGTGATGAGGCGTGGACGTCCATCATCTCGTCGTCTACCCATGGTTTCACAGTCCTTCAGTTACTTCCCATAGATACTCACGGCAGGCGCACGCCAACAGCCGACTGGCTTCACCATTTCCGAGATGCTAGGTGCTGTGCCAAATCAACACGCCTTTGTCAAGTTCGTGTATGTCAGAGGATTTTCTCTTTAGCGGCTCGTATCGTAGGTAGAGGGATTCCCTATTCGTCTATGCTCCGCTCTTATAGTTTGCTTAACACGTCACGTGCTCGCAACACCACCACGCGCTATTCAGTCTCGCGGTGGGTTATAATGTTTTGCCACAGTAAAAATTCCGAGCTATTTTGACGTGGTCGTACGGCTTTCACATTAAAACTGAAAGCTTCTTCCCCATCTACGGAGGACATTTTCAGGTGGGATCGTAGCTTCTTTTTTTCTTTGTATGTCCAGTCCACACCTTGTCTCCCTAATAACTGCAGCCAAATTCCGCTCACGCACGCTCCTGTGCAGTTGTATGACGTCACATGCTTTGAATACTCGGTTGCAATTGACCGTTGTCGACTGACAACGTCCACTGTTGCTGTCTCCTCATGGTGGAAGACTCACATACAGCACCGAGAGCCAGATGTCATTCAGTTTCAAGCCCTCCTCCTTCCTATTGAAATTAGTGAGGTGTTCAATAATTTCTGTGGCGTCTCTGTATAGCCTTTCACGGTATCTGCTTGTGGCTGACAGCGCCTGACTCTTATCAAACCGAATGTGGTGGTCTCCTCGCTGCAAAACATGTTCTGCAACAGCTCCCATCCTACAGTTGCCCTTCTAGTCGTTTTTTACCGTTCTTTTGGTTGTACTCACGTACACCTCCTAACAACTACGAAGAATCCTATAAATTCCTGGTTTTCTCATTGGTTTGTGAGCACCCTTGGCAAAATTTAAGTGATCCTGTGTCTTCCTGGTGGCTATGTAGATTATTGCGATGTTTTTCCTATGCGTTCAGTAACGTCCTTAACGAAAGGCAGCAAAAATTTTCTATTTCACAGGCGCTTTTGCATTGCTATAATTTTTGCGCGGCTGTCTTAACGCTCTTTTTACCTCAGCGGACGAACAGCCATTCTTAAGCAATGCATTAGTGAGGTGTTTTAATTCCGTATCAAGCAGCTCTGGTTCACAAATGCTCCTTGCTCTATCCGCCAACGTTTTTATGACGCCGCGCTTTTGTTATGGGTGGTGGTAGGAATCCCGTTGTAAGTACGGTTGTGTGTGAGGGTTTTACGTTAACGGAGTCTCCTACGCTACCATTTTCTTTTGTTTTTAACTTAGCACATAAAGAAAATTTAATATCCCACCTGCTCCTCCTCCACTGTGAACTGAGTCTTCGGATTAATACCGTTGGTATTCAAAGCATGTGACGTCGCGCCACTGCGCGGGAGAACGCGTAAACGGAATTTTGCTGCAGTCAATAGCGATCCCGAGTAGCAATTGGGCATTCAAAGAAGCTACGATCCCTCTTAAATCTCTCCTCCGCAGATGGGGACGAAACTTTGGGTTTTAATGGAAAATCAATCCGACCACGGCGTGATAGTCCGGAATATTTTATAACTGTGACGTTTCCGGGAGTGAAAGTTTACATTTTACGATTATAATGTTTTTGTTCATCAGTGTACTTCACGCAGGCAAATTGCTCCCTTTCGTTAGAATTACAAACAGCTTAGTGTAAGAATTCAGTCAGTGTTGTACGCACGACCTAGACGTTAATGATGAGATCTAGTTTACCGAACGAGGTGAAGCAGTTTTTCACGCGTTAATCAGGAGGGCAGAACTCAAGTACCCCTTGTGTAATCTTGACAGGTTTCACTGAGGTTCCCTGCATCACTTAAGGTTCCATCAGCAGTGCCACAAACCATTTAACCCTATTCTTGATCAACAGAAGAGAATGCCCTTACTCGCTGTTGTGACGTATGACATACAGTCATACCGACAGTGGAAAGACGATACGGCAGTGTATTTCGACAATTCAGAACAATCATTAGGGCCAAGCTGCACCCTGGTACGACGTTAAATAGGCTTAAACTTGTCACGTGATGCAATGCGTACGATTCTCGTGTCACTAACGAGGATATGAAGACAAGGACATACAACAACCAGCTCCCGAGGGGAGAAAAACCTCCGACCCGGCCTGGAACCCAACCCGGGTCCTTTGGTTAGCAATCGGCCGCGCTGGCCCCAAATATACCGAGGAAGACGCTCATCTTTATTTTACTGTTCAGAATAGTACCCAGTACTCATGTGCAAAGGCGATTAGTTCTATAAATACTGGACTACCTTTCTATTTCTTTTAATGATCTGTTTGAAAAATAAGTGAAGCGAAATAATACGAGCACTAAAGGTTATGTAATAAAAACACATCTATCCTTTCTGTATGATGTACTAGTTCCTATTAGGAGAATCTCCTATTTTTCTTTTTACGCATGATATACTGATATGCATGAGGGAAACACCTCTAGTTTATTTTTTCCTTACTGGTTCTTACGAAATGAAATAGAATGCGGTAATCTCTGATACTAGGTTTTATAACGATATTTACCAGTTGATATTTAAAGGTTGTTGCCGTATACATTATCCACGAATGGTAAAGAAAAACTCTGGTTTGATTCCATAGGGCAACAATTGTGCCCAGCGACTGTATTTATTTCAAGTATTACAGTGTTCAGCAATCAATCGAAAATGATGTTTACTGCATATATACCCGTAGATTTCGGTCACTCTGTGCAGTTCTTCAGCCTAGTGTTGTAACTTACATTTACTGCACTAAAGATGATCACACAGTAACCCAAATCTAGATATGGGATAAACATCACTGTGTCTGTTTGCTGTAATCTTTAGTACTTTAAAGGAAAACTGTTACCGTTTCAGAGGAACTGTCCTGGCAGCTGCCTTAAACAATTTAGGAACACTACGGAAAAACTTAAATATGTTAAGTCGGATGGGAGTTTGTATCTCACCCCTGCGGAATGAGAGTCCACTCCCGTAATCACTGCGCCGCCTTGTCGGCTGCATGCAACATCAAACGCAGCCTTTGAAACTGAGTTATGTAATATGTGAAGATACAGGTAACCCCTAATCTCCTATAAATAAAAAGCTCTCTCTCCGCCCCCCCCCTTCTCTATCTGCTGCCGCCCTCCCTCCCTATTTCTTTTCCTTCAGCCCCAGCACCCATCTCGGCCTAGTTTGTCACATTATTAAGCATATATTACGGGCGTTTACAAACGTTGCGGATCTTTTTCATCAACACTTACACCATACTCCGCAAGCCACCTAATGGTGTGTGGCGAAGGGTACTTTTTGTACCACTAACTGAGCTTTCCAACCCTGTTGCACTCGCGAATAGCGCGTGGGAAGAATGGTTACCGATAAGCCTCTGTATTGGTCCCATTTTCTCGAATTTTGTTCTCGTGGTCATTACGTGAGATTTATGTTGGGAAAGTAATATGTTGTCCGACTCTTCCCGGAAAGTGCTCTCTAAGAATTTCCGTAGTAAGTCTCTCCGTGATGCACAACGCCTCTCTTGTAATGTTGGTCAGTGGAGTTTGTCGAACATCTCCGAAACGCTATCGCGCCGGCTAAACGGTCGGTGACGAAAAGGGCCTCTCTTCGGTGAATCTTCTCCGTCTATTCTATCAGTTCCGCCTGGTAGGGATCCCAGATAGATGAACAATACTCAAGAGTCGGTCGAACAAGCGCCTTATAAGCCACTTTCTTCATGGATGACTTCCATTTCCTTAAGATTCTTCCTATGAATCTGAGTCTGCCATCTGCTTTTCCCACGTGCTTTTACGTGACCATTCCACTTCAGGTCGCTCTGGATAGTTACTCCCAGATATTTTACGGTAGACACGTTTCCAGCGGTTTGTCATCAATAGTGTAGCTGTACAGTAGTGGAATTCTTTTTCTATGTACGTGCAGAATGTTATATTTATTTACGTTCAGGCTCAACTGCCAGAGCCTGAACCATTCATAAATCCTGCGGAGGTCATTCTGCAAATCGGCACTATCTTCTGGCGTTGCTACTTTGTTATAGATAAAAAAGAGCATCCGACGCTTTCTACGAGATCCTTTATTCATTTATACATACTATAAACAGCGACGGTGCTATCACACCTCGTTACCGTACTCTGGAAATTTCCTTTACATCTGTCGACTTTGTTCCGTTAAGAGCGACTTGTTGACTTCTGTCTGCAACGAAGTCTTGAATTCAGTCACAAATCTGCTCCGATACTCGATAAATTTCACTAAACGGTAGTGCGGGACAGTGTTAAATGCCTCCCTGAAGTGAAGGGACACAGCTTCAATCGGAGCGCCGTTGTTTACGGTGCTATGGCTCTCTTGGGGGAACAGAGCGAGCCGAGTTTCACAGAATCTTTGTTTGAGGAATCCATGTTGATTTTTATAGAGCAGATTTTCATTCTCCAAAGACGTCAAAATTTTTGAGTATAAAACATGTTCCATAATTCTGCAAAAGATTGTGTCAACGATATAGGTCATTAATTGTGTGTATCTGTCCAACGACCCTTCTTAAAATTGGGAATGACCAGCACTTTCTTCCAGTCGCTAGGTGCCCCTCGTTGCTCAAGTGTTCTACAATAAATTACTGCGAGAAGAGCAGCAAGTTCTTTCACATAATCTTTGTAGAATCTTGTAAGTATCTGATCTGGTCCTGACGCCTTTCCATAACTAAGCGATTGTAGTTGTTTGTCTATTCCGCGATCGGTTATCTTAATATCTGCCATTTCGACGTTCGTACGACGATTGAAAGGAGGGACCGTGTTACGATCTTCCGTGATGAAACAATTTCGGAAGACCGAATTCAGTACTTCGGCCTTCTCTCTGTTTACATACTGAACCCTTTTCTTAAATTCACGCACTGATTATTATTCTTGGTTCTTCAGCCATTGTCCACGGCAGGAGACAACTGTTCCAGAGCTAACGACAGGTAGTACAGCGGTATGAGAACCGACTGCCACTTTTACTGCTCGGTGTGCGTTCAGTTTACTCACGGAAATTGTAGCTGCGGAAGAAACCGAGGGCCGCCTCATGCCGGTCGTAGTTCTCGGACTGGCTTCGCCCGCGGCTGAACTCGTCCTTCCTCTCCTGCGAGCCAAGCTGAGCAAAAAGCCACCGTCCAATTTAGCGACCGCATCCGCACTCATCTGCTCTCATCTCACCACTCTAGAGATTAACATTCCCAACTGGCGGATGTCTATCAATACGTACTGTACAACATGTTTTGGCCTCCTTCGCGTGTCGTAACAAATTTATTTTAGTATTAGTATCACTAGCGCACTTAGTGTGTTTTGGGTGCACTAGTCACACAGTATTCAGAGAGGATGATAGCAACAACAGAAAAAAATTACAGCCAGCAGATCGTTCATATGTTGACATTTCTATGGTTGCTTGAAAATGTCAGACATTATGCAAATGTTGTCTCTCCACATTTTATATACATTATGTAGCAGTTGACACGAAGAAAGGTTAGTATTTAACGTCCTGTCGATTACGAGGTCACTTCAGTCTGAAAACAAGCTCAGATAGGACAAGGACAGAGTTGTAAACAGTGCGTTTCCCTTTCATAGGAACTCAATGAATATAGGAAATCCAGGAAACCTAAATCTTGATGAGTAACTTGGATAATTTTTTTTCGTCGTCTCAGTTGCCTTGATATAGAATTTTTCCTGCAGTGGTTACCGGTCTCGGGCTGACACTCCCATTCTCAAACCGCACACTAACTGTACCTAGTCATACAATATGGTGCCAAAACGCAGTGCACGAATAACTTCTGCACAGGAAGGTAAACTGTGGGCAACAAGTACTCTCACTGATATCAGCCTATGCTTCTAATGTGTCGGTCATGTGCAACAATAAACACACAGGTTAATGGCAATGACAATACTTGTTGTCCACGTCTTATCTTTCTGTACGAAAGCTATTCGTGCATTTTCGCACCATATTGTATGACTAGAAACGGTTAATAACAAGGTGTGAGGTTTGAGAATGGGCGTGCCTGCTCGAAACTGGTAACCACCACAGTAAAAATTATATATCAATACAGCTCAGATGGACGAAATTAAAAAAAAAAAAGTTATCAAATTTACTCGGTACTGGACCGTTGCGGAGCTACCATCTCTTGGCATCATGCCCCGAATCGGAAAAAAACAACCATCTAAATCTTGATAGCGGGTTTGGGCCTTAGATCTTACGCCTGCCGAATGTAAGTGCAGTATCTTAGCTACTGCACTGCCGAGTGGCATAGTTGCTGGAAATTACCAATACTGTGAGAGTTTCAAATTTATCGACAGAGTAGAAAAATGGGTCTTCTGTTCTAAGCAAGGTCGTCAACTGCTCTCGTTCTAATGTATCATTTGCTGTCGGGTCCAGTGGTCTATTGGTGGTGAGCACGGTAACTAAACGTGTTCGGTCAGGTGGACTGACTACCACCTGTACTATAAAAAAAAAAACAAAAGCTGAATGCAGTTTTCATCGAGAGAAGTCGAGAAATGTCATGCAACTTACACACAAAGTTGCTGAAGACAAAACGCCAAAGAAACGGATAGCCAGAAAGAAAAAAAAAGGAGTAAACCCTGTGACAAGAAATTGTTAGGTTGTCGGATCTAATCCCAATCGGACCATTGAATTTTTCAAACTACCTTTAACCTAGGTTTCACGTCTCAATTAGGTGAAGATTCGACATGAACGACACAAGGTACGGATTCCACGTTAAGCCTTAGGTCCCCATTCCACAATAGAAATACTAGGGCAGGCTGGGGACACTCAAGTCTCCGAAGTGGTGTACAATTGAAAAATTTGTTACATAGTCTCCTTCGTCTCTGGCCAAATGCTATGATGAAAATGTCTTCACCCAAAGGAATTATTGTTACCAACAGTTTCGAAATGTTAAGTATACATTTTTATAGCGTGAATGACTGCTGGTGTAGTGTTGTTCACATCGATATTGATGAGTATGGAATGAAGGGAGGAGCGCGTTCCATCACAATTGTAGTGGGGCAAGGGGTGCAAATGATCGCTTTTGGTTGTTGGTAGCAGTCTTGGTGTGTGTCAGGATGGCGTGAACTCCCTCCAGCGTTTAAAGCAATATTTAAGCCTTGCCTGTACATCTGCAATAACTTTTTGTTTTCCCAATTGCAGTTTATATTATTCCTTGCCTTCACCATATAACCCAGTCGTCATTTTTTTTTTTTTTTTTTGGCTTCGCTGTCGTCCATTTCCACTTTCTGTTTCACGCATATATCACAGTAATTGCACTTTAAGCAGTCATTTCCTTAGTGGGAAATGACTGAAGTCTATGCAAGTACATTTAGTTTTCTTCTCAGGATTTGTAGGATAACATTATTTATAGATACGAGTCCTAATTTGGCGATATCTGTATCTGACGATATTATGGAGAACATGGGCCTGGATTGAGAGAAATATGTTTCCCTTGCTTTAATATGGCTCTTCTGTGTAATATGTTGTCTTTGTTGGAGTCAGTGTTATGTATCTCCACATAGTTTACAGGTAAATAATGAAAACTGGAAGCAGTCGGAGCATCATTTATAAGTTTTTCTTGGTCTTGATTGTCAGGAAGAGTTATTTCTACACCAGCCAATTTTTAGAAATTCTCATTGCCCCAGTAGGCAAATAGCAGAACGTTGTTAAACGCCACACGCAGCTATTCTGTATGTTATTAGCTGACGTCATTGACTCAGAGTACTGTGGAGGAGATTGTAAATACTGTTTGTTAGAGTCTTGCACAGTGTCAAATACACAATCCATTCCGTAGTTGTAAAGTGTAACTTCCAAACTGGTAATACAATAACCTTGGTCAAGGAAGACGTACAAGTCTCTTGTAATCCTGTGTATGGACACATTATAAAATCTGTAAGATTGTAATGTGGTTACGAATAACTTTGTTTCCTTCCTTTGTTTGACATATAAATTTGTTATACATCTTTACGGCTGGATGTCATCCACGTTAAGGAGTCTATTGTAACTGTCTTATTGTGATCCACAATCACATGGCTGTTTCCCTGGCAGTCTCCTTTTATACATAAGTTGTAGTTTGACATTAAGTAGTCGCACATCTCCACTTTGTTAGAAATCCCCAAAAATCTCGCTATGTGTTAAAATATAAAGGTTAATAGTCATTTACATTAATCTGCTGCAGTGTTAAGGCAGCTATTCAGTTAGAACACCCATTTTAATGTTGGCTAATTCTCTTTATACGGTGTAGGCAAAGGAGATTTCTTTTACCTGGATATGGTTTCTGACACATTTTTGCCGATCTTTTTTCCTCTTGCTGTGACACTGTCGTTTCCATGTCTCATAGCAATGAACTTGGAGAATTCACTACGTAGATAATAAATAAATAAATGATCCACGTGTCTCCTGCTTTAACATTGCAGAACGCCCCTTCTCTAATCGCTCCACAGTCCTCTTAATCATGGATTTGAACAACTGTAACAGTGTTGTAAAACGGTTCTGTCAGTGGTGTAAGCTCACTTAAATTATTCCTGCTAAGAAGCGTAATTTACACTAACAGTATCAGTAACAAGACTATCCATGTTCTCCAGTAATAACCACAAACCAAAGCGTTCGTCAATTGGTCTCTTCTTCCTTCACAATAGCTGAGGGACGTTGAGCATATTGAAGTAAGCCTCCTTTTACACTCTTACTTCCTATCATGACCTCCTAGTCTCATTCTTTTTAGATTTGCTTATACTTGTAGTCCAATTGTAAACTGCTAGCTCAATTGCATTGTTAAGTGGATACATGTGTCTGTTTCTTGCAGGGCTGTTCAGCGTGGGGAAAACAGCAGACTCGTTGGATGTCAAAAGGTGTCACATAAGACGTGGCCGTAGGATATCGACCTATGTCGTCGTGTTACGTCGTCGTCGTCGCCGCCGTAGTGAGTTATTGTCGTCATCGTCGTCGTATGTTGTCTTTACAGTAATCGTCGTCGTCGTCGTCATGAGTTGTTGTTGGTGTCGTTGTGATGAGTTGTTGTAGTCGTCGTCGTCGACGTCGTCGTGAGTTGTCGTTGTTGTCGTCGCCCTCGTCGTGAGTTGTCGTTGTCGTCGTCTTTGCCGTTGTCGTGAGTCGTCGTCGTCTTCGTCTTTGTCGTCATCGTCGTGGGTCACCGTCGTTGGTCATCTTTGTCGTCGTCGTGGGTCGTTTTTGTCGTCGTCGTGAGTCGTCGTCGTCTTCGTCTTTGTCGTCGTCGAGAGTCGACTTCGTCGTTGTCGTCATCATGAGTTGTCTTCGTCGTCATCGTCGTGATTCGCCGTCGTTGGGCGTCTTTGTCGTCGTCATGGGTCGTCTTTGTCGTCGTCGTGAGTCGTCATCGTCTTCGTCTTTGTCGCCATCGAGAGTCGTCTTCATCTTTGTCGTCGTCGAGAGTCGTCTTCGTCGTTGTCGTCATCATGAGTTGTCTTCGTCATCATCGCCCTGAGTCGCCGTCGTTGGTCATCTTTGTCGTCGTCGTGGGTCGTCTTTGTCGTCATCGTGAGTCGTCGTCGTCTTAGTCTTTGTCGTCGTCGAGAGTTGTCTTCGTCCTTGTCGTCGTCAAGAGTCGTCTTCGTCGTTGTCGTCATCATGATTTGTCTTCGTCGTCATCGTCGTGGTCGCCGTCGTTGGTCGTCTTTGTCGTCGTCGCGGGTCGCATTTGTCGTCGTTATCGTTGTCATGGGTCGTCTTCGTCGTCATCGTGAGTCGTCTTTGTCTTCATCGGCGTCGTTGGTCGTCTTTGTCGTTGTTGTGGGCCGTGTTTGAGGCCTTCATCGTCGTCGTTGTGAATCGTCTTCGTCGTCTTCATCGTCGTCGTTGTGGGTCGTCTTTGTCGTCTTCATCGTCGTCTTATGGGTCGTCGTCGTCTTCATCGTCGTTGTTGTGGGTCGTCGTCTTCGTCTTCATTGTCGTCGTCATCTTCATTGTCGTCGTCGTGGGTCGTCGTCGTCATCTTCATTGGCGCCATCGTGGGTGGTGGTGGTGGTGGTGGTGTTCATCGTCGTCGTCGTCGCCGCCGCCGCCGCCGCCACCGCCGCCGCCGCCGCCGCTGCTGTAAGTTGTCGTTGGCAGCACTGTACCTAAAATAGGAGATGCACATTTCAGACACTACCCCAGATCTCACTGGTGGATCTATACTGCACTATAGATACACTTGAAGCATTACCCCAGACTCTGCATAGATGCCTGTAGCATCCTCCTATGTTAGGACCACTGCTGCTGCCGCCACCGCTGCCTCCGTCGATGCCTCTGCTGCCAGTGCACGGAACGTCACAACACTCCCACTTCCAAACACACGAGAGAAAAAAAATCCGTTCAAATGGCTCTAAGCACTACGGGAATTAACATCTGAGGTCATCAGTCCCCTAGACTTAGAACTACTTAAACCTAACTAACCTAAGGACATCACACACATCCATGCCGGAGGCAGGATTCGAACCTGCGACCGGAGCAGTCGCGCGGTTCCGGACTGAAGCGCCTAGAAACGCTCGGCCACACCGGCCGGCCACACAAGAGAACTACAGGCTCCACAAGTATTGTGGTATAAACATACGGTTCAGATAAATACTTGCTTCTATATATCGAGCCTTACACACTGCTATCATGTGACCATTAACTTGAATTTATCTAGGTGGGTGTACTAACATATAAGTGATATTGGATGCCTTTCTTTTCTGCCTGGTTTACACCTATGTTTCTGCGAGATTGGTCTATGTTATCGAAGCATATGGACATAATACAAGCTTTTGTATGGATGTTTAACGAAGTGGAGACATGCGACTGTCTGGTATCAAACTACAACCTATGCACGGAAGGAGACTGCCACAGAAACCGCACTGTGATTGTGGGTCACGATAAGACAGTAGGAACATAATTCTTGTATTAGGGTAGATGTATTCTAGGATTAAGCCACTACTGGCCATTAAAGTTGCTACACCACGAAGATGACGTGCTACAGACGCGAAATTTAACAGACAGGAAGAAGATGCTGTGATATGCAAATGATTAGCTTTTCATAACATTCACACAAGGTTGGCGCCGGTGGCTACACCTACAGCGTGCTGACGTGAGGAAACTTTCCATCCGATTTCTCATACACAAACAGCAGTTGACCGGCTTGCCTGGTGAAACGTTGTTGTGATGCCTCGTGTAAGGAGGAGAAATGCATACCATCAGGTTTCCGACTTTGATAAAAGTCGGATTGTAGCCTATCGCGATTGCGGTTTATCGTATCGCGGAATTGCTGCTCGCATTGTCGAGATCCAATGACTGTTAGCAGAATATGGAATCGGTGGGTTCAGGAGGGTAATACGGAACGCCGTGCTGGATCCCAACGGCCTCGTATCACTAGCAGTCGAGATGACAGGCATCTTATCCGCATGGCTGTAACGGATCGTGCAGCCACGTCTCGATCCCCGAGTCAACAGATGGGGACGTTTGCAAGACAACAACCATCTGCATGAACAGTTCGACGACGTTTGCAGCAGCATCGACTATCAGCTCGGAGACCATAGCTGCGGTTACCCTTGACGCTGCATCACAGACAGAAGCGCATGCGATGGTATACTCAACGACGAACCTGGGTGCACGAATGGCAAAACGTCATTTTATTCGGATGAATCCAGGTTCTGTTTACAGCATCATGATAGTCGCATCCGTGTTTGGCGACATCGCGGTGAACGCACACTGGAAGCGAGGATTCGTCATCGCCATACTGGTGTATCACCCGGCGTGATGGAATGGGGTGCCATTGGTTACACGTCTCGGTCACCTCTTTTTCGCATTGACGGCACTTTGAACAGTGGACGTTACATTTCAGATGTGTTACTACCCGTGGCTCTACCCTTCATTCGATCCCTGCGAAACGCTACATTTCAACAGGATAATGCATGACTGCATTTTGGAGGTCCTGTACGGGCCTTTCTGGATACAGAAAATGTTCGACTGTTGCCCTGGCCAGCACATTCTCCAGATCTCTCACCAACTGAAAACGTCTAGTCAATGGTGGCCGAGCAACTGGCTCGTCACAATATGCCAGTCACTACTCTTGATGAACTGTGGTATCGTGTTGAAGCTGCATGTTGAGCTGTACCTGTACACGCCATCCAAGCTCTATTTGACTCAATGCCCAATCGTATCAAGGCTGTTATTACGGCCAGAGGTGGTTGTTCTGGGTACTGATTTCTCAGGATCGATGCACCCAAATTGCGTGAAAATGTAATCACATGTCAGTTCTAGTATAATATATTTGTCCAATGAATACCCGTTTATCATTTGCATTTCTTCTTGGTGTAGCAGTTTTAATGGCCAGTAGTGTATATAATAAAATTATATATCAGATTTGAAGTCCAGGAGCTAACGAAGTTATTGATAACTACCTCTCAGATTTTATGAAGTGTCCACACACACGATTACAAGAAACGTGTACATCTTCCTTGGCCAAGGTCATTGTATTAATAGTTTGGAGGCTACATTTTACAAATACAGAATGGATCGTGCGTTTGACACTGTGCAAGACTCTGACGAACAGTGTTTCTGCTCCACAGTAGTCTGAATCAATGACAGCAATGTGGTGTCAGCTAACTAATAACGTACAGAACAGCTGCGTGTGGTGTTTAACAACGCTCTGCTGTTTGTCTACTGGGTCAATAAGAATTTCTAAAAATTGACTGGTGTACAAATTACACTTCCTGACACACAAGACAAAGAAAAACGTATATAAATGATGCTCTGGCATACAAATTTATCTGTCTCCATGATTTCCCTAAATCGCTTCAGGCACATGCCGGGATGGTTCCTTTGAGAGGGCACGACCGATTTCCTTCCCCATCTTTCCCTAATACGATGAGACCGATGACCTCGCTTTTTTGTCTCTTCCCGCAAATCAACCTCCAAGCAGTCCAACAAAGACAACGTAATTACTACACAGAAGTGCTATTTTAAAGCAGGGGAAACATATTTCTCTCAATCCAGACTCTTGTTCTGTATAACACCGTCAGATGTAGATATCGCCAAATTAGGACTGGTACTCACAAATAAAGTTATCCCACAAATCATGAGAAAAAGGCTAAATGTACTTGCGCAGACTTCAGTCGTTCCACATTATAGAAAAGACGACTTCACGTGCAGTTACAGTGGTGTGTCCATAAAACAGAAAGTGGAAATGGAAGAGATCGAAGAAAAAAAAATGACAACTGGGTTCTATGGAGAAGGCAAGGCAGAATATAAATTGCGATTGGGAAAACAAAAAGTTACTGCAGATGTACAGGCAGGGCTTAAATATTGCTTTAAACACTGTGTATGGTGAAATCTGGTTATGACTGGGGAATATAACATATCTGCATTTACTGTTAACAGTACTGATAAGTGGTCATATGTTGTAATCCTAGCCGAAAATGATGGATTAAACCATGTTTACTACATTAATGGGCACACGAAAAATCTGTTTATAAAGCTCCATTTCCACGTGGATCTGCTTACAAAGCACGGTTACATTTTATCTAAATTTGCTGGTCTGAATGTTGTGCATCAACCAGCAGAACAACCGTTTGCAGAGCTGAAAATCAAAGGAAAAATGACACTGAAAACCTGCAGGACACCACATATAGATTGACGTTTTTCGGTATACAGAGAGGTCCACCGTTGGAATATGACTACAGTTGTCATAGAGCGCTTCCGAAATGCCGTTACAAATTTCTATTCCATCAGTTATATACTCTGCAAAAGATGTTATGTTGTTATCGCCAGGACATTACTTGCAGCTCATATGTATTGAGACAGAGTACAACGGCATTCAGTCTCCAAACAAAGTGCGCAGTAGAAGCGTATAGCTAAGAACAAGATGGATCGTGTGGTTTGACCCTGTGCAAGACTCCCTAAGTAGATTAAACACAGTCTAACAAGATTTACGGTGTTTTCCCCTCTACTCTGGGCCAAATGATTCTTATAAACGCTCCAGACATGTGATTCAATGGGACTTTTTACGTTTTCCTTGGCTAAAGAACATGATACTACCAGGCTAGAGACCACTACAGAATGGATCGTTATTTTGTTCCGTGTGCAAAACTGTTTACGGGTTTACTTGATGACTTCTATCTTCCTTTTCAACTGTTATGGAATGTAATTACATAATTCGACAAATTTTGGCAGTTTCCAGCCGCTAACGCTGCTGTAATCACATTATTTCACCTCTATTTTCCGTATATTATGACGGTGATATTTCCGACTCCGCAAATTAGCATTGTCATGCTGTCACACTACAATGTTCTGTTACAATACCTTATAATATTTACAGTCATTTTGTAGTTCTGATTGCGAAGTGCTGTTACTCTGCTTAGCCTCTAGCAGGCCTGTGTCATTTATAGTAATTGCACTATTTCGCATCCATTAGCGTCGTTTATATTTTTTCTAGTGAATAACACGGTGTATTATCTTTCTTCTTCCTAATGTGGAGCTTCTAACAATTTAAATGTGGAAATATTGCGTTGTGAGGGGACAGATGACCTCAGAAGTTAAGTCCTATAGTGCTCAGAGCAATTTGAACCGTTTTGAGCTAACACATATTTTTTTCTGCTGTTATCAGTCTGCTTCGGTCAGTTTCACGACATCGAATTACTGGGCCTCCACTCTGAAATGTCAGCTGTTATTATTACTGGAGTACACTCTTTGCAATTTTGGGCACTAATTTGGCTAATACTGTACGTATATATGTGCAAATAAATGCGGACTTTATTTTACAATGGAGACGTACTTTTCGCAATATTGTGACTTCAGATTGCTTGATTTGAGTTTCACAGCGTTTCTTTTTTTATATGTTAACCTCAACCAGGTCCTGCATACTCAGTGTAAAATTTTGCAATTAATTACTCAAAAAATTGGCTCTGAGCACTATGGTACTTAACTTTTGAGGTCATCAGTCCCTAGAATTTAGAACTACTTAAACCTAACTAAACTAAGGACATCACACACATCCATGCCCGAGGCAGGATTCGAACCTGCGACTGTAGCGGTCGCGCGGTACCAGACTGTAGCGCTTAGAACCGCTCGGCCACACCGCAATTTATTGCAGTGCCTACATATTTGACAAACATTTTAGAATTTTTTAACATTTTAACTGTGGAAAATAATTAATTTACTTCTCTGAAGTTTTTTGTAACAGCACAACTGTGTACTAGTGACAGTACAAAGTTACAGTACGGCAATAGAACTTTTATAGATTTTACAATGCAGCCATCTGCGTCTGCTGGTGATAGGAGCAAGCAGGATGTGAAAATAGGCTTGCCTGTATTTACGTTCTCAGAACTTGTGGGATGGAATTTAAGTTAACTGTCAACAAATAATAATTATTATTTGTTTATTTATGTTTTATAAACAGAAGGTGGTTTTAATTGTTTATAGAGACATATGCTACGTACTTGTCCCAATACTTCATACCGAATGATATATAGCTTCAAATCAATGTTCCCAATGTGAAGACTGATATGCCAGTTGTTAAACGAACTTTTGGAAGCCAATAATGCAAACAACTGCAGAGCGGAGGCGCAAGGTGTGCTGGAGTGTGGGCGACTGGGGCAGGGGCAGGGGCAGGGGCCGACGCAGGGGCTGCTTTATGCTAAATTCGCAGAAGTGCGGGGCGTTCCTCCCCCCTGCCTTCCTCTCTTTGAGCTAGGCATATGGCATGATGTCAATATTCCTGGAATGATCTTAGAGATAATGAAGTGGTGACGCTGATGTCAGCGAAATACGGCATACACAGTTGTTCAGCTGTAATATAACACCACTGATAAGAAAGCGCTGAAGCTGAAGTCAGCACATACCCAGTCGGAACTGGCCCTGTCGTACTATGAAGGCAACTTATGCCTGACCTACCGCTGGACGTTGCAGTTGTGTAATGCTGTACTGCATGTATTCTTTGTCATAGAAGTGGTGTGTTACAGCCTTTTATAGTAGTCCTCAGGGGCTCAGCATTCGTTTGCTGCGTACGGGCTTGGCAACCCTGGAGTTCCTGGTCTGGGGTCTAGTGAAAGATGTCAGTCTTCTGTTACTGTATGCTCTGGGCATGCTTGAGCGACGACTGTGCAGTGCAGCGGTGGAATGTTGTATGTCACAGGGAATGGGGATCTAGACTTGAGAGCAGATATATGGCAAAATTGTGAAAAAAATCGAATTTTTTTATTGGATAATTTATTAGATTGGTTTTTTAAGAATAACATTACAAAGTTTCATAATCGAATTCTGGCTAGAAATATGTTTTAAAAAAAGTATTTTTGGGGGTATGCACCCGTCATGTCCCCTCTTTCTACGATGTGATCCACAACTCTAGGCTAGAAAGTTTTTGTGCGTTAAGTTTTCGTTAACACAATCGAAACGAACTGCGGATGACTCTAGAAGGCTGTGAGAAAGATTATCTTTTGTTGTTCCTTTGTTTACAACGTTGTTAATAACGTTGCTAAACGTATTGCAGTTTTTAGTTTCGCATATGTCAATCTGTTTTGCTCCAAATTGGTCGTAACAGTGGACGCATATTCAGGAAAATGAGGAAATTTCGAATTTCACGTAAAAAGATACAGGGAATTTAAATAACAGTGTTACAAATGGTGCCCCTAAGTGTGAAGAACAATTTTCGACAAAGTCACTGAGTTCATCGAAGGAGAAAATTAGTGAAGGAATTGATGATGTTGTATACAGTGGCAAAGACGAGTTTTCCAGCGGATTTAGGTTCACTGACTTAGGAATACTTGTCCATATGATTAGTCTTTCAGGGGCATTTAGTAATTATGGTTCAGAGGGCCTTAGGGTGTATGATGACTGTGGCAGAATTGGTATTGTAAGTAATATATATGTTTTGTGTAAAGTTTGTGAATATTCAGTTTAAGTCTCCTGCTCTCCATGGGATGTATGAGGCGAATACAGGATTGTGTTACGCCATAAGATGCTTAGATGTAGACAGAGAAGGCACAAGTTTGTTTTTTGGCTTACCATTGACTAAATTCAGTGATTACAACAGAACACTCGTCATTGCTCTTGAAGTTGATTGCAAGGAGGACATGAAAGCAGCTGTTGAGGAAGCTGTAGATTTGAACAACGAAGGGGAAGAAGGACACTGTGTAGTGAAGACAGATCTATGTGTCTCTTGTGATGGAACCTGGATGAAGAGAGGCCATACATCACTTCGTGGTGTATAATCTATCATTGGTGTAAATACAGAGAAAATCTTAGACATCCAAGTAATGAGCAAATATTGCTGTCAGTGTGACACAAGAAAGAACAGTCAAGGCAGCAGGATCACAAGAAAGTATGCAGCAAGAATTACCAGCGGTCAAGTGGTGGCATGGAAGAATCTGGGATGAAACTAATGTTCCAAAGGTCAGTTGAACAATACGTTGTTAGATATGTGACATAGCTAGATAATGGTGATTCCAGTGTTAATACTGTTAATACTGTTTTATAGAGAGTAATCCGTACAGCTCCCAAACTAAAACTGAAAACGTGAAATGTGTGGGGCATGTTCA
This sequence comes from Schistocerca cancellata, assembly GCF_023864275.1. Classification (NCBI taxonomy): domain Eukaryota; kingdom Metazoa; phylum Arthropoda; class Insecta; order Orthoptera; family Acrididae; genus Schistocerca; species Schistocerca cancellata. The sequence continues at coordinate 362,264,880 of NC_064631.1, forward strand.
AAAGCGATTGGGAGGTAGACTTCTCAGACTGAAGAAAAATGAAAGTCAAGAAATTACAAGATGGAAAGCCACTGAGCGATATTAACAGACTGACAGACAAGAAAATTCACACATTACAAATATTTTATGGAAAAGCTATCAGGGATAACTTACATAGTGTGAAAAACTTTCAACAGATGACAATCCTCAACATTCTCTTTGTGACATATCATGGTGCAGAAGCCAAAGGAAAGCCATACACCTACAAACATTGTTTGCCACTTGCTGTTTTAGGTGTTCTCAAACAAACTTTCAGGCACCTAGCCAATCTTGAACTGCTGGAAAAAATGTGTACGTGCGAAAACACAGAATATAAATGAGAGCTAGAATCACCTTATATGGATGTGTTGTCCAAAAACAGCATTTGTGTCCTCAGTTGTTGTGAAGACAGCTGCATGTGATGCCTGCCTAGCGTTCAGTAATGGAAATATAGGTAGGATTAACTGCTTGCAGAGACTAGGCTTCCGTCCAGATGCATTCACACTGAAGATACTCAGAAGCATCAATGAAGTGCGACTTGACAAAGCCAAGCAGCAAAAGGAAGAATGCAAAAGTTGGTTAGACAAAGGAGGCAGGAGAAGAGATTACTCCACGAAGACTAGGAAGAGAATAAAGATTATGGATATCGAAAGCATTAATCATTAGACGTATAGCAATATTGCCAAAAATTGAAATAAAAACTTTAAATATGAATTGCGGTAAACTGACTTTTTGAGCTAGGCATAGTTCTTAAGAATTGATTAATAAATAATCCTGTGCAGCACTTTTCCGTTATGTTTTCTCTGAGAAAAGTTCTCATTTAAAATTTGAGAAAAATATTCCAGTCCTTGGTAACACAAAACTGAAAAATTAATTTCAAAGCACCCATGACCTTAGACAAAAATCTATCACACGTTTTATTAGCCTCTTATGCAGACGTAAACTGAGAAATTCCAGTTTTATTGCTCGATTAGTTTACGAGAAAAGTACATTATAGAAAAAATGGTAATTAAAAATTCGAGCCCTTATATGTGTCAATACACATTCAAAAAAAAAAAAAAAAATTGCACGGAATATCAAGCATTACAACAAGTTAGTTTGCGTGGTCATACTCTTCAGCAAGCAAAAATATTTGTTTCGTAAATAAAAACCGCCTTTTCATGCTGCACTGTAATGTATTGCTCCCAGACGCGTTTCGCTCACTGAAGATGCCTGAGACTAACGAAACGGGAAACGTGTCTGGGAGAAATAAATTACAGTACAACAAGAAATTTACAAAATAAATATCAAGCATTATGCTGTACATAATAGTCCCAAGTTTTACTATTTTAGCTGTAATATTTTTGGAGATATGTATGTTTATGTACAAGAATGAATTTTGCCCTACATCTGTCTTTAACCACCCAGATTACGAGAAAAAACAGCCTCAGTGCCAAGGCATGCTGCACGATGATTAGATGCATGACTGTTAAGGTGAAACAGTCGTTAGCAGGCAACTTCTGCGGAACCTGCTGCACTTAAATTGTATATGGCTTACCTAGGCATACAGGAGTCTGTTTAGATGTACCTTTATTTCCCTAGCTGCTTGCGAGACCAAAAGGAACCCTCGAAATCTTGCTCTCTCCCTCCCAGCATGATGGGTGTACTGGCTGCGTGTGTACTTACAAACAGTCTTCGTTATGAATGAGGGACTCTAGCCCTCGAGATAATCAGTTGGCCTTTAGTAGCAGGTCTCAAGGTGTCATAAATCAAAATATGTTTCTGGTGATCAAGAGGAAGGCGGGGACATTTGAAAAAGTGTTCCCCTTCCATGTCCATAAAGACATAGAAGGGCTTGAAGGATTGCGTTATGATTTCTTCTTGGTCGAAACTAACTATTCAAATCAGTTGGAACTGCCTAGGAAGTCACAAAAAATGGGTGACTATAACATCCTTGTTGAGATGCACACCTCTCTCAACTCAAGCGAGGGCGTAGTCATATGCCGTGATATCGTGGAAATGGACATAGCAGAGCTGAAGCAAGAATAGGCATCACAAGAGATAGTGGATGTAGAAAAAAACTGTGCATAGAAATAATGGAGAAATTGAGAAGACAACCACTTTTATTTTCATCTTTATTTCTCCAACACAGCTCGCCATATTATGGCAGAATTCCTCCAACTCAATTAGGACTTACATATCTAACACTACGCAGTACTGTAAATGTCAGCGTTTTAGCCATACAACGATGAATAGTGGAGGTGAAGCGACCTGTGACAAGTATGGAAACGCAGCCCATGACGTTCAGACTGATTGCGTCTCTGGTGATCTGCATCAAGTGTTGTGGTAGCTACCCAGTTTGTAGCCGAGGCTGCCCTGATTTTGCTGAGGAACGCAAAATTCAGGAAATAAAAGTAACCAAGCAGATCGCCTACGCCAAAGCCAAAAAAGAATAGAAGGTGACAAAGCCCCTGTCTTTCCAATTCGTATGCTTCCATGGGGCAAAAATTTGTTCCCACGGTGGATACTTCGATGCAGACGACTTCGGGTATATCAACATCCATCATCTGCACCTGCACCTCCAGGTGCAGGTGTTACGTACACCTGTACTTGCCAAAGCAAAAGTAATAAAGACGTAGAAATCCAGGCAGCTACAACAGAAGAGCCCAACAACATTCCCAACATGAGTATCACAAAAGCATACAAAAATCAGAGTGCATCTAAAAGCCCCTTTTTCCCCCTCATCAAAGAAGAGAAGGGAAGCAAGGAGAAGATCTCGACATTCCTGGGCACTGTCAGATATCATTCTGACATGTCTGACTGATGAGGAGGACATCATGAAGTTAGATGCCTTTATCTCCAGACCCACTCAAACGCCCAACTCCCCCTCGCTCTGTAGGTACTTCACATTCCTGGCGCAAAGATAACAGATAAATTTAAATAACACTGATGAAACGGCTCCCATACTACAGTGGAACATGAATGGGTTCAGGGTTGATGTGGATGAACTGAAACTCCAAGCACAAGCATGCCCCCTGTGCTTGTGTGCACAAGAAACATATCTCAAAGATACCTGTGCTGCTGATCTATACCCTCTATTGCAAGGATGACCTGTCTGGGGAAAAATGGTTCAAATGGCTCTGAGCACTATGGGACTCAACTTCTGAGGTCATTAGTCCCCTAGAACTTAGAACTAGTTAAACCTAACTAACCTAAGGACATCACACACATCCATGCCCGAGGCAGGATTCGAACCTGCGACCGTAGCGGTCTCGCGGTACCAGACTGCAGCGCCTAGGTCTGGGGAAAGAGCCAAGGGAGGGGTCGCTGTATATGTCAGTAATGTGCATGACTCCTCTGCTCTCCCCCTGACTACTGACCTGCAAGCAGATGAAGTTGAAGTTTTTGTGTCAGAGGATCATTGTTTGCCCACTGTATTTACCTCTGCAAGATGCAATAGACTCTGAGGCTATCACAGATCTTATGGAACAGCTCCCCCGGCCATTTCCCCTACTGGGATACTTCAGTGCCCATAATACATTATGGGACTCGCACTATACCTAGGGATCGAAGCTTGGAGAATCTCATGACGTCTCAGGAGCTGTACATCGTCGATACAAGCAGTCACACCCATTTCTCGGCAGCTACTGGGTCGTCTTCAGACATCGACCTTTCTTTCCGTTCTCCTGCCCTGGCAGACCCCACTGATGACCTTCATTCCAGCGACTACTTCCCACTGTGTATCCATCTACAGGACTGGCAGTCCCTGAACAGAAGCCACCGAAATGGATGGTAAGCAGGGATAACTGGACGCTGCTCAGCCAGCTAGCTGTGTTTGAACACCGCAACAGGGTCCAGGAATGGGTGGACCATATTACATGAGTGATCCATCATGCTGCTGACTTCTCCATCCCAAGGTCCTCAGGTCCTCGTAGCAGGAAACCTGTGCCTCGTTGGTGAAGTGAGTGCCAGTCAGCAATCTGGGATGGGTGCACAGCTCTTGGATGGTTTAAGTATCACCCAACAACCTCACAGCCTTTTGGGTTGCAAGGGCCAAGGCTAGATGCGTAATTAAGGAGATCAAGAAAATATCAAGGCAAGTGTTCCTGGACTCCTTAGCCATTCAACCTTTTCTACGAAAGTGTGGTAAGCCATCAAGAGGATTTCCAGTAAACACAGTTGTTTTCCAATAGCAGAAGTGCTAAAACAAGGGTGTCTCCGAACAATACCCAGACACATCGCTCAGACAATGGCGGTGCATTCTGCAAAGACTATTGCCAGTGCGAGCCAGGATCCGACGTTTCGCCGCTACCACGTGGTTGTAGAGGGGGTAAGTTGGACTTCAGATCCAACATGTCTGTGTCTTAGAACCACTTTACTCCATGTGGGAGCTGGAGTTGATACTGTCTGTGACTCATGATATTGCAGCCGCTCACGACCAAATCTGGTGCTGCTTGCTTCAATATTTGCGTACAGCATGAAAGGAAATCCTCCTCGAATGTTTTAATTTGATGTAGCAGACAGATTACTTTCCCAACTCTTGGAGAAAGACAATTTTGATTCCACTCCTCAAACGAGAAAACAACTGCACTTGTCCCAGTAGTTACCAGAGTATCACCTTTACGAGCTGTATCGGGAAGACCATACAGTGAATTGTTAACCGTTGTCTGGTCTGATTCTTAAGGACCAGGCAGCTCCATTACCACTCCGTGTTGATTCTGGAGATTTCGGTCTACTGACAACAACCTGACCCTGCTAGAGGCTCCTATTCAGCAGGCTTCCCCATGGAAACATCACTGTCTCGGTATCTTCTTTGACGTCAGTAAGGCATACGACACTGTTGGGAGACATAGTATTGCAGATTAACTCTATCAGTGAGGCTTTTGTGACCACTTCCCCATCTCCTATAGTTTATCCTGTCTTAGCGATTTTTTAGGGCCTGCATTGGTGACATGGTGTTGGATCATTTTGAGCAGAAGAATGGCGTCCCTCAGGGCATTGTTTTAAGTGTTATCCTCTTTTTCATAGCCATAAACAGTATCATGTCTGTGGTAAGCAGCCATGTACAGTGCTCCTTATTTGTGGACGATTTTGCTGTATTCTCTTCCTTCTCCAGTGTTACACTAGGGACTCCTCAGTTGCAGCTTACAATGCAGAGGTTAGAGAAATGGGCTGTAAAGACCCATTTTTAGTTTTTTTTTTTTTTTTTTTTTTTGCTAATGGGTGTGTGTATATTCATCTTAATCGTTCTCATAGTATTTTTAATTTACATGGCTAGTGTAAGGGGTGATACCATTCTACATTTTAAAGACTAAGAGAGGTTTCTGGGGCTCATTTCTGTCTCCAAATTATTGTGATTGCCCTACCTGACACATCTGAAAGCCAAAACTCCGATGACATGCAATATAATGAAGTGCCTTATCCACAGGTCTTGGGGAGCAGACAAGTGCGCCTCTGCTCCAATTTTATAGGGCTTTCATACGTTCGCATCTGAAGTATGGGTGTACAGTATATGGAATGATGAGGTATTGTTATCTGAAGATGATGATGCTATCCACCATAAGGGGCTTAGGCTGGCCATGGGGGCTTGTAGGACCAGCCCCATATCCAGTCTCTGTGCTGAGAATGGTGAATCACCATTTACAATGCAATGGCAACTCCTCATGGTGTGTCAGGTGTGTAAGTTCCTCAGAGCTCCAATTCCACCTGCATACCATACTGTTCTTGTCCACTTTTGGAACACCTTTTATCCAGTCGTCCACGAGCAACAAAGCCATTTGGGTTGAGCGTGCGGCACGTGCTGGAGTCAGTTTGTGTGGGGAAAATATAAACCCAGATTAAGGATTTTAACTGTCTGCCACACTGGCTACTGCAGAGGCCCAAAGTGATTTTAGATTTAGTGCAGTATAGGTGATGTTGCACTCCTAACATATGTTTTTAATATATTATTTAAGAACTTTGTAACTGAGATCCACAACTTTACAGTTGTATTTACAGATAGATAGAAGGAGGGGAAGTTTGTAGTTTGCTCTGCTATTTTCCCTGATCGTGTCCTCAACATCTGGCAGCCTCAAGACTTTACTGTCTATGGCATGGAATTATGTGCAATTTTGTGGGCAATGGAACAGATGAGACGAGATTTGATAACTAAATTTCTTGTCTGTTCTGATTCTCTGAGTTCCCATCACTCTCTACAACGCTCGTATATAGCAGATAAAGTAGTCCAGAGTATCTGGGACGCCTTTCTCCAATTACAACGGCTAGAAAAGAAGGTGCCTTTCTGCTGGATGCCGGGGCACAGGAGTATTGTGGGGAGTGAAAAGACACATTTAGCAGCCAAGGAGGTGTGTCAGGATCCTAAGTTAGTTCTGTGTTCCCTTCCCCTGCGTGCTATTGCCTCACTGTTGAGAGTCAGAGTCTTGCATCGATAGAAGGATGAGTGGTTGGAAGTGACAGACAATAAGCTCCATCTGGATCCAATACACCACTGTGGGGATCGACTTGTGACAGGAGCCTTTTGAACTAGCCTGTGAACCGCTTATTTGAGGAGTCCAGGTTACCTCCATTGCAGGTCAGGTGCCAACAACAGCTTGTCAATAATGCTACACACATTTGCAACTCCCCTAAGTATCTGAACTACCATCTCCTCTTTCCAAACATGGAAACCCATTTTCTGAAATGGTGGCCCAGATAAGAGATTGCAATTGCAATCCACATTGGTCCCTCCTATCTGAACTCCAGTTTTTTCCTTTACAACCTCTACTGCAGTCCCACTCATGTACTCATCTGTGGTGCATCCCTCAGCCACAGCTTCATCTTGACCTATCAGAAGATCCAAATGACTTGGTTCATCCCGAGGCCCTTCACCACAGTTATTCAATCCTTGGCGCATCCCACTGTTCAGAAACAGTCTATACTGATGGTTCGACGGTTGCTGGACACGTAGGCTTTGCTTATACTCATATGGGACATACTAAACTGCACTCCCTGCTGGATGCTGGATGTCTGTAGTGTATTCACTGTGGAGTTGGTAGCTATCTCTTGTGCTCTTGAGTATATCTGTCCCCACACTAGTGAGTCCTTTCTCATCTGCAGCAACTCCTAGAACAGTTTGCAAGCACTTGTCCAGTGTTACCCTTGCAGTCCGTTGGTCATGACTACCCAGGGTTCTCTGTAGGCTTTTGAACAATGTGGACGCTCATTGGCCTTCGACTGGGCCCTGTCCCACGTTCGGAACCTGGGGAATGAATTCACTGATAGCTTAGCCAAACTGGCTACCAGTAAGCCAGATCTTGAGATTGGTATTCTGGAAATAGACTCCAGACAGTATTACGCTGTCAAGCCTTTCATACCTGTAATGGCTCAGTCTTACTTCACCAAAGAAACAACAGATGATAAAGGAGGCTATGAATCTGTGGAGGTCCTCTATGCAGGCCTCCTGCAAGGACTCTGTCGTCCTTTGTCAACTCTACATTGGCCATATTTGGCTGACTCATTGTCATCGCCTTCATCACGAGGACCCACCCCACTGTCGTCGTGGTTTGCATTTGGCGATGGTCCACATTTTGCTTGACTATCTCAATCTAACCACCCTGTGATACACTCTTAATGTCCCTGACTCGCTACCTCTGGTATTATGAGATGGTGCCTCAGTGGCTGACTTAGTTTTACGTTTCATTCGTGAAGGAAGCTTGTACCGCTCTTTTTAATGGAGCGCCAATTAACCTAATAGGCCCACTAGGTGTTGGCAGAACACTCTGTTTCCTCCTCTGACTAGACAGAGCTCGGTGGTCCAGCCCATCCATCACCCTACCTGATCTTTTACTCTTCCTCCCTTCCCCCCTCCCCTCATCTCGCATGGACTATTCGACTTGTTTGTCTTCTTATGTCTATCTGTGTTTCTCTTGCCCTGTCCGTGTTGCTAGTATCTCCTAGGCAATTTCTGAGTGGGGTAACTCTGGTAAGTGGTGGGGGTTGAGGAATGTATGCCCCGCATTCACGGGCTTCCGGCGGCTCCCTAGATGGGGCAACTCGCCTGCCTTTCTTCCTGTACCCCCCCCCCTCCTATCTTCTTTTTTGTCCCTTATCTAGCCGTCGTTGACTTTTGGTAGACCTTGGGGTTTTCTTCCTCCTGCGTTCTGCGCGATACGCCATCTCTGATGTACAGTCATGTAGACCTGTCTGTTCGAGGAGAAAGGGACTGATGACCTCTAGCAGTTTGGTCCCTTTAATCATCCAGCCAACTAACCTATCAACCAACCAACCAACCAATAAGCTCCGTCTATTAAAGCCCACAACGTGGCCTTGGCGTACCTCCTTCCAGCCACGTCGACAGGACAAGGTCCTCCTTATTCATCTTCATATAAGCCACAGCCCTATGAAGCATGACGGCCAGAAGACCGTCAAATGTGTGGTGCCTGTGGCATACAGATCACTGTGCGCCATACTTTATTAGAATGTATTTTATTTTCAGACCAGCGAGCAGCGGCAGATTTGCCGATAGGCCTGTCCTTTATTTTAAAAGAGTTTACAACGAACATTGATTAGAATTGTCCACGTTTTTAGGGAGATGGTCTTAATGTGTTAACGGGGCGACTGGCTCACCCATGTTTTTTGTAAGTGGACGTCAGGTCACATTTTCCTGTGGAGTTGTTTTATTTCTTCTTCAATCCCTGGAAAAGCACCTTTCATCCTTTTTTCCTTTGTGTTAAGGCGTGTGAATAATGACTGTGTGAGTCATTGCAAGTGAGGTGGATGTGAGTGCATGATTTTATCCACATTCGTTTCTTTTAGCAAGTGACAGGGAGCTGACAACCTTGCAGTTGGACGCCCGTAAAGTCGAAACCGCCTTTTATTGTAGTTCGCAATGGGTGACGGGCAGCGGCTGTTAAGATAATTTTTTTTAAAAAGAGAGATAGTTAAACAAAAGGGCGGTCAAAGCTGCCTTACGATATGATAACTTTCCCTAGGTCCGTATGTGGAATGTCTGAATCGATAAAGAGAAACATGCTACGTGAAAAAGCGTCCGTTTTAATTTTTGAAAATGCAGATAATAGAGCTTGATAGATGTTTTCCTTAAAACAATTCGTTGATCGTACATCTTAAGGCAATTACCCAATCCCAAAGTTATAATAGATGACGTATGTCTGTTAAGGCTACACCCATTAAGACCGCAAGCGTCGGAATGTTTGTTCCTGATAAACAGCCTCATTGATGCGGTAAGACATGACAATACGATTTAGAAACCCATGTTTTGATGTGAATTTATTCTCCTTTTGATATAATCAAACAGTGATTGCAGTATAGTTTTATCATCGAACGTTCATTTAAGTGTTGAGATAATTCGAAAGAGATAACACTCCACAAGAGCCAAAATTAAATCATTGTGACAGGTAGATCTAGTAACAACTAAAGGTACAAGCTTAGTTCATTAGCTGAAATTGCCGAGTAAATTTTCCAATACAATTACATCGATGTGGATGAGATTATCTTTTATTACGAAACATACCACTCACATTTTCTCCGTGAGGTAGACAGTGACAAACTTGCGGATACGAGATAAATGAAAATCATAGCTTAAATTTACGCAAAAAGTTACAATACTTTTCATAATAACTAGACTCATTTCATAACATGGAATTATTAGAATTATGTTAGGAAACTGTTATTCATAACAATAGCTGCATCACTTTGGAACAGCTTCACTACTGGTGTCAGTCGAGACGTGCTCAATGTGAAAAATAATAATTATTTCAACATTTGCGCTTAAAACTCCCAAAGCAGAAATAAAAGAACTGGGAAGAACAAAGTGTCGGTGTGAATGGCATATCTACAGTGGATGCTGCGTTAATGAACTGTCCTGTCATAAATGGGAATACACGTAAGACAAGATCCTGTGTGCATTGACTTGAGTGGTCATGAGGCACGTAAGATGTTTCCGTTCTTTTATTTTCAGGTAAATTAAGGACGACTTCACACAGAAAAACATTCTGACCTTCAAACATTAGATAAATCGTTTCAGCGATGGTATGAATAAAAAACTAATCCCCTTGAGTAAACTCAAATGCAGGGTTTTACATCAGTAATATGTCGCAAGAAAATTTTGAAGGGCAACGCAGCTTGACTAATTCAATAAGAAACTAAGAAAATGGAAAAAATTCCCCTCAAAAGAGACCATTTTAACAGAATCAAATGAACACTGAGTTAAAGGGAACTATATAAACGTCGGTTTCGCTCCAGATCCCAGCGTCCAACATCAGTACCTTCTCCGGTTTCGGCTCTTGAAGAAGAATATTCTGCCATTCCTCCTCAGACATTTAGTCACCTCATGAAAACTTCCCTCAGGAGACTTCAAGCCGTCGTAAAGGAGAAGAGTGAACACACCTCATATTAATGTCCATTAACAGATGCCCACATACTTTTAATCAAGTAATGTCTATGCCACAAAGAAAATATGAAGACATAAAAGTACAACAAAGTGTCATATAATCAGTAGATGATTTTTTATAATTAGACAGTGACTGGATACGATAGGGAAAGAAATTAACAGTGTAAATTCCACTGGTGAACTAAACAGGGTTTTCCCAAATCAAATTCGATGTCCGAAGCGGAAACAAGTCAGTATGTGTTAGTAATCTTGACAGTGTAAACTCCACTGGTGAACTAAATAGGGTTTTCCCAAATCAAATTCGATGTCCGAAATGGAAACTTAAGTCAGTATGTGTTAGTAATCTTGACAGTGTAAATTCTACTGGTGAACTAAATAGGGTTTTCCCATCGGAAACTTAAGTCAGTATGTGTTAGTAATCTTGACAGTGTAAATTCCACTGGTGAACTAAATAGGGTTTTCCCAAATCAAATTCGATGTCCGAAGCGGAAACTTAAGTCAGTATGTGTTAGTAATCTTGACTTACGGCATTGCTCCATGAACTTCAGTGCAAAGATTGGTCCGAAAGTGAAGGTTGAGCAGCGTACGTTGGAGAGATTCACGCAGAGAGCTGCAAGAATAGAGGAATAAACAACTCCAAATGAAATGTCTCGTATATCGCAAACATACGTTGAACGTAGGTGATGAAAACGTGTTTATAGACATAAAAATACTAAAGTGTCTAATGAGATTAGTACGGATTCAGAAAGTGAATCAATTGGGGTGAAGGTAAATGTTAAAGCTGGATCAGATATGGTCATCTGATGCCTGCTTCAGCAGCAGTAGTGGCGAAAAATTTGAGGGAAACTTGGATAATATTTCGCGTAAATTTCCTGTTATAGTTTTAGGTAGGGATTTCAACTTTCCAAGCATAGAACTGGGAATCAGTGATCATAAGGCCGATACGGCATCGCTGAATACTGCTGTACATAGTAATACAAAGAAAGGTAGGGAAGTCTTTCTCTTTACCAAAAGCGACGAGAGACAGATTTTAGATTATCTGACAGGTCAACATGAAAATTTCGTCTCCAGCGCTGACAACGTCGAGCATCAATAGACAAAATTCAAGAGCATCGTACAATATGCTTTAGACAGGTATGTGCCGAGCAAAATCATGAAGTATGAAAAAGACTGGCCATGGTTCGACAACCGTGTTAGCTGCTACGAAAGCAAGGAGGGCTTCCCTACAAATTCAAATGTAGCAAAAGCCTCACAGATATACAAAAACTAAACGAAGCCAAAATTATCGTACAGGGATCCATGCGTGAAGCGATCGAAAGTAAAGTTCTGTCTACCGATTTCACAGAAAATCCTAGGAAGTTTTGTTCTTTTGTTCATCAGTAAACGGATCGAAGCCATCTTCCGAGACATTCTGTGACCATAATGCATTAAAACGGAGGATGTCCACCCCTAACCATCGAACTCCCTCATACCATAACACCACCTTTGTCTGTACATCGCTGTTGGCACACATATGATGGTTGGTAACGCTCTGCAGTCACAGGGTACAGCGAGATTCATCACTTCAGGAGAGTTGCTTGTTTAGCTTTGTTGGTAGTTTAAGCCCAAATTTTTCGAGAGTTCATGTAGTGTAGATTTCCACCCTATTTAGTATGGATAAGGACTGTAATGGTGTATTGAGATGCGAGCTCAACTGGAGATCTTTCGCTCACAGTTCCAGATGGTCCTGCTTTCAGTCACACAGTTTGGTGTTGCCAATGGGTATTACTGTGGCGGGCTGGACGTAAGCATCCAAGGAACGTCCAGCTTATACCACATGTGTTCCCCATTTGGTCCACTACTGTGGTCAAACCGGTTACTGTCGACACGGAGGTTGATCCCTCACTCATCGCTGAGTGGACGTTATATCAAGGTGTGATAGACAGCGAAAGAGTTTCCAGAGGGGGGAAGGGAACGGAGACTCGAAAGAACTTCTTAGTTTGTTTGAAGAACAGCATTTCAGGCGCTTATCAAAATCTTGAGCGATATGCAGTCGCTTGTCCTGTTTCACAGGAAGCCTCTCGATCTGGAAGGCCTGGGCGTTCAAAGAGGGTAGGATTATTGGTAGCTGAGAGCTCTAACGTTAGGCGTGTGATGGTGGCCCTTTATGGACAAGGCTCTAAAGATTAAAAAGAAATCCAGTTGAAATCTGTGTGCATACCGTGGATAGTCAACGCACATATGGAACGGATGCATCCCAATGCCTTGAAGAGCATAGTGTGCAGATAACTGATCTAGTGGCTCAGGTCAGTAGTAATGAGGTGTGTTACTTTGGATCGGAAGGAAATCTCTCTGGCTTCCGGCAGCTATCTGAAATGGTAAAGACAGCCAGTCTCGCTTGCCAGATGGAAGCGGAGCTCACCATCTGTAGCATCGTTGAGAGGACCAACTGCGAACAGAATGGA